>NC_072784.1:32895418-33245418 GCF_022539595.1 Amphiprion ocellaris
AGAACCTCCAGAGATGAACGGATCTCTGAGTGAATTAGCTGGAAGCTCTCTTTCCTTTTACATTTCTTTTAGCTGTTTCCGTTCCTACAGCTGGACCTCCACTGGACTCTCCTCACCATAGTTTTCCATTTCAGTTGCTTCTGCAACAACCTAGCTCAGATCCACCAACCTCGTAGAAGAAAAGAACCCCCATGGACATGTCTGAGCAGAACCTGTTGTCTCCTCAGGTCGTAAGTTTAAAATCAGCTGTGAGGTGTCGGTTCTCTTCTGGTATTTCAGGAATAGATGACGGTGATCATCTAGCAGATCTAGAATCAGGATGTTTGAATTGTTGTTCTGTTTGGCTCCTTTGGTGTTTTCAGGAACATCTGCCTAAAACCAGCTGAGAACTGTTTCCTCTGAACAGCAGTCTGTGATCTTCAGACCTTCAGATCATCAGTCCAGCAGCAGATCACTGAGAAGTTTAACTGGAGGAACCACCAGCTGATCTCCAAACCTCAGATCATCACAGAAGAAGCTCAGCAGAATGTCTGATCTGTTGGAGGTTTGGAGGTTCTACGTTCTGCATGGATGTTTCTGAGCTTCAACAATCAGAACTTCAGGATTTAAATTCAGACACTAAAGGAAAACATGGACTTGATGCTGGACTGTAAATAGATTTAAAGTGTTCTGGTTCCTCCTGTGTTCTTCTCTACATAGAGCTCTATGTATTCATGGATGAAGACTGTTTCTCTGTGATGTGAATCTTTTCTACTGAGCTCCAATAAAACAGACATCATGCTTTGTTCTTTCAGCGTTCAGGACTTTAAATCACCGCTGAGTTTTATCTGTCTTAGCTGTGGGTGTAGAATCCAGATTATTCATCTTCAAACCTTCTCGTTCTTTAAAATCTTCACTGTCCTCTGTGGCCTTCAGCTGCTGATAGATGCCTTTAAACACTCCTGCTTTACAGATGTCCTCCTTATTTTAAACCACATTCCTTCAAACTGGGAAGTCTGGAGTTCTGGTGGAGAAATACTGAATGTCTTTAACTGAATGTTAAATATGGAAAAGATGTGGAAGTTTTAAACAGACAAACTCAGAGCAGACGTGTCTTTCATGGTGAAGTTCTTTCTATTAAACTGATTTTAATCATAAAGGGAGTTTTACTTGACATGAAAAAGTATTTCTTCAAAAATACTGTTAAAACTGGATAAATTCTGAAATAACTTTAATAACCAGAATTCCAAATAACAAACAAACATTTCTATAATCAGAAACCAGCAGCACTCTGCAGGTTTACATCAATATTTAAATTATCACTGTATCCAGTTTAATGCCGATAATCCGGTCATTAAAGGACAGTGTTTTCCTGTCAGCAGCAGAAACGTTCAGAATAAATAAATCTGAAACTTGGTCTTCAGTGCAGAGTTTATTTATTTTATTCTTCTGTCTTCTGATCCGGGGAAACAAAACCCTGAAGCTAAACGTCCGATTGTAATGTTTATGAGGAGAAAACTAAAAGTTCCAACCAACCCTGAGTGTGAACCATTGTGCCACCTACAGACTGGAGGAAGCAATGCAGCTGTGATGTCATTTAAACAATCAATCAACCAATCAATCAAACTTTATTTAGAAAACACTTTTCATATAAACACAAAGAGCTTCACAAAAATACAAAAAATGCAAAAAAACAGTGAAAAGAACGTCCAAGAAGATAAAGAACAGAGGAAACTGTTCTAATGTTCTATAAACACAACTAAAAAAAACAAGAGAAAATAAAATAAAATAGACTAAATATATATTATATATATAATATTTATATTATATATATTATATGTATATAATATATATTTATAATATATATAGATATACATATATATATTTACATTTTTTATTTTATTCTGTGAATATATATGTTTATATACATACATATATACAAATATATAATATATATATGTCTATATATATTATATATATATATGTGTGTGTGTGTGTGTGTGTGTGTATATGTATATATATATTTATATATATATATATATATATGTTTATTTCATTATTTTATTTTATTCTGTGGATATAAACCAGCTAATTTTCTCTTCTGTGTTTCTGAACTCAGTTTTTAATCAGAATTTATTGTTAGTGACCGAATAATGTTTAAATTATATATTAATACTTATTTATAACCGGATAAACCACCGGTCACCTGTCCAGGTAGCTTCCGGTGCGTCCAGATGCGGCGATCATGTGACCCGGACCACGTGACGTGTTGTGTTGACGCTGATTCAGATCCGGATCCTTAACGGCAGCTCACCGAGGAGCAGCTCCGGTACCGGGCCGTCCGTCCTGAACCCGGAGGAAGAGGAGGAACATCTGGAGATGGTTTTATTTCACTAAAAAACAACCAGAAGATCAGCTCGACGGGAGGAAGTTCCGGCACCGAAGCCTTCTAGTTACAGGTAAATCCTCCCGTTTCTGTAGCTAAAGTCTCTCCGGTGGAGGTAGTACCGACACACCGACATTTACCGGACATTTACCGGACATTTACTGGACATTTACCGGGTCGGTCCGGGCAGAATATTCGGTTTTCCAGCTCCGTCCCTCAGATCCATCATTAGCATTCGTTAGACTGCTCGGGGTATGACTGACAGCTGGATCGTCCAATCAGGACGGCGGAAAGCCGAGCTGGACCAATCAGAGGCGGCGGTGTAGAGCGCATTCAGTATTGTTTATTCCTGCCTGATCATGCTAAGAAATGGAGGCTGGAGAGAAAAATCAGTCTGGTATTGATTCTAAATATGAATCAGATTGTTATTGATCCTCTGATTACTTCTGGATGTTTTCTGTCTCATTTATCTGATCCAGGAACTGTTTTAGTTTTTATAGCAGCTGTTAAACTTTGTTCCATTTCCAGATGAACTCAGACATCTGATAATCATCTGCTGCTGATTTCACTTCTCCTTTATGTTTTCTGCTCTTAATGCTGGATAGAAGCTGAGGAACGTGTTTGACCTGAAGGTGACGATGTTTTTAACGTGTTTTTAACGTGTTTTAACATGTTTTAATGTGTTTTTAACATGTTTTTAACATGTTTCAGGATCAGCTGCTGGTTACCATGGCCGTTATCAGACAGTTTGGACTCTTGCTGTGGAAGAACTACCTGCAGCAGGTGAGTTCAGCAGGATTCAGGTTAAATAACGTCCAGTTCTCCTCAACAGGCCTCATAAAGACGGTCCAGGTCCAGATGTTTGTTGTCCTGGTCATCCTGATAGGTCCAGATGTTTGTTGTCCTGATTGGTCCAGGTCCAGATGTTTGTTGTCCTGATTGGTCCAGGTCCAGATGTTTGTCTTCTCTTCTGTCTCCAGGTGGTCCTGATAAGGAGGAAGTCTCTGTAATGTTTGGAATAGTTGTGAAATCGATCATGTGAGCAGAAACATTCCAGTCTGAGGTTTCTTTGTGTGGAGCAGCAGCTATCAACAGCTTCATGTTCTCCTTTACAGAAGACTGAGATGTTTTCCAGCTTCATGTCAGAACGTTCTGTTCTGAATAGTTTTAGTATCAGCAGAGGTTTCTCAACGCTGTGGAGAAATAAAGCTGCCTGTTTGTTCATCTCTCTCTGTCTGGAGGCTCCATGACGTGAAGTCCTGAAGGTTTCATTAAATGTGGTCTCTTCTGAACATCAGGACCTGCTAATGGAAGCTTCTCTCCTGCTTCTGGTTCTTCTTTTTTCTCGGTTCTGTCACAAACTTGGAGAACTTGTTGTCGTATTTCCAGTTGAGCTCTGATAGATTTACGTTTCCTGATGTCCTCTAACAGCAGGAGAACATCACAAAGAACCGGCTGGAGCTGCTGATTAGAGCCAGAAGAAGCTCTGGAATGAAGACGGAATGACTCCAGAGGCTTCAATTAAACAGCAGAACGTTGCAGAACCATAAATCCTTGGACACGGCTGAGTGTTCGACTCAAACCAGAACCTGAAGTTCTGTTTATGAATCGAAACACATTTAAATCAAAGTGAACTGAGCAGCATCCATCAGAACCTCAGGAGAACCTGGTCAGTGTCCAGTAGAAGGTTCAGAAGGCTCCTCACAGATCAGCAGGAAGTCATGAAGAACTTTAGGTCTGAGTCTCTTCATCCGTCATGACTTCTACTTTATTCAGCTTCCTGAGGAACATCTCGGTTCAGAAGAAGTCCAGCCTCAGACCTCGGTTCCACAGCAGAACGTTTGAAGGAGAGGTTGTTCTTTAGCTGCAGGTTAGAAATGCTTCCAGAGCTCTGAGACTTCAGGAGCATCCAGGTATCTGCTCTGGTGTTCCATCCTCCAGGCGTTCCTCATTCCTGCAGCACGTTTCTGTCTTCTGTTGACCGTTTTATACGTTCAGTGAAAATGAGAAGATGACGGACGCTTCAGCAGCTCGGATCATTTTAAACAGAAAGCAGCAGGATTCACAGGAACATCTCAGATCATCTCATCTATAAACCGTCTTCACCGTCTTTTGTGATTTTGTCTTTTGGAGGACTTGCAGGGAGTTTATTTAATTTTTATTGTGGTTGTTTATTCTCAGTACCGACCTGCTGCTGTCTGTGTTTAACCCTCAGTAACAGAATGTTTCTCTGACTGCTTCTCAACCTTCTCTGTCCTCCAGAAACGTCAGATCCTGGTCACTCTGGTGGAGATCCTGCTGCCACTGCTCTTCTCCGGCATCCTCATCGTTCTGCGTCAGAAGGTCTCCTCTAAAGACTTCCCCAACGCCACCTTCTTCGACAGCTACGCCGTGGACCGGCTGCCGTTGATGCTGGAGGTCCAGCATCTCCAGCTGGCCTACGTTCCTGGGAACTCCAGCGTGGTCCGTCAGGTGGCCGAGGACGTCCGGAGCAGCCTCTACCTGTCCTCAGGTGGGTCAGAGGAGGTCAGACGTCCAGAGATGAAGGTTCCTCAGAGGCATTTACACAAGAACTTTTTAGATTTTTGAAGTGTCCATCTTCACACAGATTTGTGTTTTTTATGTTTTTCTGAAGGAATAGTTCAACATCTCAGTGTGTTTATCTGCTGTCCAGCTCCACTCTGGTGACCTTCAGGCTGTTAGCTTAGCATCACAACTTCTCCTGAAGTTAACTCCATTCATTAAACATCTTCAAACACGTGGTTCTGTCCAGAACTCAAAATATTTAAAGAGTTCTAATGGAAGGAAGCAGAAAAGCTGCAGGATTTAATAATAAAGCTGCTGTCAGAGTAGAACCTGAAGTGTTTTCTTGAAGAACATCACTTTGCTGAAGGTCTTGAATTGCTGTAGGTTCTGTCTGAAGGAACCGTTTGGTGCTTTGATGGTACTTTTGGAGGTTCATTTAAGAATGAATGAAGAACCGTTCTGTACAGAAAGTGTTCTCTGGAGCTAGTTGAGATGTTCTAGCTGTTTTTATATAAACTGGAATGTTTCTGATGGTGGAGGAGAAACGGAGGCTCCATGAAGCCATGCTGGTCTTCGTCCTCCTGATTCTGGTGGGTCTTCATGGCTCAGATGTTGGACTGTTGTTGATACCCTCTTCATTTTAGTGTTTGCTGGACACTTCTGACAAAACGTTGGCAGACGAGCTGTTATTAGTCCAGAAAAACAAACAGATCTGGGAAAACTGGTTCCTCCAGAAATGGTCCTCCTGAGGGCCGCACCCACCAAACCTGGATCAGCTGGAGATTAGAACACCTGAGGAGCAGAAAACTCCTCATGTTTACCTCTCACACACCTGGTTTAATCCTGTTTCAGGATCTAAATGTGAGTCTGCAGGTAAATGGATATGTGTCTTTTACTCAGCTCAGCTCTTCATGAATAATTTACCTGGAGTCAGTGTTGGGGGAGGTTTAGCTCCGACAGGTGAACAGAAACCTGCAGTAAACGGTGTTCTAGTCGCAGTAAACGGTGTTCTAGTCGCAGTAAACGGTGTTCTAGTCGCAGTAAACGGTGTTCTAGTCGCAGTAAACGGTGTTCTAGTCGCAGTAAACGGTTTTCTAGTCGCAGTAAACGGTTTTCTAGTCGCAGTAAACGGTGTTCTAGTCGCTGATGGAGGCATTCACTGAGCAGCCCTGTGTTCGATTAGTTGGACTGTTACTGGAGTTTAATGGTTGATGTTGGAGGAGTTTGTTTTTAAAGTGTTTTGAGGAACGTCTGGTCAGATCTCTGCTGGTGTTGAAGAATCTGAAGGGTCACCTTTGATCTGTTAACGTCTGAAATATGAAAATGTTTAACCAGAGGACGGATTAGTTTAAAGACGTCTGTCAGCTGGACCAGAGATTCTCCATTATCACTGATGTCATGTATGTTCACTTCAGTAGGTTTCTTCATGTGTGTTCAGTAGATTTCTTCATGCGTGTTCAGTCTTTCCAGCTGATTATTGATCAGCTTAGATCCTGTTTCTTCTGTCGTGGATTTGAGGTTGGACCGTTTCAGCTTGGTGACTGTTTGAAGGATCTTTAGATGATCATCTAAACTGCTGAAGCTCCAGTAGAAGCTCATTACTGCCTCGGTTTAACTGCAACTCTTTTCTTCTGCAGTCTTTCAGTGTTGGTGTGCACAGATGAATCTCCTTCATGTACGTTCAGTCCTTATGGTGACCAGGAGAGTCTGAACATCAGGGTTTTCCCAGCTCCAGAGCAGGTCCATGAACATCTCAGACCTCCAGTCAGCTGAAGCTCATTCGCTGTGTTTAAATTTTAGAGTACGTTAAAAAGTCTGTAACTGATTAATGAGACTATACAATCATGATAATATAATAATAAATAATGATGATCTTGGTTTTGAAGATGAAACCTGAACAGATCTTTAATATCTGCAGTTTGCTGCGTTAGAACCTGAAGCTGATGTTGAACTTCATTAAGTCCTTCTGGTTAGAGATCATTTCTGACACGGAGGGGCTCGATCAGAGGACTTTCCTTCCTTCACACAGACTTTATCTGTCAGTAAAACTTTAATCTGTTTGTTCTGTTCTTTATGGCGGTTTGTGTTTGTGGAGCTTGAGAACGTGACCTCTGTAATCAGGACGTGTCCTAGAAACACCAGAACACGTTTATGGTCCCAGAAGACTCTGGACTGACATAAAAACATGTTTATGTTCCTCCCAAACCCTAAAGTCGAGACATTTCTGAGTCACTTATTTTTCCAGATTGTTTGAAGGTCCTGGTGGTGAACGTTTGAACCGGCTGCTGGTTGCTTCATTCTGTTTGTTCTGGGAGTGTGACCCAGATTTAACCCTGGAGCTGCTCAGAATACCTTCATGTGTTCCTGATAGAAGGAACCAAATCCAGGGAACTAATTTAACCGATGCCGAGGAGAAACCGGATCTTTATCTGTTATTTATCTGATGTTTATCTGATGTTTACTTTTCGGCCTCACAGCGTCTCTTAGTGTCTTCAGTTCTCCGTTTCCTCGTTTGTGTTTGTTTGTGTTTGTTTGTGTTAATGTTGGTGGTGAACAGCGGTGAGGTTGAATCCTCCGCTAACCTCCGCTAGCGTCGATGAACCCTCTGCTAACATCGTCTCTTGGTTTGTGTTGCAGTTCGAGGCTTTGAGACCGAGGAACAGTTTGAGAACTACGTGAGGACCGACCCTCGGTCAGGGAAGCTGCTAGCTGCCGTGGTGTTCCAGCATCCCTTCAGCCACGACGATGAACCCCTGCCTCTACAGGTAACAAACACACCTGGAGACTCCGTTCCATCTTTAGCAGACATCCAGGCTCAGCGGTGTCCTGACTGCTGCTGGTTCACTTGTTTACAGTCGAGGTTTGACTAGAAGGAAAATGTGAACCAACAGGTTTGTCTGAGTGAGAATGGAGGCTGAAGGAAGCAGAGATTCAGGTCAGACAGTTGGATCCTTCAGGGAAACAAAGAGTCGGTTTTATCGACTCCAGCAGCAGGGAGACGTGTTTTAGATCGAATCATGTTTTTAACCACGTTTCTGCTCAGTAATAAACCAAACCACTAAACCATTCGTTCCTTTCCTTCCATCAGCGCTTCCTTTCTCTGAGTTTTTATTCGTTCTCCTGCTCAGAAAATAGAAATATAGAAAATAAGAATGTAGAAAGTAGGAATTGTTTCACCCTCAGAACCACGAGAAGTTTAGAAGTATCTTTCACATTTTTAGTCACATTTTCCTCATTTCTGGAAACAGAACCAACAAAAACCTCTTTTGTTCTCCTCAACAAACTGTAATGCATAAAAACTGAGAAAGCTGAATCAGTTTCGTCGTTTATTTAACTGACTCTACATGCTGGACATATTTTACTGCTTCCTTTGTTCCATTTATTTCTCCACTCGCCTCTTATCTGCTCTGAGGAAACACTGCCTGCAGTTCAGCTGAAAATTTCCTCAACTTTAATCACAACACTGTTGGTTGCAGTTTTTACGACGTTTGGTACAAACAGTTTGTTGTACAGAATCTAAACTGAGACGTGTAGAATAAAGTGATTTTAATGAAATATGCCAATTTTAAGCTCCACCTGATGGAATGATGTCCAAGGACGGTGGGAAAGGTGAAAACTGACTCAGTATGCATGAGGGTCAGTCCAGAACTGAAGGACATTTTAAAAATCAGCCTTCTCTTTTACAGTTTTCTGCTCCATATTCATCAGTAATAGGTAATAAACTATCAAAGGCTTGATTGGCTCAGCTTCCACATCAATGGTAGCATTTTTATTCCATGTTTTCTGTGTTGTTTGCTAACCCTACTCTAATCACAGTAACAGGGTTGCTAATCCATGCTAATGTGATCTTTTTCTCAGCAGTAGAAGCTAGATATTTAGCTGCTGTTACTGCTGACCAAGAGGACAAACTGACTGATGGAAAACAGTCCAAAGAATTAGTCTGATCCTGATAATATGAGGTAGAGGGAGACATTCAATCAAGGCTGACAATGGGATGGAAAGATGAAAAATAGAAGAGAGGACATAGCTTTGCTCTACACATTCTTTAGGACAACTGTTGGATGATGGAAATGACAAAAATATCATCAACAGGTTCTGCTAACATGTTGTGGGACACGTTCCATCATAATAATTATTATAATTATTATTTAAAATATTATGTTGATTAAAAAATTTTTTCCACAATTACAGAGACATCAATGAAAAAAAAACTACTGCATGTTTTAGGATTTTCTACATGGATTATTGGACATAGAATGTCCTCCAGCTCTGGAATGACTCATGAACTGATGCTGTCCTCTCATTGGTCCTTCTGTCCAGGTGAGTTACCGTCTGCGGTTCACCTTCACCCCTCGTAACGCGCCGCAGAGGGAGAAGTCGGAGCTGAACCCGAACAGTGACCTGGACTGGCACACGCTCAGTCTGTTCCCACTGTTCCAGCTGCCCGGTCCGAGGGAACAGAAGGACAACGAGGGCGGCACACCTGGTGAGGATCTTTCACAGGTCTGGAGTTCAGATCACAGTTTTACTGGGTTAGTGATGCCGGCCGTCTGGAGGATTATTTTAGGTTTTGGCTCTCTTCACGCTGTTTCCATGGCAACTGCATCCCCGTCTCTATCGGTGTTGTCGGCTGTTGGCAGGATGCCGCGGGCCTTCACATCATCTGAGGGCCGTTTATGGCCCAGATTTATTAGAATGACACTCTGTCAGGGGCTGCCAGAGATGTAGTCGAGCTTCAGTCTAAAACCAAGTCCAAAACTGGGCCAAAACCAGTCCAAAACTGGGCCAAAACTGAGCCAAACCAAGTCCAAAACTGGGCCAAAACCAGTCCAAAACTGGGCCAAAACTGAGCCAAACCCAGTCCAAAACTGGGCCAAAACTGAGCCAAAGCAAGTCCAAAACTGGCCCAAAACCAGCCCAGAAACGGTCCAAAACTGGTCCAAAACCAAGTCCAAAACCAGTCTAAAAGTAAGTCCAAAACCGGTCCAAAACCAGTCCAAAACCAGTCCAAAACCAAGTCCTGTTTCTGGATGGTTCCTGGGAGGTTTCTGGGAGGTTCCTGTGAGGTTTTGGGGAAGTTTCTGGGAGGTTTTGGAGGTTTCTGGAAGGTGCCTGGGAGGTTTCTGGAAGGTTCCTGGGAGGTTTCTGGGAGGTTTTGGGGAGGTTTCTGGGAGGTTTTGGAGGTTTCTGGGAGGTTTTGGAGGTTTCTGGGAGGTTTTTGGGAGGTTTCTGGAAGGTTTCTGGGAGGTGTTAGAGGTTTCTGGGAGGTTTTGGGAAGTTTCTGAGAGGTTTTGGAGGTTTCTGGGAGGTTATTGGGAGGTTTTGGAGGTTTCTGGAAGGTTACTGGGAGGTTTTGCAGGTTTCTGGGAGGTTACTGGGAGGTTTTTGGGAGGTTTCTGGGAGGTTATTGGGAGGTTTTTGGGAGGTTTCTGGGAGGTTATTGGGAGGTTTTTGGGAGGTTTCTGGAAGGTTTCTGGGCAGTGTTAGAGGTTTCTGGGAGGTTTCTGGGAGGTTTTGGAGGTTTCTGGGAGGTTCCTGGGAGGTTTGGGAGGTTTCTGGGAGGTTCCTGGGGGGTTCCTTAAGGGTTTCTGGAGGAACAGGTCATGTATAGGTGTCCGTGACTCGCTTCTTCCAGGTGGGTGATGGTTTATTCGTGCTGTCTCCATTTCCTCTTTAATAATGTGCGTCTTCCCTCAGGTTATTTCAGAGAGGGCTTCCTTACCGTGCAGCATGCCGTGGACCGAGCTATCATGCATTCATACAACAGAACTGCTGCTGGTTCTCTACTGCAACGGACCAGAGTGGTTCTGTCCCGGTTTCCTTACCCCGCCTTCATCTCCGACGTCTTCATCCTGGCCATCCAGAACCAGCTGCCCCTGCTGCTGGTGCTCAGCTTCACCTACACCTCCCTGAATATCGCACGAGCTGTGGTGCAGGAGAAGGAGAGGAAGCTCAAGGTTGGTCTCTGAGCCTCAGTATGAGTTGACGGTGATGACGCTGTCCCACTGATCCTTCACCTCTTCTCAGGAGTATATGAGGATGATGGGTCTCAGCAACTGGCTTCACTGGAGCGCCTGGTTCCTCATGTTCTTCCTCTTCCTCTCCATCTCAGTCTTCTTCGTGACTCTGCTGCTCTGCATTCGGGTGAGTCAGTTGTTGTCTTCAGACCTCGTTCCAGTGGTGGACCATTCTTTAATCCAGAACCAAGTGAAGCATTTTATCAGTCAGCAAATGACTGTCGTCCTCGTCTAAAAATCAGCCGTTAACATTGGATAGTTTCTCCCAGTCCTGGACCACAGGATGAGTTCACTTATTATATAGTCCAAAACCAGTCCAAGACACACGCAAAACCAGTCCAAAACAAACCCCAAACCAGTCCAAAACCAGTCCAAGACACACCCCAAATCAGTCCAAGTCAAACCCAAACCAGTCCAAGACAAACCCAAAACCAGTCCAAAACAGCCCAAAGCTAGCCCAAAACCAGTCCAAGACACATGCAAAACCAGTCCAAAACAAACCCCAAACCAGTCCATAACCAGTCCACGACACACCCCAAACCAGTCCAAAACCAATCCAAGACAAACCAAAAACCAGTCCAAGACAAACCCAAAACCAGTCTAAAACCAGTCCAAGACAAACACAAACCAGTCCAAGACAAACCCAAAACCAGTCTAAAACCAGTCTAAAACCAGTCCAAGACAAACCCCAAACCAGCCCAAGACAAACCCCAAACCAGTCTAAAACCAGTCCAAGACAAACCCAAACCAGTCCAAGACAAACCCAAAACCAGTCTAAAACCAGTCTAAAACCAGTCCAAGACAAACCCCAAACCAGCCCAAGACAAACCCCAAACCAGTCCAAAACCAGTCCAAAACCAATCCAAGACAAACCCAAAACCAGTCCAAGACAAACCCCAAACCAGCCCAAGACACATCCAAAACCAGTCCAAGACAAACCCAAAGCCAGTCTAAAACCAGTCCAAAACAAACCCAAAACCAGTCCAAGACAAACCCAAAGCCAGTCTAAAACAAACCCAAAACCAGTCCAAGACAAACCCAAAGCCAGTCTAAAACAAACCCAAAACCAGTCCAAGACAAACCCAAAGCCAGTCTAAAACCAGTCCAAAACAAACCCAAAACCAGTCCAAAACAAACCCAAAACCAGTCCAAGACAAATCCAAAGCCAGTCTAAAACCAGTCCAAAACAAACCCAAAACCAGTCCAAGACAAACCCAAAAACAGTCTAAAATCAGTCCAAAACAAACCCAAAACCAGTCCAAGACAAACCCAAAGCCAGTCTAAAACCAGTCCAAAACAAACCCAAAACCAGTCCAAGACAAACTCAAAGCCAGTCTAAAACCAGTCCAAAACAAACCCAAAACCAGTCTGGAATGAGTCTAAAACCAAGTCCAAAACCAGTCTAAAACCCTGACCAGAAGCCCTCTGTATGAGTTCTCCATCCAGAGGTTCTAACTGTGTCCTGTGCTCCAGGTGAGTCCTAACGGAGCAGTGCTGACCTACAGTGACCCCACGCTGGTCTTCGTCTTCCTGCTCGTCTTCACTGTCGCCACCATCAACTTCAGCTTCATGATCAGTGCCTTCTTCTCCAGAGGTGGGTCTGGTTTCTGGGTCTGCCCTGGAGGTTTGTGGTTGAGATGTTTTCCAGCAGCTCATTTCTGAGATGCAGGTCGAAGTTTTCTGATGTTTGTTTGTTTCAGTGAAAGATGCAGAAATGAGACAGCTGTTTGTAGACGACCAGGTGCGAGGCTCTGAACGTTCACCTGCCGGGTATGAGGCTCTGAACGCTCACCTGCTGCTCACCAAAGACTGCTTTAGTCAGTCTGAGCTGTCTGGAGCCAGAAGAGATGCTCTGTTCAGTTTAAAGGAAATCACTCAGTTCAGGACTCTGAAGCTGGACGACCCGATGAAGGAAACTCAGTGAACTTCTCCCTTCATTCAGAGCTTCTTACTGGACCCAGCCGTCCACAGAAACAGAAGCTCAGATTCCAGATGCTTCCTTTTTTCTAACATTTAGCAGCCAGTCTGTGGTTTCTGTTGTTCTTCAGCGCCAGTCATTAGATTCTGATTCAGCCTCCTGTCCAGCAGCACTGAGTGGAGAAAAAACACTTTAAACCTCCTTTTTTTGTTCATCAGATGGTATTTCTGTTTTCCTGTTGAATCACCTCTTCCTGTCTCTGGTCCATGAATAATAACTGATGATAGTATTTGACTAAAACCACTGAATGAGCTTGAGAAACGTTTCGTCTGTGATTCTGAATATGAAGCTGCTGGAACACAAAGACGTCATTATGTCGTAACCCTTTGATGCGTAGACCACATGAGGAGATACCCATTTTCCATTGGATTTGGGTCACTTTTGACCCAGGTTATGCATCAAAGGGTTAACTGGGTTCCACAGATGGACGATGGAGGAGATGAAAACAGCAGAACGGATCTCTGAGCTGTTTTGTTTTCCTCTTTCCTCCTCCCTTCCTCCCTTCTTATTAACTAATAGTGGATTAATTAATGTTTGAAGCTGCTCAGAGTCATGTTGTCTGCAGGATCTTCATCATCATGCTAAATAACCTGAAAGTCTTCCATCTCTCAGCTTTGTTCCTCCACTCAGCCATCCAGGAAACGGTCACCTGCAGAACTCCCTCATTTGTCTTCGTCCAACCTGCTGTTCTTTGAAGCTTCTTAAAGTCGTGAGTCTCATCATTTCTTGTCTGTCTTCAGCCAATGTGGCGGCAGCAGCGGGCGGCTTCATCTACTTCCTGAGCTACCTGCCGTACCTGTTCCTGTGGCCTCGCTACGACCAGCTGAGCCACGCCCAGAAGACCTCCGCCTGCCTCATCTCCAACGTGGCCATGGCCATGGGCGCTCAGCTCATCGGGATGTTCGAAGGAAAAGGTCCGGAGGCCGGGTTTCTCTCGTTGTTGTGTGTTGGTGTTGAGTGGTGCTTCATGGAGGTTCCTCTGTCCTTTAGGAGCCGGGATCCAGTGGTCCAACCTGTTCGACTCGGTGACGGTGGACGATGACTTCTCTCTGGCTCAGGTTCTGGGTCTGCTGCTGTTGGACTCGCTGCTCTACGGACTGGTGGCCTGGTACATGGAGGCTGTCTTCCCTGGAGAGTACGGAGTGCCTCTGCCGGCATACTTCTTTGTGTTGGTACGCTGTAAACTAACTCCTCCAGACCTTCCTGAAGATGCCACGCAGTAGAACTAGAATCTGTCAAACCATCGCTCTGTTTCAGAGAACAAACTTCATTAGCAGATCAAGTGTTTCCTCAGGCTGGTGACCAGAACCACGTTTCAAACCGTGTTTTATCTCTGAACTGATTCCAGAACATATTTTATTTAATGTTTTCATGATTCCACAGTAACTTCTCTCCAGTGAACACGTGTTGAACCAGAACAGGTTTAAAGAGGCGAATGGTTCATGACTCACAGCTCTGAAAGGTCCAGGTCCAGGTCCGGGTCCAGGTCCGGGTCCGGGTCCAGGTCCAGGTCCAGGTCCAGGTCCAGGTCTAGATCCAGGTCCAGATCCAGGTCCAGAGGAAGTCTTCAGGCTCAGCTGTTAGAATAACAGGAAGTGCCAAAGAAAATAAAGTTTATCTTTATGACAACATTATGGCGTGACGTTACACAACCACTGACACAAAAACACACTGATGTCAGTCCAGGAGGTCAGGAGGATAGATGTTGGTTCGGACTGATGCTGCTTAACGATGGTACATCGACTGTTCTCTGTCTAGTTTTTAGTGAATGATCGGTTCTTCTGCTTCCTGGTTCATCCCAGCGTCCGTTCGGATGTTTCATGTGCAGCTCCTTCATGTTCTTCTGATTCCTCTCCCTGATCTGCAGCCTTCGTACTGGTGCAGCAGCCCTCGCATGGCTCTGGTCAGCGAGAAGGAGGAAGAGGAGGACGCCGAGAAGGCTCTGAAAGGAGAGTTCATCGAGGAGGAGCCGGCTGGCCTCGTTTCCGGGATAAAGATCAAACATCTGTCTAAGGTCAGCAGAACAACAGGAACCATCTGGAGCTCCTCAGGGTTCCTCTGCAGTACTCTGTAGTACTGCCGCCCCCACGGCAGTACTCTGCAGTACTACCACCCCCTACAGGATTCCTCGTGTCGTGCATTTAAACACCTGTTTTTTTTTGACAGGAATTCAAAGTGGGCAACAAAACCCGGCAGGCGGTGCGAGACCTGACCCTGAACATGTTTGAAGGACAGATCACGGTGGTTCTGGGACACAACGGAGCAGGAAAGACCACGACGCTGTCCATGCTGACAGGTGACTGAACACCTGAACACACCTGGAAGGGACCAGCTCCCGTTAAATGACTCTAACTGTCCTGGTTCCTGTCCAGGTTTGTTTCCTCCCAGCAGCGGCCGGGCCTACATCAGTGGCTACGACATCTGTCAGGACATGAACCTGATCCGACGCAGCCTGGGCCTCTGTCCTCAGCACGATGTGTTGTTTGACAACCTGACCGTGAGGGAACACCTGCTGTTCTACGCACAGGTAAACAGGAAGACACAGCAGACAGAACACAGCAGCTTTAGATGATGAGGACAGCTTTGCATCATCCATCCATCCATTATCTATACACCGCTTCATCCTCACTAGGGTCGCGGGGGGGGGCTGGGGGGCGGCTGGGGGGCGGCTGGAGCCTATCCCAGCTGACTCGGGCGAAGGCAGGGGACACCCTAGACAGGTCACCAGTCTGTCGCAGGGCTACATATATAGACAAACAAGCACTCACACTATAGACAAACAAGCACTCACACATTCACACCGACGCAATTTAGAGTAATCAATTAACCTCAGCATATTTTTGGACTGTGGGAGGAAGCCGGAGTACCCGGAGAAAACCCACGCATGCACAGGGAGAACATGCAAACTCCATGCAGAAAGATCCCGGGAAAGCCGGGACGCGAACCAGGGACCTTCTCGCTGCAAGGAGAAAGTGCTAACCACTACGCCACTGTGTAGCCCCGCTTTGCATCATCTCATATTAAACTGTTTAAAACAATAAAGGACAGAATCACTGGTAGTTCAAATGGTGTTTTAGACCCACAGAAGGATCTTAGTTTGAACCGTGTTCATCCAGTCTTTAATTCATCGAATTTTATTTATTTACAGTCTTTTATTACCAGGTTTCTTTTGGTAGCAGGATTCATTTTTCCACTGAATAAACTCTAAAGGTTTGAAAAACCAGCAGCAGGCTCCTTCAGGCTCTGCTCAGATGTTTGTATGACCTGATGCTGTAGATGATGATGGGATGTGTCTCCTCTTACTGTGATCTTCTGTCTCCTCTCCAGCTCAAAGGATTCTCCAAAGACAAGATTCCAGATGAGGTGGACCGGATCATCCGGATCCTGAATCTGGAGGACAAGCGCCGGGCTCGGTCCAAGACGCTGTCCGGTGGCATGAGGAGGAAGCTTTCTATCGGCATCGCCCTCATCGGAGACTCCAAGGTCAGCAGCTTCCTCCTCCTTCCTTCTCCTTCCTCCTTCCTCCTCCCTCCTCCTCCTTCCTCCTCCTTCCTCCTCCTCCTTCCTTCTACCTTCTCCTCCTTCCTCCTTCTTCCTCCTCCTTCATCCTCCTCCTACCTCCTCCTTTCTCCTCCTTCCTCCCTCCTCCTTCCTCTCCTACCTCCTTCCTTCTTCCTCCTTCCTCCTTCCTCCTCCTCCTTCCTCCTCCTCCTACTTCCTCCTTCATCCTCCTCCTTCCTCCTCCTCATCCTCGTTTCTCCTCCTTCCTCCTTCTTCCTCCTCCCTCCTCCTTCCTCCTCCTTCCTCTCCTACCTCCTTCCTCCTGCTCCTTCCTCCTCCTAATTCCTCCTCCTCCTACCTCCTCGTTCCTCTTTCTCATCCTCCTTCCTCCTCCTTCTTCCTCCTCCCTCCTCCTTCCTCCTTCCTCCTTCCTCCTCCTTCCTCCTTCGTCTTCCTCCTTCCTCCGTCTTCCTTCTTCCTCCTCCTTCCTCCTCCTCCTTCCTCCTCCTCCCTCCTCCTTCCTCCTACCTTCTCCTCCTTTCTCCTTCCTCCTTCTTCCTCCTCCTTCCTCCTCGTCCTTCCTTCTACCTTCTCCTCCTTCCTCCTTCTTCCTCCTTCCTCCTCCTTCCTCCTCCTTCCTCCTCCTCCTTCCTCCTCCTTCCTCCTACCTTCTCCTCCTTCCTCCTTCCTCCTTCTTCCTCCTCCTCCTTCCTCCTCCTACCTCCTCCTTTATCCTCCTCCTTCCTCCTTCCTCCTCCTCATCCTCCTTCCTCCTCCTCCTACTTCCTTCTTCATCCTCCTCCTTCCTCCTCCTCATCCTCCTTTCTCCTCCTTCCTCTTCCTTCCTCCTTCCTCTTCCTCATCCTCCTTCTTCCTCCTCCTTCATCCTCCTTCCTCCTTCCTCCTCCTTCTTCCTCCTCCTCGTCCTCCTTTCTCCTCCTTCTTCCTCCTTCCTCCTTCTTCCTCCACCTTTCTTCCTCCTTCTTCCTCTTTCTTCCTCCTCCTTCCTCCTCCTTCCTCCTCCTCCTTCCTCTTCCTTCCACCTTCCTCCTCCTTCCTCTTCCTTCCACCTCCCTCCTCCTTCCTCCTCCTCATCCTCCTTCCTCCTCCTCCTTCCTCCTCCCTCCTCCTTCCTCCTTCTTCCTCCCTCCTCCTCCTTCTTCCTCCTTCCTCCTCCTTCCTCCTCTCACCTCATTTCTCTGCAGGTGGTCATGTTGGATGAGCCCACGTCAGGCATGGATCCGTCGGCCCGACGGGCCACCTGGGACCTTCTGCAGGGAGAGAAACGAGGTCGCACCATCCTGCTGACGACACACTTCATGGACGAGGCCGACCTGCTGGGAGATCGAATCGCCATCATGGCCGGAGGAGAGTTGCAGTGCTGCGGTTCTCCACTGTTCCTGAAGAACAAATACGGTGAGAGAAGTTTAACTGTCAACCTCTCCAGCAGACACAAAACACGACATGCTGGTGGAACCGTAGGAGCTTCAGTAGAAACCAACTGGACTCCTCTGGGAGGTTCTTGGAAATGTTCCACCTTCATCCAAGGTTCTTCTTCTGTTCTGACTAATGAGGAGTTCCAGAGTTTATAGTCCCTCTATAGTCCCTGATCAGTGCAGTGAAGGAAGCCATCCATAACTGGAACATCACTCCACAGATTCTCATCCCTTATTGTGTAAACTGCAGCTCCACCACCATGATTGCTGCCGTTGTTGGTGGACCTCCTGGTTTCACAGCATTCACACCTGGAGACAGGTGAGTCCTGGTGGTTAATGGACCATTAGACAAATGAGCTGGAGGAACTATAAACTCTGGAGCTCCTCATTAGTCTGTTAGAACAGAAGAAGAACCATGGATGAAGGCGGAACATCTCCAGGAACCTACATGAGGAGTCCAGTTGGTTTCTACTGAAGCTCCTATGATTACCATGCCCTGAAGACTGGGGATCTACAGACATGTTGCTGTAATTCCTCCAGTTTCATCTGAACCCTGTAACACTGGTGAAATATGTTCACCTCTGGAGCAGATGATCAGATGCTGCTGGTCATGAAGCAGGTTTCATGTGACGTACCTGGACCTTCAGGTGATCACTGTCATCTGTAATAATCATCCAGGCCTGTTCTGCTCTCCAGGTGCTGGTTACCACATGGTCATAGTTAAAGATGCTCTCTGTAACGTGTCTGAGATCACCCGCCTCGTCCACATGTATGTTCCCAACGCCACGCTGGAGAGCAGCGCTGGAGCCGAGCTCTCCTACATCCTGCCCAAAGAAAGCACCAGCAGGTGAGTCAGCCAGGTGTCCTTTAGAAGGTTAACTCACCGCTGAGCTCCAGGACTGGATCCTAGTTCCTCTGAACAGCCTGAAAGCTGCCAGTAATTATGGAGGATCCCTACATGGATCAGTGGAACTATGAAGTAACACAAATGTGACACATTTATAATCAGTTCAGATCAGCAGCAGCTCAGTGCATCAACAGCAAAACACAGGAAATATCCCATAATTATCATCCATCTGTCTAGTTCTAACCCTGTTCTAGTTTACATACACAACATTCAAAAGTTTGGGTTCACCCAGACATTTCCATGTTTTCCATGAAAACTCCCACTTTTATCCATGTGCTAACATAACTGCACAAAGGTTTTCTAATCATCAATGAGCCTTTCAACACCATTAGCTAACACAATGTAGCATTAGAACACAGGAGTGATGGTTGCTGGAAATGTTCCTCTGTACCCCTATGGAGATATTCCATTAAAAATCAGCTGTTTCCAGCTAGAATAGTCATTTACCACATTGACAATGTCTACACTGGATTCATCATTCATTTCATGTTATCTTCATTTGAAAAAACTGCTTCTCTATCAACAATAAGGGCATTTCTAAGTGATTTTAAACTTTTGAACAGTAGTGTAAATTTATCTCAGTCTTGTTTCAGCTTTTCTTACTTTTTCTTACTTTTTGCATTTTAAGGTCACTGTTTTTTCTGAACAATATCTGGAGCAAGAATTTCTGTCGGTTCTCCTGTTGACTCTTCTGTTGGTTCTCCTGTTGGTTCTCCTGTCGGTTCTGCTGTTGGTTCTCCTGTTGACTCTTCTGTTGGTTCTCCTGTCGTTTCTTCTGTTGATTTTCCTGTTGGTTCTCCTGTTGACTCTCCTGTCGGTTCTCCTGTTGGTTCTCCTGTTGACTCTCCTGTCGGTTCTCCTGTTGGTTCTCCTGTTGACTCTCCTGTTGGTTCTCCTATCGGTTCCAGGTTTGAGCTGCTGTTTGCTGAGCTGGAGATGAACAGGGACGAGCTGGGCATCACCAGCTATGGCGCTTCAGTCACCACCATGGAGGAGGTCTTCCTCAGGTAGGTGTTGATGCTGTGAGGAATGAAGTCTCTGTGATGTGCAGCAGGTTTCATCAGAACCAGATTAAATAGACTTTATAAAATGTTTTCTACAGCAGGTTTCAGTCGTACAACAGCATTTTACTGACTTTAAAGTGGGTTCCTGAACACTGTAGAAGCCTCGGTATGCTTTTAGAGCCTAGAACTGGTTTAGTTTTTATTTGTGGAGCCTCTTATTGAAGATGTTTTCCTCCATTCTCAAACATCTCAGCTCCTTCCTGCTTCCCTGTAGGTCTAACTGGAGCTACCAGCAGAGAGTTCTGGTCTCCAACAGGACTCCATTAGAAGCTGCTGTTTGAACATTTGGTCATTTAGGATCCTTCAGTGAAGCGACTCGTTAGTAACTCTGCTGCCATTAAAGCTGCTGTAGGTGATTCTTCATCCCAGTATTATCGCTGAAAACACATGAAAACATCTGAGGACCAAAAATATTCAAATCCATGCTGTTGCTGTTTAGTTGTTTACATGTTGTTCTGCCTTAAGAACTTTAAACATTTTTATGCTCCATCAGGAGATAGGAGGTGTCTGGAGGACAGACTGAAGGTCTCCAGGATTGTTGGACCTGATCTTCAGCTGCTTTGGTTTCACTTCTAATTGGTCTGAAGTCCCTCAGATATCTTAGTTTACGAGCAGGACTGGATGTTTTCACTGGAAGGAAAGAAAAATGTCAGAATTAGATCCTCTGTTCTCCTCACAGTACATCGGTGTTTAAATTAAATGTGTTTTTTAAAATGGCTGCACAGTGGATCAGTGGTTAGTACTGTCGCCTCACAGCTAGAAGATCCCCGGTTTGTGTCCTGACCTTCCTGGGATCTTTCTGCATGGAGTCTCCATGTTCTCCTGCTGGGTTCTCCAGGTTCTCCAGCTTCCTCCCACAGTGCAGAAACATGCTGAGGTTAACTGGTGATTCTAAACTGTCTGTAGGTGTGAATGTGAGTGTGATTGTCTGATGGACTGTTACCTGTCCAGGTGAACCTGTGATAGGTTGTTACCTGTCCAGGTGAACTTTCACCCTTAGTCAGCTGGGATAGGCCCCGCACCTTCCTCCTCCAGAGGACTGTCTAGATGATGGATGGATGGTGCTACCTGGCTGAAGTCTCGGCTGGTTTGTGGTTTCAGGGTGGGGAAGCTGGTGGATTCCAGTTTGGACATCCAGGCGATCCAGCTGCCGGCTCTCCAGTACCAGCATGAGAGACGTTCCCACGACTGGACCACGGACGACGCCAGCAGCATCAGCGGTCTGACCGACGTCACGGACTTCACCGACAGCGGAACCCTGATCTCAGAGGACTGCTCCAACATCAAGCTGAACACTGGGGTGAGACAGAACAGATAAAGTCTTGGTCCTTTAGCTTCTAGTGCTCAGACTTCAGCTCCTGTTTGTCCTCCACTAGGTGCGCCTCCACCTGCAGCAGTTCTACGCCATGTTCCTGAAGAGGGCGCTGTACAGCTGGAGGAACTGGAAGGTGATGGTGGCCCAGTTCCTGGTCCCTTTGGTCTTCACTATAGTGGCCTTGGTTGTGGCGCGCTCCTTCCCCAGCAGCCTGAAGGCCCCTGAGCTAAGGCTGGCGCTGCACCACTATGGGGCCACCAGGGTCCCGGTGGCCCTGCAGCCAGGAGCCGGACCCCTGGCCTCGGCCCTGGCAGACGCCTACAGCTCCCAGCTGTCCGCCCAGCTGGGCCAACTGCAGAACATCACGGGTAAGAGAGGGGGCACGGACCAGGACCCCGTGGTAGTGATCAGTCTGTAGAGATTCTGTTAGACCCACCCATGGTACCTGCATCAGACAGGTGACCTCCTTTAAATACCTAGATGGACACATTGATAGCGCCCTCTGCTGGCAGGCGGTCAGTGGTTAACCCTAACCCAGAAGGGAGGTAATCGTGTGTGTGTATTTTAGTTTTTTCTATTATTGTATCTTATTTATTTATGGTTCTAGGGTTCTGTGTTCTGTGTTTTTTGTGTTTTATTAGTACCGGGTCTGTCCTATGTGTTGCGGTGCAGCTTGCTTTTTTTCTCCCATTAACGTGAACCTGAGTACTGATGGACCTCTTTGTTCCAGACCTCCCTGACTACGTCCTGACCCACGCCGAGCAGGAAGGAGGCAGCTTTAACGAGCGCTGTGTGGTCGGCGCCGCTTTCCGAGGCGGCAGCAGCCAGATTGCAGAAGCGACGGCGTACTTCAACAACGAGGGCTACCACACCCCGGCCACTGCCCTCATGCTGCTGGACAACGCTCTGTTCAGGCTCCTGGCTGGACCCAACGCCTCCATCCACACAGGAAACTACCCGATGCCCCGAAACCTGTCAGAGACGGCTCTGAGCCAGCTGACCGAGTGAGTGCAGGAAGAGCTGCTTTAGTAGCAGGAACGTAGAACATGGTAGACGTTCTAAAAGAGCGATCAGAAAGATCAGAAGTAAAAGCAGCACAGTGAGAATGACTGAAGGACTGGAGGGTTCCACAGATTCCGACTCTTTGCTGCCGACCGCACCCCAGTAATAACCTGATACCTGTACCTGTGGATCATAGAGAACATATAGAACCTGTAGATCATAGAGAACCCGTAGAACATAGAGAACACGTAGAACCTATAGAACCTGTAAAACATATAGAACCTGTAGAACCTATAGAACATATGATAGGATGTTCATCCATCTCTGCGGTTCTCCTCCTTCTTTTCCTCTCCAGGGGTAAGACCGGCTTCGCCATCGCCATCAACCTCATGTATGGGATGGCGTCTCTGTCCAGCACCTTCGCTCTGCTGCTCGTTACTGAATCCTCCATCAAGTCCAAACATGTGCAGCAGGTGAGCGGCGTCTACCTGTCCAACTTTTGGTTCTCCGCCCTGCTGTGGGACCTGGTCAACTTCCTGCTGCCCTGCCTCCTGATGCTGGTCAGTACCAACCTGGAACCTGGAACCTCTACCACTAGAACCTCTACCACTAGAACCTCTAACACTAGAACCACTGATACTAGAACCTCTAACGCTAGGACCTCTACCAGTAGAATCTCTATCACTAGAACCTCTGCCACTAGAACCTCTACCACTAGAACCACTAATACTAGAACCTCTACCACTAGAACCACTAATACTAGAACCTCTACCAGTAGAACCTCGAAGACTAGAACCTCTAACACTAGGACCTCTACCACTAGACCCTTTAACACTAGAACCACTGATACTAGACCCACTGATACTAGAACCACTAGTACTAGAACCACTGATACTAGAACCTCTAACACTAGGACCTCTACCAGTAGAACCTCTAACACTAGGACCTCTACCAGTAGAACCTCTAACACTAGAACCTCTACCACTAGGAGCTCTACCACTAGAACCTCTACCACTAGAACCACTAATACTAGAACCTCTACCACTAGAACCTCTAACACTAGAACCTCTACCACTAGGACCTCTACCACTAGGACCTCTACCAGTAGAACCTCTACCACTAGGAGCTCTACCACTAGAACCTCTACCACTAGAACCTCTAACACTAGGAGCTCTACCACTAAAACCTCTACCACTAGGACCTCTACCACTAGAATCACTGATATTAGAACCTCTAACACTAGGACCTCTACCAGTAGAACCTCTAACACGAGAACTTCTACCACTAGGAGCTCTACCACTAGAACCTCTACCACTAGAGCCTCTAACACTAGGAGCTCTACCACTAGAACCTCTACCACTAGGACCTCTACCACTAGAACCACTGATACTAGAACCTCTAACACTAGAACCTCTAACACTAGGACCTCTACCAGTAGAACCTCTAACACGAGAACTTCTACCACTAGGAGCTCTACCACTAGAACCTCTAACACTAGGACCTCTACCAGTAAAACCTCTAACACGAGAACTTCTACCACTAGGAGCTCTACCACTAGAACCTCTACCACTAGAACCTCTAGTCCTGAGCATTCTGTGGAACCCGTCCAGTTGTTTGAAGATGTGACGTGTCTCAGTGTGGTTCTGCTCTCAGGTGGTCTTCAAGGCGTTCGGAGCGAAAGCGTTTGTGGAGAACAACCACTTGGTGGATGTTCTGCTGCTGCTGCTGCTGTACGGTTGGGCCGTGGTTCCGCTCATGTACCTTCTCAGCTTCCTGTTCTCCACGGCGGCCAGTGCCTACACCCGCCTCACCATCTTCAACATGATCTCCGGCACCGCCACCTTCCTGGCCGTGACCATCATGACCATCCCAGGTGAGACGGGTTCAGGTGTAGGAGAACACAGATCCAGCAAGTTCTAGTAGAAATGAGAGGTTCTGATCCTTAGAAAGGTGGAACACGAGACGCTCCCTAAAGAACCGTCAGGTTCCACCCCGTACTGTGAATACTTTCAACTGGTTCTGATGTTCTCCTGATGTTCTATGAAGTCTGTTTCCATAGAAACCCCGGGAGAACCTCCAGCAGGTTACACTGCAGGAACTGGTTACTGGTTACTAGTTAACTCGTTTACTGGTTAACTGGTTTAGTGGTTAACTGATTACTAGTTATCTGGTTACTGGTTAACTGGTTAGTTGTTACTAGTTAACAGATTACTGGTTACTAGATAACTGGTTAACTGGTTAACTAGTTAACCGGTTTACTGGTTAACTAGTTAACTGGGTTACTGGTTAACTAGTTTACTGGTTAACTGGTTACTAGAAAACTGGTTTGCTGGCTAACTGGTTACTAGTTAACTGATTACTGTTTTTCTGGTTACTAGTTAACTGGTTACAGACTAACTAGTTAACTGTTAACTGGTTAACTAGTTAACTGGTTTACTGGTTCACTGGTAACTGGTTAATACTTAACTGATTAACCAGTTAACCAGTTTCCTGGTTAACTGGTTAACCGGCTGCCCCAGTCTGAAGCCATCACCTGACAGAGCGGTTTGATCTCAGCCAACGGTCCGTTTTCTGATGGCTGCAGCTGCGGGTGTTCTGATAAACTGAATATTTAAACTCTCCATGTGTGTTTTAAAATAAATGTTCTTTAGAAGTTGAGGAGTTGATGTGTGGAAGCGTTGGAGAACCGTCGGTCTTCAGTAGTACAACATGCAGTATCTGTGTGGAAGCAGGGAGTGATCAGGTTCTAAGGAGAAGGTTCTCCTGATTATTTCTGAATGAGAGGAGGATCCTGATTCCTGTTGAATTTCTAACTTCCTCCTCAGAGCTGAACCTGCAGGACCTGTCTCGGCTGCTGGACAAGGTGTTCCTGATCTTCCCTAACTACTGCCTGGGGATGTCCTTCAGCCAGTTCTACCAGAACTATGAATTCATCTCCTTCTGTACCCCAAACGAAATAACCAAAGAAATCTGCAAAAAATACAGTAAGTCCTGACCAGATGTTTCTCCTGTAGAGGTTTTAAATCTGTTCTAGTAGCTCTAGAACCGTGAACACCTGGCATCATCTGGACAGTCTTCTAGAGATGGAGAAGACCAGGAACCAGTGGAATGCAGGAGCTGCCTCACCTTCAGACTGACTGATGTTTCCTGTAGTTCCAGGTTTTATCAGACTTAAAACTTTATTTTCTCTCTCTATCCCAACACGTTGAACAGATGAAGTTCTTCCATGAAAGGAGGTCTTTCTGGTCCAGCTGATGGAGATCAGGAGATGAATGGAGTACACTCTGGATGACAATTAGGATGCACATTTTGTTGTCATCCTCCAGTTTTCTCAAATCGTTTGGTGTTCTTCATTTCCATTACCCAGATGTTCCCGTGTTGAACCTCCTGATGGTCTGTTGATCTCCATGTTTCCTCCAGACATCACCTACCAGATGAACTACTTCTCCCTGGAGGAGCCTGGAGTCGGCCGCTTCCTGCTGGCCTTCACCCTTCAAGGCGTCGTCTACAATGTCCTGCTGTTTGTCATCGAGCTGCGATGCTTCCACACGGCATGGCGACTCCTGGCCTCGCTGGGCCGGAGACGCAAACAGGTACGCCAAGACTCCGGAGGTTTCCTGTCAAGAACTATTCAGGTGTTTGGATCTTTAAAGGAGAACCAAAACCTTCTGAAGCCAACCTGAGCAAAGACACAAGCTGGATGTGTCGAACTGCTCAGGGAGAAGAAAGAACTGGACCCAGATGTAGGTAGAGACTCTGGTGGTCCGTGTCACGGGAAAACTAATTAACATTTATAAAATAATAAAGTCTATATTTACAGAGAACCTTTAAAACAGACCAAGAAACACGAGAAGAACAAAAGGAGACAAGAGAGACAAAAGTGGAGAAATAAAGATGAAGAAGATTTTCTAAATGAACCCAGACATCAGATAAAAAATAAAAGAACCGGAATGACCACATCCCAACTAGGACAGAAGATAAAACCATAATAATAACGACAGGAAGAGTAAAATAAAATGAAAATAAATGAATAAAATGTCACAATAAATCGATGATGATAGACTGAGTCCAGCAGGGGGCAGCGTTTCATCCAGAATCAGTAAAGATGTCCAGACTTCATTTATCTGTTTAATCAGATTCAGTGAAGCTGAACTTATACCTGATCAGTTTATGGACAGAACATTCATCTGTACGTCTTTAAACCGAAACCTGCTGGCAGATTTAAAGGACTGTTCAGTTTACTAAAGAACCAACATGAAACATTTATTAGAGCAGAAGCTGAAGGAATCTTTGGTTCTCCTCCAAGGAACCTGAGCTGAGAAGTAAAATCTAAAGTTAAAGTAATGAAGTTGATGTAAATGGAAAAATAATCTGGAAACATGAAGAACTGAGCTGCATTTTGGCTGAACTGCATGCAGCGTTTCCATGGAGACGAGGACGGAAACCAGTCAGACTGTCAGAAGTTCATGTCTGGTCTCGGTAGAACCACATTTGTTGGGAACACGTGGGGGAAACATTCTACTGGTTGATTCCAGGATTTTACATTTTCCAGACAATAATGAAAGAAGTGTAACACTCATTTAGTTCCTTCTCTCTGGTTCCATGGTTCTACTGACAGAAGACATCTCTGAGTTGTTCTTCATATTCTTCTGGTTCCTCAGAGCTGCAGGACTTTAAAATGAACCAGAAACAGCCAGAAAAGACTCAGAGGGTTCCTAAAGAAACCATTTAAAACTCTCTTTCAACTGCTTTGGTTGAAGATTCACTGGTTTCTGCTTCAGGCTGGCGTCAGATTGATCTCTGAAGATCTTTAGGTTCTGGAAATGATCCACAGATTCACTAGTAACAAGATGAATAATAGCTGGGACCTGAACCAGTCAGTGGAGTTCTTCCACAGAGTTTGCTTTGTTTTATTCAGGAGTTCTTTGCATAGACCGGTGGAACGTCTGATGATCATGGCTGTTGGAGCTGCTGGTCCTGGTTAGACCTTCTAAGACCTTCTAGCTGTGACGAGGTTAACCCTGATGTTGTTTCAGGTGCCCGTTGTGGACGAAGCAGCGCTGCTTCCAGAGGACAGAGACGTGGCTGAGCAGAGGAAGAGGGTTCTGGAGTGTCAGCCGATGGTGGAGTCCATGGTGGGAAGTCCTCTCATCCTGCAGGAGATCAGCAAGGTGAGGGTTCTTTTGAGCAGACAGCAGCTGAGGTGTGACATGGTGTCAGGTGTGAAGGCTGTTCCCTGTGCTGGCAGGTGTACAGCAGCGGGGAGTCTCTCCTGGCCGTGGACCGGCTTTCCCTCGCTGTGGGGAAAGGAGAATGTTTCGGCCTGCTGGGCTTCAACGGAGCAGGAAAGACCACCACCTTCAAGATGCTGACGGGCGATGAGAGCGTGACCTCTGGAGACGCCTACATCGACGGCTACAGTGTCCGGAGGGACATTAAGAAGGTGAGTTAGCAGAACTGCAGCTCTAGGGTTTAAGTTGAAGACATCTACAGCGTCCACAGGATCCGTTTTTCTCATGGAAACACTTCTGAAAGTCACCTCTTGGTGGATGGTCACTAGTGGGCCACCAGGAGGTCACATGACACCCTTCAGTCCGCTAGAAACGTCGGACCAACACGGCGGCTCGGTTGCAAACTTTCTCTTTAATCATGAAAACAGTTCAGTGAAAAGTGTTTCTGAAAGCTTGTGAGGAGAGAAACAAGCTTCTGGATCTGAAGCTGTCCTGGTTTTAGTTCATTGACGGCTGGTTTAGATGTTTGACCAAAGTTTCGCGATTTTTCGGACCTCCGCACTCCACATCGAATTTGCATAAAGTAGAAATGAAACTACTTTATGCAAATGAGCTGCGGGAGACGCAGCGGATCGCAGCTTGAAATGCAACCAGCATACAACACGGTGCGTTTCACATAGACAATGAATGGGATGCGTGAAACTGAGGGATCCTGTGGACACGAACCCTGAGCTCCATCTCTGCCTGCAGGTGCAGCAGCGGATCGGTTACTGTCCTCAGTTTGATGCCGTTCTGGACCACATGACAGGAAGAGAGACTCTGAGCATGTACGCCCGGCTCCGAGGAATCCCGGAGAAGTACGTGTCCGGCTGTGTGGAGAACGTGTTGAGGTCTCTGCTGCTGGAGCCTCATGCCGACAAACTGGTGCGCAGCTACAGGTAGGAGGTGTTTCAGGTGCTGAGCTGTTGTTGTGTGAACGTCGTGATGCTGATTTAAGATTTGAACTCGTGCAGCGGCGGAAACAAGCGGAAGCTGAGTGCAGGCATGGCTCTGATCGGGGGACCTCCGGTCATCTTTCTGGACGAACCGTCCACTGGCATGGACCCAGTGGCCCGGAGGCTGCTGTGGGACGCCGTGACACGAACACGAGAGTCTGGAAAGGCCATCATCATCACTTCTCACAGGTGAGTTTCTTTGAGGTTTGTGTTGGCCAGAGAGGCTGAGCTGCTCCGTCTGATCTTCTTCTACCTGCTGTTCCCAGCATGGAGGAGTGCGAGGCTCTGTGCACCCGGCTGGCAGTGATGGTCAACGGCCAGTTCAAGTGTCTCGGGAGTCCTCAGCACCTGAAGAGCAAGTTTGGCAGCGGCTACACGCTGCTGGCTAAAGTCCACGTAGAAGCTGAGCTGGAGGACGGCAACCTGCTGCTGTTCAAAGACTTCATAGAGAGCACCTTCCCAGGTAGGATGCTCTGACGGAGCAACAGTCCAGCAGCACCGCACAGAACACAAAGACAAGGTCATACGTGCACATTTACACACGTCACTGTGCACGTCAACAGGGTCAAACGTGCACTTCTTAGTAGAGCTGAATCGTTTTGCTGCTCTGCATGAAACAGTTCATCAAACAGTAACGGAGCAGATCTAATTGTGAATCTTCTCTGTGCAGGAAGTCAGCTGAAGGATGAGCACCAGGGCATGGTGCACTACCACCTGACGGACAGAACACTCACCTGGGCACAGGTACA
Organism: Amphiprion ocellaris; assembly: GCF_022539595.1. Taxonomy (NCBI): domain Eukaryota; kingdom Metazoa; phylum Chordata; class Actinopteri; family Pomacentridae; genus Amphiprion; species Amphiprion ocellaris. Next base: position 32,924,505 of record NC_072784.1, read on the forward strand.
GCACCTGCTCTCCACCTGAACCAGCTGAGTTAGAGCTCCCTCTGGTGGACAACTCAGAGCAGCTCAGTTATTCAGCGGGGCGTTTTCTTCATCCTCTTCCTGTTGTTTCCACGTCTTGTTCACCCACTTTAGCTGTTTTCATTTCACAGGCGAGTCGGTCAGGATCTGTAAAATAATCACACGTTTTAAAACTGCAAAGACTCAGACTAGTCATGAAGAGATCTTTGATTTCTAAGATTAAAACTCTTCATACCATCTGTTCCTCTGTCACATCTGACAACATGGCTCAGATGACATCAGCTCATTTGAGTTTGGATGCTGCACATTTATAAAACCCTGTCAAAGTCAGAGAGTGAAGACACACTGTGGTGCACAGATGCATTATGGGAAGTGTAGGATTGAGCCTCATATGAGGACTAAACCTTTTGGTATCTCAGCCTCTGCATCATCACTTCTGTTTCCTTTTTCTCTTTACTGAAGTGAACTTTTCATTGTTTCTAATAACCATCCCCAAAAGCTCAGATCTGCACAAATCAGCTGTATATTGTGATAGAAGAGAAAGAACTGGAGCATTTTACGTTAGATCCGTGCTGTTTGAGATCATAGAAGCAAAACTAAACACAGAAACATCCTTTCTAACGGTAATATTGAATTAATGGGAATCCATTCTGGGTGTTTCAGCTAAGTTCAGTTCCAGGAAGCCAAGTTTAGAGGAAATGACTGATGCTTTGGTTTGAAATGCAGCAGCTTTAAGAGGAAGCAGAGGCTGGATGTGCTCCTGATCAGGTGTATTTACTGAGCTCAGGTAGCCTCCAGTCACACCTGTCCTGTCCTGCTGTCCTCCAGGTGTTCGGGACTTTAGAGGCGGCCAAAGAGAAGTACCACATTGAGGACTACTGTGTGAGTCAGATCTCCCTGGAGCAGGTGTTCCTCAGCTTCGCCCAGTTCCAGCACTGCTCCCAGAGCGGCAGGAAGTGAGAGGAGAGGAACATCTTCTGCATGGACCTTCCAGGTGTGAACCAGGCTCCATCTGGGCCAGTCCGGCTCCAGCATCTCCTCGGCTGTCCAGTCATTTGTGCCGTTTGTTGTTGTGTGAATGTTTGAAGCTGATGATTGGTGAAGGTTCAGCGCTGCACTCTGAGGAGGACTCCTCAGTAGCCACCACTACTCTGGACTATGTTCACATCGTCCCTTTATTTATGACTTTTATTACTTTATTGTGCTTTACTTTCTTGGTCACTGAACCACTCCGACTGAATCACCTGAGAGCCTTATCCAGCTCCGAGGGCTCCGCTCTGTTCCTGGTCGGGAGGATTCTGGTGTTTCCAGATGTTCGTAGCCTTCATGGTACTAAAACCGTCTCCTTGTTGCAGACTGAAGGATGAAGCTGGAGATAGAATCCGTCCTTTGTATTCTGTCCTTTTGGTGAGGAAATGATTCTGTTGTTGCTCCAAACAGCAGCTGTTCGGATGTCAGATGTTCCAGTTTAGGAAGAAATCTGACGGAAAATCCTCCAATGTTAAATCAGAATATTTAAAATTCTCAAACTGAAAATCATGACTTCAAATCAGACTTCAGCTGATCGACTCTGACCTAAAAACCCCATTTGTCTTCTTGTTTTAATGCCATAAAGGCCCACCAGGCGGGGGATAATAAACTGATGCCTTGCTTTCATCAGAGCTGTTCTCTGGTTTCATCTGATGCCACTTTATCCCAAAGCCTTGTTCTCGCTTAAAAAAACCTGTAAAAAGATGTTTTCATTCTGTAGAAACACGTAGAATGACGTTTATGTTGATGAGAAATATATCCACAGCCTCCTGCTTTTCATCCAGATGAATATAAAAATGTGGGAGTAGTCATAAGACATTCCTGATCTCCAGAAACCACACAGGTGACATGAATGTATTCCTGTCAGGAAGACAACCTGCTGGATGTGATCTACAGATGTTCCACTGATATGTTGCTTCTTTAACTTTTTCATTTTCACGTTTCTTATTCATGTTTGTTTTTACTGTTTGTATTTTTGCACAATCCATCTTCTAGTACATGTATGACTTGAAATAATTCCAGTGTTAGACGCACAGTTGGAGAATAGTTGAGACGTTTGCTGGGGTTGGAGGTTGGCTGAAATGTTGTGTATCATATTTAAAAAGGGAACTCTGATCATTGTAATCGTGCACTGTACTGTACCCAACCATGGAACTGACCTGTCTACTCTGTATGTGTCCAAGTTCTTTTTAAATTAAATCATGCTCGATGCAAACGGTAGCAGAGTCTGGATTTAACACCTTACCCTGTTCCTGGACTTTAAAGATGCTTTTATTTTGAGTCCATCTGACCCTAAAACACAAACATTAGACTGTCTGACATGTTTAATATTAATCTGCTGACCTGGAGAGCTGCTGGAAGCCTGAAGAAATCAATCACAGACCTGAGGTCGGGTTCACCCGAAGGTTCACCCGAAGGTTCACCTGGTAGTAAAATTCAAACAGTGTGTAGACGAGCAAATCAAGTATAGTGAGGGTGATGCAGAGTAGATTGATGGAAATGGGCAGCTGGAAGCAGTGGGCTGGAGGAAGGTCAGCAGCAGCAGCATCCCACAGATGGAGATTAGGCCAGTTGGTGGGAGAACAACCACAGATCTGAAGCATCCAGCTCTGGGATCAGGGACACTCGGAGAAAGGACACAGGGAGAAACAGAGTGAGTGTAATGCAATAATGGTATATATATTAAAAATAATGGTAGATAGAGAAGGGCTCAGTGCATCCAGAGAGGTCCTCCAGCAGTCTAGGCCTGTAGCAGCAGAACTAGGGGCAGAACTAAGGGACGTCCAAGAGGAAGACTCCAGCTGACCCCCTCAGGGTCCCCCAGTCAGTCCTAACTATAAGATTTGTCAAAAAGGAGGAAAAGAAACTCTTAACTCTTCAATTTCTATGCCATAAGTCAGAACGAGGTCAAGGGTGTGATTAAAACTGTGAGTTGGTTTATTTACATGTTTAGAAAACCCAATTGAGTCTAATATTGAATTAAAAGCAGTCGTAAGGCTGTCACTGTCCACGTCAACATGAATGTTGAAGTCACCCACAATAATGACTTTATCTGAGCTGAGCACTAAATCAGATAAAAAGTCTGAGAATTGACATAAAAACTCAGAGTAAGGAGCAGGAGGACGATATACAACAACAAATAAAACTGGTTTCTGAGAGACTAAAAGACGTTCTAATGAGCTGAAACCAGGTTTAGGTCTGTGGTTCATTATTAAGCTAGAGTGGAAGATCGCTGCCACGGCTCCTCCTTCAGAATAGCAGATTCTTCCTGCTGTCTAACAGAACAAATCAGTCTGGAGATCAGTAATCAGATCATTCACTACCAGATTTAGACCAGAGATCTAATATCTAACAGACCACATTTAATGCTCCTGTTTCTTCGCTCTGATGAAATCGTGGAATTCATTTTTATAAATTTTTTATGGTTACTCTTTCAGGTATTTATTTTTAATTTGTTGAATTTATAGCAGAAGTCAATGCTCTTCTGGAGGACTTCCTCTCCAGGCCCACCACTGGCTGCTGGCTGCTGTTCTGCTGCTTCCAGCTCTAAGGAAGCACTGAAGGAACCTCCGGGCCGAAGCTGCTGCCTCTGGTTGGAAACCTGCTGCAGCTGGACCTCAGGAGGCCTGACAGAAGCCTGTGTGAGGTGAGGCTCAGATTCAAAACACTTTGTGGACTTTATTTCATGACTCCAACAAACTGGCTGCATGTTTTGCTCTTCCAGCTCTCCGAGAAGTATGGATCTGTGTTCATGGTTCACCTGGGACACGAAAAAGTGGTGGTTCTGGCCGGGTACAAGGCATTTAGAGAGGCTCTGGTCGGCTACGCAGAGGAGTTTGGAGAACTATTTATTACTCCTCTATTCAGTGATATGAAGCCAGGAGGTCATGATGAGAGCTGCTCTTTAAAACTCCTTTATCCTGCTGTCAGATAACCTCTGTTGGATCTTCAGGTCTGATCTGTTTCTCAGTCCTGTAAGTCGTGTTCTCAGGTAGAACCTCAGGATTATTGGATGTAATAATAGCATCTGTAGTATTTAACAGGAATCCTGTTTGCAAATGGAGAATCGTGGAAAGAGATGAGACGCTGCACCCTCAAAGACTTTGGGAATGGAAGAAGAATGTATGAGGATAAAATCTTGGAGGAATGTGGATATCTGATGGAAATGTTTGAACAGCATGAAGGTACAGTATTAATATTCTGTAGAATAATGGGATGCACAGGAAGATGTTTGTTTAGTGGACTGTTATTTGAAAGGACAACATTACTGAGTTCTTCACAGAAAACAGTCTGTGGTGAAAATCAGTGATTTAATCAAGTTTTTTGAAGCCAGGTTCCGTTAGGAGGTTTGTTTTATTGTCAGTAGATTCTATTATTTGTAGTAAAATGTTCAGAAATTAGCCTCTTATGGCTGCAACACACCTAACGGTGGAAACTAGACTTTATGATTAAAACTGCACTCATTAATTTAGTGACGGTCATCTGGTGGGTAGAAAGACATTTCCTGACCAGCTAGCAGTTTGGTAGAACCATGTTGGGCTGTTTTTTCTTGGTGGAATGAACGGCTGTCTTGGAGATCTTCAGTTTTTCTGCTACCTGTCTCTCATTCATGATGGCTGCCTTTGTGGCTTCACATAATTCTTTAGTTTTAGGCGTTATGTGAGAGCTGACAGCTTTGGAGTTGTGTTATGGCTTGAATGTCAGCAGGAAACCACTCTAGGCCTTTGGATGTGCTACTGATGACATGAAATGTCCTCTTATAGACCCTGGAATACAATGAAGCTGAAGCAGGTCAGAAAGGACATAAAGTATTATGGAATCAGCTGCATTTTTTGTCATGTTCATTGTATTTGTCAGGTAATGTACCTTTAGTGTTACCAGGTATTAAAATGAAGAAGAAATTGAAGAAAACAAGGGTGGTCTAATAATTTTTTCCATGATTGTATGTACATCCATGTCTAAATAAAACCCTTAAATAACATTTTAATTCTTTACTAAGTTCACAGATAATATTATATTAGCACAATAAGAGGTTATAGGTGGATTTGTAAACTCCATCAGCTTACACGTCAACTCAGTAAGACAAGGAATCTGACGGAGTTGACGTCTGATGGAGTTGACACAAGAACAAGTATTGTCCCTCCAAAACATGTATTGTACACTGCAGCTAGCTGGTTCTCCTCAGTTGCTAGCTGTCACAATAACCTCACTAAAATGCTTGAATTCAATCCACTATGGTTTAATAAAATTTAAAATAACAGAAAGATGGAATTGACATGGTCCAGCTGTGACCATAGGAATATTGACATTGTTTGTCTAAAATATCAAAAAGTTTAAAACTTTGCAGAGTATGTGTGGTAATGTTGCATTTAGCAAGCCAGGAAGACAAAAACAGGTCTTCAGGGATATGCTGACCATGCTATTGCCTGATTTAACGACGTTTATGAAAAAATCTGACAGAGTTGACTGAAACTGAGGACACAACTTTGATCGACAGCTTTTTATGGAAAATATTGTTTGAGTTCAAGTCATGTATTGTTTTACATATTTATAACCCTTCTATTTCATTTGATATATATGGATTCACAATTTTAGAGTTTTTAAATGTTTTTTGGGCAGATCACTATTGTGAACCCTTGCTGAGGACAAATACAATAACATGGACCTTCTAAAGATAGACCATACCATTTAAGAAAATTTCCCAAAAAAGATTAAAATGACTGCTACAAAATAACTAAGGTATACACAGTTCCTTTAGATTTAATTTTGTAAGTATAACAATCATGATAAATTTCTTGATTTTTGATGTAAATTAGACTTTTCTATGTAGGACATGTTTTGTCCCAACTCTCAAGAATTTTATATATATATATATATACACACATACACACACGTATATATGTGTGTGTATGTGTGTGTATTATTATTATTATTATTATTATTATTATTATTATTATTATTATTATTATTATTATTAATAATAATAATAATAATAATAATAATAATAATAATAATAATAATAATAATAATAATAATAATAATAATAATAATAATAATAATAATAATAATAATAATAATAATAATAAAATGGTTCCCGAGATCATAATTAAAGGTGGAAACATCAGAATAAACTTACAGATTGTAGACTTTAGGCTACATGACAGTAAATTCAAAACATGGCTAAAAATACAAGGAAATACTGTAGTGGCTATGTCCTCTACTTAGCCCTACTGGTTGTAGATAGCTGTTCCAGAGTTTTGACCTGTACTCAACCTTAAATAAACAAATGGATTCCTAACAGTCTAAATTATCCCAATCATTTATTATCGATCTTTACCCGTAACTAAAACTTGTTCATAAGCAAAATAATAAAACGCAACAAGTCGAGCACAGTCGAAAACTGTGTGCCTCTGTGTTTCTGTCCAACAACACCTGAACCAAATCATGCAATCACTTAAATACCTTCCTTGAGCCCAGGCCGTCAGCCTCGGGTAAAGAAATACAGCCCCCTGGAGTCTTGGTTGAGAAATTACAAAAACAAAATGAAATATGGCTCCTACAAATACATTCATGAATAAGAAAAATAAGACATGGGAGGTAAATATGCTGAGAGTGAAAACTCTTTAAGACTGTTGTCTGACGGAGAGAAGGAGGTGTTTGTATATCATGTGTGCTTCACAAACACTTCAGATTCCATGTGTGCTTCTTCCATCCTGGTCCTGATCAACCTATGAGTCCAGATCATCTCTCCAGTGATGCTGCATTTCCTTCATGTTCTGATTTAAACTTTTCAGTTCATTCCTGTATAGTAAGTTCTGTGTGTTGGAGATGGAGATCAGAAGGTCAGTGTGGTTTTCCTCACAGCTGACCCTTTATGAGCCTGATCAGGTCCTGGTGGAGGGAGGAGGCCTCCATTAGTGCTCCTTTAGTAGGAAACATCTGATCAGCAGATGTTCCATTTGGAGGTGAATTTTGGGTTAGCTGTCTTCTGGAATGGTGTCTTGTCAGCTTTGTGTTTGGGTCTTTGGATCTCTGTGTTGTTCTGGAATGTTCTGCTCCTCAGTCTGCTGCAGATTCATGTTGCACTAAATATATAAAGTTGTCTCTTTACAGGGAAACCCTTTGACACAGCTCGTCCTGTGAATTACGCAGTATCCAACATCATCTCTTCTATTCCGTGGAGAACATCCACAGATTCATCTCTTCTATTGTGTACAGAAGCAGATTTGAATACGAAGATCCTCGATTCATAAACTTGTCGTCTCGGGCCGCTGACAGCATCTCTGTCGCAGGTTTTGCATCAGTCCAGGTGGGTTCCATGTCGGCTTCTTGACCTTCGTTCAGTTTCACATCCAAGAATTCAGTCTGGGTGGAATAATCTTCTCTGTGCCTCCTCAGCTTTACAACATGTTTCCCAGAGCGTTCTACTGGGTGAAAAACCGTCAGGTGATTTTAAAACATGTTGAAAACAATGGAAGAGATGTGAAGGATTTAGTGAAGCATCTGAAAGAGACGCTGAACCCCAGCATGTGCCGAGGGTTTGTGGACTGTTTTCTGATCCAGCAGCAGAAAGAACAGGTGAGACTTTGATTTTAATGAACAATGAGCTCAATTATGGATTATTGTTGTTCATAATATTGAGTTAATGATAAATGGATGTTCTTTCCTTTAGGACTCAGGTGTTCCAGACTCTCTGTACTCTGTCCAGAACTTGGTGTACTCAGTGACTAACCTGTTTGCTGCTGGAACCGACGCCACATCCTCCACCCTGAGATGAGCTTTACTGGTTATGGCCAAATGTCCACAGATTCAGGGTGAGAGTTCAGAGAGGAGGTCCTCCTGAAGCACAATGTTTGATGAGATAATCTGTAATCTGGGAGCGCTTCACCTTCAATGTGCAGCCAACACTCTGCTACTGTTTCCACGCATCGCTTCATTTCCAGAATGTTCTCGATCTATTTACCTCCCAGATACACTTTGAGTCAGCAAACTGACTGATCTACTGAAGTCCAGCCATACCCCGCTGCACACTGGGAGCTTTGTGGTGAATTTCTAACCAAACTGAAGACACAGTAAGCTTCAATAAGACTCTTTACCAGAGTCTGAACATCCTGTCAGGTTCCTGTTCTCATTCAGACCCAGAAGAACCTCTGGTTTCAGCAGATCTTTGTTTTCAGCAGATCTTTGTTTTCAGCACAAGTAATGAAGGTGAGTTCTGTCTGGTTCTGTCCAGACCAGGTCCAGGAGGAGCTGGACAGGGTGGTTGGAGGTCGTCAGGTCCAGATGGACGACCGCAGGAAGCTGCCGTTTACTGACGCTGTGATTCATGAGACTCAGAGGATGGTGAACATCGTCCCCATGGCCATCCCTCACCAGACCAGCCGGGACGTCACCTTCCAGGGATACTTCATCAGACAGGTCTGCTGATGCTTCTCTGAAAGTTCCTAAAAGTGTTTGTGATGTGAGAGCTGCTCTCCTCCTCCCTGCAGGGAACCACAGTGTTTCCTCTGCTGACTTCTGTCCTGTATGATGACAGTGAATGGGAGAGTCCACACACCTTCAATCACGCTCATTTCCTCAACCAGGAGGGCAAGTTCATCTGGAGAGACGTCTTCATGGTCTTCTCTGCAGGTGAGTCCTGTTTGCTGGAGCTGCTTCTTTGAAGAGTTTGCAGCTGGTGGGATCATGTTGAGATGTTCTGGTCTTGCAGGCTGCAGGGTTTGTGTTGGAGAGAGTATGGTCAGGATGGAGCTCTTCCTCTTCTTCACCTCCCTCCTGCAGCGCTTTCGCTTCACTGCTCCACCTGGAGTTTCAGAAGATCAGCTGGACGTGACTCCAGCTGTAGGATTCACTCTGTCTCCTCCACCTCAGCAGCTGTGTGCTGTCGGCCACCGCTGAAGAACATTCATGGTAGTGGGGGCTGAGCTGAAGAAGAACCAGAACTGCTGGTTTTGGTCTTCAGTGTGGAGAAACATCCAAACCCACCGATGCTGTAATCAGACCTGAGACCTGCTGTAGGTTCAGGTTAGAGTTACATCCTAAAGATGTTTCCACGATTTAACAGAGTTTGCTGTTTTTAACTGAATGTTTTCATGATTTTATGGAACCTCGAGTTCATCTGATCCCCATCAATGTTCAGAATAAAATAAACTGTATGCTCTTCTCCAGGTTTCTGAGAACTCTCCTCATGTCAGAACCAGACATGCTGTTCATTTGTAGTTTTTCTGCCAGTTTATTAGTTTTAAATCAATTTTAAAGTCCTTCCAGACAGTATTTAACCTACAGTTTACATCAGCATAAAGGAGGTTTCGACACATTCATCTCAGGTGGATTAGCAGCTGAGATGTCCTGATCAGAAGAAGGAGAAGGTTGGAGCAGAGATGGAGAGTTTAGACAGAGTAAGTGTTGTTATTCTGTGACTTTACTGGTCAGCTGAGAAACATTTTAAATGGAAAGGTGAATCCCTGGAGGTGAAACAAAGAATCAAACATTGATCAGATGAACAGTGATTCAGCCTGAGTCCTGTTCTTCTAATGCAGCCGCTGATTCTGAGATCTTTAGACTCGTTTTGTTGTGAAAAGCTGCTCCTGTCTCAAACCTCCTCAGTTTAAATCCAGATGATGTTTAGCTCCAGCTCAGATATAAATCATACATCAGTTTTACTCAGTGAAAGGGGAACGTGTTTTAAATCAGCTCTTTATTATGAAATCAGCAGACAGTCTGACACCGTTCTAGGGACAGAAATCTGGAATCACTTTTTATTCTATTGCTTTTCATGTCTGAAAATTCACTGTGGAAATAAATTAGTTAAAAAATGCTACATTATTGGTTAAAAACACGAGCCTTGACAACCACCAGTCCAATGAAGCCGTCTCAGCCCTTCTGGTCCCAGACATCTGGACCTCCTACGGCCCCTCCACCCTTCTGGTCCCAGACATCTGGACCTCCTACGGCCCCTCCACCTTGATGCTGCTGACCTGCTGGTCCTGGGTCGGCTGTGGAGACGTCATCAGGCTCACCGTCGACACGCTGCAGTCCTGGAACCTGCTCCCTGAACAGCTGCTGAAGTCAGACGTCTTGCTGTGAGTTGCTCTGAAGGTCTGGGGCTGGCTGAAGGTGGAGTAGGGCTGGCTGTAGGACATCAGGCTGCTCTGCTGGGAGTAGTACGGCTGAGGCTGGGGGGAGGAGTGGTTGAGGGGGAGGCTCTCAGCGCTGCTACAAGCTGGAAACCCGTTCATGCTGGCGGGACTCAGTCCAGGCAGTTTAAAGCCCTCTGAAGTCTCCAGAGCCTCCAGAGGGCTGAAGGTCTGGCTCTGGGCGTAGGAGCTCTGGCTGAAGCTGAAGGAGTCCTGGCTGAAGGAGGGGGCAGCAGAGGGGGACGGGGTTTTGGTTTGCTGCTGCTGAACGCTGCTACACTGTCCAACTTTGGAGGCCAGGGTCTGGAGGGTGCTGAGGATCTGCTTCTGGACCTGCGTCTGCTGGACCTGCTCCCTCTCCAGCCGGCACTGCTGCTCCACCAGCATCTTCACCGCCAGGCTCAGGCTGCGCACCTCTGAACCCAGCGCCTGGATCTGGTCCGGCAGACCTCTGGCTGCTCCGTCCTGGACCGCCTGCTGAGGACTGGAGTTCCCCTCGCTGCGGCCCGGGGCCTGGAGGCGGATCACGGCGGCTCCAGGACCGGAGGACACCAACGCTGCCAGCGGCCGGTTTGGAAGACGGATCCCAACCCGAGGAGGAGGGTGGAGGGAACGCACAGACAGACCTGGTCTCTGGGTCAGGAAACGTCTGCCACCTCCAGGCTGGGCCTCCACCACCATCTGGAGAACAACAACAGGAATTAAAACCAGAGTCTGGACCAGGACCAGGACAAAACAAACCCAGTTATTGTGGTCCCTCAGAGGCTGAACCAGTCTGCGCTTCATCCTGGTCCATTTAGTCTGTGGCTGTTTGGGCAAATATACATTTTCTAAACACAAAAAATACAAATGCAGAAATAATACGGGCCTCACTAGTAGAGTAATACCGTTGCATCAGGTGGAAAGACAGGAAGTGTTTAATGGAATAAAATAATTCTGGACTAAACAGAGAACCACCAGAGTGTGTCCCCCCCCCCCCCCCCCCGGACGTTATGAAGCGACCAGAATATTCGGATGTTCGTCATTAATTGGGGCCAAATATCCGGAGCCTAGAAACTGCTATTCAGGCCAGCCTTAGAGGTTTGTGATGTTCTGCTCACCTTGTCAGAGGTCAGATCATAGGTTTCAGGCAGAGCAGACCTCAGATCAGAACCCGGGACACTGGACTGATCCCTCCTCAACAAGGACGCCACCTGGTGGAAGGACTGTTCAGCACAACAACATGAGACAAATATTTAAAACTACAAGCAGTGAGATGATGTGAGGAGCTACCTTCATCCGGTGGGACAGAGCTTTATCCAGGAGTCTCTTTCTAGCCGCCAGCATGGAGCTGGTGGCTGGAGAAGGCGTGACTCTCCTCCTCACGGAAGCAGCTCCTGCCTCCAGCCTGGAGGCCTGAGGTCTCTGCTGGGCCAGAGACGTGACGCTGACGATCTGGATGTCGTTCTCCTCCTTGTTTCCTTCATGCTGCTGTTCTGACTGACTGCCTCCGACGTTCTCTGCAGGTCCAGATGAATTTGCACCAGCTTCTGAATTTGTAGAAGTCTGTTTGGGAACGTCTGCAGGTGTGAAGCTGGCGTGGTGAGACGAGTCCCGCAGCAGGTTCTGCAGATGAACGCCGCTCCAGCTCTCCTGCATCGGCCCGGTTCGAGGCTGCATCTGGGCTGGAGATGAGCTGCTTCCAGCCTCCGCAGGCCTCACCCGCCCTGGAGGCCTCCCCTGGAACTCCCTCAGGAACAGGTAGATGGCCTGAGCAGACACCTTGATGTTCTCCAGCTCCAGCACAGCTTTGATCTTACGGAAACTCAGACCAGCCTTCCGCAGCTCCACCACCTTGTGTTTGGCAGCGTCATCCAGCCGGCCCATGGCTCTTAGGGAGGACAAACGTTCTGGTTCTGCTGCTGATCTGAAGGAGAAAAGATCAAAATCAAACTGTTGGGTCTGTTCAACACCAAGAAAGAAATGTTAAAAGTGAACTGTGTGAGTCCAGGTGCTGCTGCTGCAGGTTTTACTACAGAAATATATCACAGAGAGGAAGCAGCACATACAGGAAGGACCTTTATGTTGGTAGATTATTCCTCTGTTGGAACGATGCTTCTTAAACCGTTTGTTGTTTATTTCTCTTCTAAATGCTTCCAGGCTTTGGGACAAGCAGCAGAGGGAGGATGTTTAATCTGACTAACAGCTGATTCTGCTGCTGATGAAACACATCAGCTTCAATCTCCTGTTGCTGCTCATTTTCTCTGACTAACGGCAGACAGCTTACTCTGATTTAAGCTTAAGAGTTTTTATGATTTTATTCAGAAGACACAGATGCTGTTTCCATTCCTCTGCATGAGAACACAGTCAGATATTTCAGCAGCAGCAACGCTCCGTCTGGATGTTTGAATCATTAGAATCAGCTCCACAGAGCTGAACATCCAGAGAACATCCAGAGAACATTCTGCCAGCGTTACATGGAAAAGGAACCAAACTGCTGTTTTCAAGTGTTTTAAACTATTCTTTCCTGTCTGTGCAGATCCAGGTCCCCTAAAAACATCACTGGAATGATTCATTTTTAAAGCGTTATTAAAGGGACCTGGTGAAAATTCCAGCTTTTACACTGCAGGAAAATAAATACTGTGATTCTGAGATTTTCTGATATCATGTAGTCCTACTATAAGAATCTAAATTAGACTACAATCATTATTATTTTATATATTCTAATCTATTTAACTGTATGATGAGTTATTATTGTTTTATATATTCCACTTTATTTAACTGTATGATGAGTTGTTAATATTAGATTATATAGTCTATCATCTTTTTAATTATTATTTTATATATTCTAATCCTATTAACTGTATGATGAGCTGTTTTGAACCCTTCACAGTAGAAATAAAAGCTTTTCTCGTGTAACAAACATTATTTAAACCAAGAAAAGACCAAATCAGTGACTAAACAGGGCAATGCTCTGGTTTATCAGCAGAAGGTCTGGAGGTCAGACAGAATCTGATCCAACGCCAGAAAACATTTTTATTAACATCTAATCCAGGGATGTCCAACACGAGGCCTGCGGGCCAAGAGTGGTCCTCCAGAGGGTCCAATCCGGCCCTCAAAGTGGAAAAATTACAGAGAAGACATTAACTGCAGATTGTAAATTAGTAAAAGTATAAATTTAAAATAATTTCTAGACCATGACAAGTTGTTTGAATCATAAAGTAAAATACTAGATTGTTCTTTTGTCGTTTTGTTTCTCACTTTTGTCATTTTTTGTCTTGTCTCATTTATGTAATTTTTTGTCTCGTCGTTTGTTCATTTTTTTGTTGCTCTCTACCTTTTTTGTCTAATATTTTGTCTCCTTTTTGTTTTGATTTGTGTCGTTTGTCTCATTTTTTTTGTCCTTTTGCGTCTCATTTTTGTAATATTTTGTCTTGTTTTTGTTGGTTTTTATCTTTTTTTTGTCTTTTTGTGTGGACGGCTCCAATGGAGGCGTTTTCTACAATCGTCAGTGCCATGCCATGTCTCCCTACTGTCAGTTGTGGGAGTGTGTGTGTGTGTGTGTGTGTGTGTGTGTGGGCGTATGTGTCTGTGTATGTATGGGTGTGTGTGTGCTTCTGCAGTTGTGTGCATATATGTATATATGGAGGGAGGGAGGGATGGGCTTTCTCATTTTTAATGTTGTAAAGCACTTTGCATTGCATTCTTAACTGTATGAAAAGTGCTCTATAAATAAAGTTTGATTTGATTTTTGTGTGGTTCTGATCCTCCAGTAAATCCTCTATGGTTCAGTTCCAGATGACTAAATGTTGTGTTCCTTTGTCGACACTCTGTGATCTGGAAGTTGTAATGTGGAAATGATAAACTGAGGGTGGATGTTGTTGAAACTGAATTTATTTTTCTTCTTAGATTTCAAGTTGTTCATGATGTTTAGTAAAAAGGTAATTCCTTAAATGTGAACATTTTTCCACTAAGACAAAGTTGTGGTTATTTATATGTTATTATGCTGTGGTTTTACTGGCTTTATTGGTTTTACTGGAGATCAGACTGGGCTGGATGTGGAACCTGAACTAACATGAGTTTGACTCTCCTGGACTAAATAATCATACATCATCCAAACATTTAAACATTTTTATTAAAATCCAAACATTCTGATGCTAACAGGCTAGCAGGCTAACGGCGCTTTAAAGTGATGCTCTCACCTCGTCGGCGGGACGGAAGCTCTGCTGGAGCGTCCTGTCAGGTTAAATCTTTCCGGTCATGATAAAACGGTTCTTCTCTGCTCGGCTTCGCTCCGGTTTCAGCCCAAAAACTCACATTTTACCGAAAACACCGTAAAATAAACAACGACTTGTAAGTGGCGCGCGTGTGTCCACGTAACGTCCGGTTGTCGTCATCACCCCACGACCGTCCCTCAGGCCTTCAGCAGCGCGTCGATTCCAGAAATGTGAGTTTCTGCTTTTTTCTGCTTTCATTCTGCTTTCATTCTGCTTTTATAGGTTTAAATGACCGTAGTTTGTCCTCCAGCGGATACATCAGCCCACAGGGAAGGTTAGAGGGTTCTGTTTGTCCGTTTTTTGAGCAGGAAGTTCAGAATCTGTTGTTTCTGAATGAGAGTCGAAGACGGCGGTTTAGAGCAGAAAAAATACAGTTTAGAGCTTAATGTAAAGAAAATACAGAGTTTAGAGCAAAATAACAGCTTAAAATAAGAGTTTAGCGCAGGAAAAAGCTGCAGCTCGTTGTTTCTGAATGAGAGTCAATGGCGTTAGTTTAGAGCAGAAAAATTGTAAAAAAAATAAAGACTTTAGAGCAGAAAAATAAGAGTTTAGAGCTTAGATTAAGGAGTTTAGAACTTAAAATAAAGAAAATACAGAGTTTAGAGCAAAATAAGAGCTTAAAATAAGAGTTTAGAGCAGAAAAATAAGAGTTTAGAGCTTAAAGTATAGAGGGTATTTTTAAAATAACTATTTTCTGCATATTTTCTCAGTAATTCATAGTTTATGTTCTAATGTTTGTGTCAGGTGAGATCCTCCAGGTTTATAACGGACTCAGGAACCTTTTCTGTAATATAATCTACATTATACCTGTGAAAATACAAACATAAACTATTTAATGACTTAATTAATGAATAGAATGCCATCTTCAGATGCATTTAGAGTGTTTTTACAACAACTCATCTGAAATCAGTGTTCCCTCCAGGATTATTCCAGCAGCAGGAAACAAATGACTGCAGATTTCACTTTACAACTTCATTTTTTATTGAACGGCCTTTTGAAAATGGCTTTTTAAAGGCTGAATGTAAAATAAATAAAATAGTAACTAATGATATGTTGATGGGGCTATAGGATCAGTTTACACCCAGGCTCAGAACTATGAATGTTTCTGGGTTTTATAGAAGAATGAGGATCTGTTGGACTGAAACTCTCCAGTCAGTGTTCACCTACTAATAGAAACAATAATGAGATGATAATGATAATAATAATAATAATAATAATAATAATAATAATAATAATAATAATATGTTTCTCTTCATTTCCTGCATAATTTTAAAATAGTCTCTAGTTTGTGTCTGATGATAGATTATTCAGTGTCTTACTCTGACTAGCTTCATCTTCATCAGGCGTCTTCTTCTTTGAGAAATATTTGAACATGTCCATCTGAAAATCCAGTCAGCGGTTACATCATGGAGATATTACATTAACTTAGAATAACTTTATTGTCTGTTCCAAGTAAAAAGAGAAATTCATCTTTTATCACGGCCGTAAGACAATAATTAAAAACCACACTCAAACATTTAAAACACCCTCACACATTAAAAACACCATCAATAATAGTTAATAATACTTATTATTATTATTAATAATAATCTATTCTGTGGTCTGTTGCTTGGTTTTGGTTGAATCTTTTTCTTGTATTTGTCGTTTCAGGACCTTTTCTGAATCGTTTTGTGTTTCAGATTTATTTAGCTGTAAAATCATAAGTTTATTTATTCCAGCTTCTCTAAAATAAGACCACGGTTTGTTTGGTTAAACTTTGAATATTTTGGACTAGAAATATAAGGTCTTTTTTCATTTTCTAAAATAATTAAACTCTTTGATTTCTAATGAAGATATTTTTTATTATTTGTTGGTGAATTATTCTGGGAGTTGTTTGGTCCAGAAAATGGTGCAAAATGTGAGTAAACTGGATGAATGTCATCAGATGTCTCACAGGTTTCAGTTTGCTGCCACAGAAAAGTAAAACAATCAGAACGTGTTGGAATGAGCAGCTGGACTGGAGGACTGACTCTTCTGCTGGTGTTTTCGCTGATCCTAGAGCTGTTCACACTGTTCTCAGAGTAAATGAACCAGAGTGAGGGTTCTGTGTTTCTTCAGGGCTCCGTCACCCACCAAGCGGAAGGAGGAGGACAAAACCAAAGACAGAGGTAAAGAGAAGACGGGAGTGAAGGACGGGGAGAAGGAGCGAGGACGGGACAAAGTGAAGAAACGTCGCAGCGCCTCCACCGGCAGCAGCAGCAGCAGGTTGGTTCCTCCGTTCCTCTGGAGAGAACATCTGGAACGGTTATCGCTTGCTAACACCTTCTCCTCTGTTTGGACCCACCAGGTCCAGGTCCAGCTCCACCTCCAGCAGCAGCTCTGGTTCCAGCTCCGGTTCCTCCAGTGGATCAAGTTCTTCTGGTTCCAGCCACTCTGGTTCTTCCAGCTCAAGGTCCTCGTCCTCCTCCAGCTCCTCCGGCTCTCCCAGCCCCGGTCGCAGACGCCACGACAACCGGCGCCGCTCCCGCTCAGCGTACGTCTGGTTCCACATCGTTTCTCCGTGTTCCTGTCCTCTGGTGTCTTCAGTCCTCAGGAACTTATCAAGTGTTCTTCTCATCCTGCAGCTCCAAAACACAGAAGAGGAGCGACGACAAGGAGCGCAGGAAGAGAAGCCCGAGTCCCAAACCCACGAAGGTCCACCTGGGACGCCTGACCAGGAACGTGACCAAGGTGAGCTGAGGAACCCCACGGATAACGTTCTACTAATGTTCTCCTAGGGTTAACACCACGGACAATGTTCTCCTAACGTTCTACTAATGGTCTCCTAACGTTAATGCCACGGAAAACGTTCTACTAACGTTCTAAAGTCAACGCCACGGATAACGTTCTACTAATGTTCCCCTAACGTTAACACCACGGATAACGTTCTCCTAACGTTCACGCCACGGATAACATTCTGCTAATGTTCCCCTAACGTTAACACCACAGATAACGTTCTACTAATGTTCTCCTAACGTTAACACCACGGATGACATTCTACTAATGTTCCCCTAACGTTAACACCACGGATAACGTTCTACTAACGTTCTCCTAAGTTTAACACCATGGATAACATTCTACTAATGTTCTCCTAACGTTCTACTAATGTTCTCCTAAGGTTAACACCATGGATGAGCTGAACATGACAGGATATAACCTCAGATTAGAACAGATCTCCTGTCTGCCTCTCAGAGCTCATTTATTGGTGCTGGACCTTCAACAGGAAAACGGAGCAGAACGCTGGAGGAATAAAGTTCATGCTGGTTAGAGTAGAATTAGTCTGCTGTAGGCTGAGCAAATGTCTAGATCCTCGTTCCTCCACAAACATCAGTCTCTTTACTGTCTGGTTGGATTTTATTGTCTGAATACTTTTATTTTGTGCTTTTCTTTTATTCTCTGAATGTTTTTATTGTTTGTCCTGATCAGAGACCGATAGAGAACTCTGACTTGAACCTTAGATCATCGTGAGAAAGTTCCAGATTTTCTGTCAGTTATTAAAAAGTTAAAATCCGTTCAGACTAATTAGACATGGAGTCCGTTTTAAGGTGGACTGAAGTGGAGAAGATGAAGGTATCATTTCTGAGCTGACTAATTTAACGTGTTTCTGGTTGAACGATCGGTTTTAGTCCAGATTGTGATCAGAGAACATCCATGTTGTTCACCAGGACCACATCCAGGAGATCTTCTCTACTTATGGGAAGATAAAGATGGTGGACCTCCCAGTGGACAGGCTCCACCCACACCTGCCCAGAGGCCACGCCTACGTGGAGTTTGAGACCCCTGAGGAGGCCCAGAAGGCCCTGAAGCACATGGATGGAGGTGAGCAGCAGGTTCAGGGCGGTGTGTTCAGACTGGGGTAGAGATGTTGAAGGACTTCCTGTCTGGTCCACAGGTCAGATCGACGGACAGGAAATCACTGCTTCTGCTGTGTTGACTCAACGGATCCGTCCTCCGCCTCGCAGACCTTCTCCTCCTCGCCGGATGCCTCCACCTCCACCCATGTGGCGTCGCAGCCCACCACGCATGAGGAGAAGGTAGAGGAGTGATCGGTACCTTCAGGCAGGAGATATCTCCATCTGTATTTTATGTTGTTCAGCCTGAACCTTCTGTTTGTCCTCCTCCAGGTCTCGTTCTCCCAGGAGGAGGTCTCCGGCTCGCCGTCGCTCTCGCTCCAGGTCTCCTGGTCGCAGACGTCACCGCTCCCGGTCCAGCTCCAACTCCTCCAGATAGATGGTGTGCTACCTCCAGAGACCTTCTGACCTTCTAGACTGTAGTTCCTGCTCCTCCAGACTTTATGGACCCACCATACCTGAACCTGCTCTGTAGCCGACCTGAACATCTGAGTGTAGACAGCAGAGGAGCTTTTTATGGAAATGTTTGTTGTTTTTTTTTCCTGCTTTGTGCTGAGTTGATCTGAGAAGATTCTTAAGTTGTTTCAGAGATCCTCCAAGATTCTGTTTGAACTTCTTCTTTTTACCATTTATTGAACTTTTGGACATTTTGAAAAATAAAAATGCAGAAACATTTAGATTGAGAAAGTTTGTGGGTTCATCGGTTTGTTTGGTGTCTGCTGTGTTTAATGTGTTCATGTGGAACATTCAGAGGAATACTGACTGGACGGAAACTCCTGGAGTCTTTTTTCCTCAAACATCATTACTTTACAATCTCTGGTGAGTTTCTCCTCTGAACATTATTAGTAAGTAAGTAAACTTTCCTTCTATAGCACTTTTCACAGAAAAGATTCACAAAGTGCTTCACAATACAATGCAAAATAACAATAATATAAAACCACACATGACAACATGATACTAAAATAAAGTCACCGACCATTTCATCAACCAATTAGCATCAGCTTCACTGGAAATGGTTTCTGAAGGAGAAATAAAAAATGACATTTAAACCAAAATGGAACCTTCTTATGCACTATGAAGCTTTTAGACTGTTGGTCTTCTAAACTAAGAACCTTAAACTCCTGTAGCTGATGATCAATTTGTGGTTCCACTAAGCTGCTCTACCAGATGTTCTGGTGCCAGCAGATCCTCTGAGGTCATGTCCTCCTATTTCTGTAAACCTGATGGTGTCTCCTAATCCTAAACCCAACCAGAGGAGCTGCAGGTAGAACTGGACAACATCTAGACAGCAGGTAGGTGAAGGTTTACCAGTCAGTCCACATTCCAGCCCTCATCCGTGGTCAGGAGCTCTGGGCAGGAACAGGAACAACAAGATTCCCTTCAGAGATTCATAAAATATTTCTACAACTACTTCGGTAAAAGTTCCTCTGGAGGAAGCTGGGCTCAGAGATGATGAGGAGCTCAGAGTGGATGCTCCTGACCCTGATGCCTCATGGTAGACTTTCTCTGGAGGTTTTCTGAGCAGCTAGGAGGAGACCAGGAGGTAGGTCCAGAACTAGATTATATATCTCATCTGTTCCGGGAATGCCTCAGGAGGAACTGGAAAGGAGAGAAACATCTGGAATGATCTGACTCACCTGCTGCCTCCACGACTCACCAGACCCTGGACAGGTGGAAGAAGATGGATGGATGATAGATGGATGAATGGATGGATGATGGTTAGATGATGGAAGGATGGATGATGGATGGATGGATGATGGATGGAGGTACATCTGTGCTTCTCCTCCTTGCTGTGTGAAACATCTACTTCCTGTGGTTGTCTGTTGGTTTAACCCAGGAGAGTCAAACTCATCTCAGTCCAGGTTCCACATTCAGCCCAGACTGATCTCCAGTGGACCGTACAAGTAAAACCATAACATAATAGCAGATAAATAACCACAACTCCTAATTTTTCCTTTTTCTTTAGTGCAAAACAGTACATGAAGTTTAATGAACTATTTTTTAAACAAAACATGAACAACCTGAAATTTATTTAGCAAAATAAGTGAAATCTCAACAATATTAAGCCTCAGTTTATCATTTGCGGAACACAACTTACAGATCACAGAGTCTACAGACGCACAAAACATTTAGTCACAGGAATCTGGAAACGAACAATATAATATTTTACAACTTGTCAAGGTCTAGAAATGATTTTAAATTCCCATTCATTTCCACATCTGTGTAGTAATCCTGACACACCGCACAAACTGAAGGTTCAGTTGTTCTCCTGCCTCGTAAATGTAGAAGATTTATACATAAAAAATGCATAAAAGTTGTGAGAGTACATCAATAACAGGGTTCCACCAAACCAAACTCAGTCGTACTGAAGCTGCTGACACACAGAGTTCAGCGCCTTTAAATATTTTCACAATAAGGCTGGCTGCAGTAAATTTGGTGACACTACAGTGTATGAAAGTTAAGTAATTGAATATTTGTCTCTCTTCGCTGTTGCAGCGGTTTTGCTATTTGCAGACGGTCCCTGTTCACTCGTTGCACAGCCGGCTGCTCATAGACATCAGTGCTATTTCTGCAACTTGAAAGACAGCGACTTTTGATAAAACTGGCCTCGTAGCACATTGTCTAGTTTACAGCGATTTGAAAGAGGCATTGTTTATGTTTTTACAACGTATATCTCATGAGTTATTGATGCCGGAAGTCCGAATCTGTGAATATCTTGCCAACTTTACCTAACTGGCCGGACTGGACCCTCTGACGGGCCAGTTTTGGTCCGCGGGCCTTATGTTTGAAACCCCTGGTTTAACTGGTGGCTGGATCTGTGTTTTGGAACATCTGGAGGAAGCAGCTGGAGCAGAAGGTCCACAGTGGAAGATGACTGACTACAGGTTCGGATCATTTAGAGGAACTTTATTTACAATAAATAAAATCTGTCATAAAGCAGCAGACCTGAATGGAAAAAACATTTACTCCTTTTAGTTTCAAACCTTTAAGCGTTTTTGGTTTGTTGTGAGATGTTCTGGACCTTCAGCTGTGAGATGTTCTGGACCTTCAGACCTCTCGTTTCCAGTGAGTTCACTTTAAGTCGGTCTGGCTGCTCCGTGGAGGCTGGATGTGGGCGGAGATGTGTTCCTCCTGACTGACCGCTGGGTGTCTCCCTCAAACACTCACAGCTTCAGCGTCTGTCGGGTCGGAACGGGCTCTCCAGAATCAGCTGAACTCAGACTGGAACGCTCCACCATCTGCAGCAACTCCAGAGCCTCCCGAACCTGCAGAACATCCAGAACCTCCAGCAAATGTTTGCGCTTTTACGCACTTTTTACGCGCTGCGGTTCGGCTTTCGATGCTGGAGTTTGAGGATTTACGCCGCTGAGGAAGCAGCAGAACCAGAAGAACCACCAAGACTACCAGGACCATCAGGACCATGGCTTCGGACCCGGACAGGAGCAGACCAGGTGTGAAGCAGCTGCTGGAGAATGCTGGGAACGGAAGCTGTGCGGACTGCGGAGCTGCAGGTGAAACTTTGGATCCTTTTCCTGCTTTAACGTAGATTCTGGTCGCTTCCATCTCAGTCCAGCTCCGGTTCCTGAGCAGATCTTCATCACCTGGACTCCAGGTGTACCAGCAGAGGTCCAGTCTGAGGCCGGTTAGGAGCCATGATGCTGAAGAGCTTCACAGAGCAGAGCAGGATCGATCCAGGAGTTGGATTAGTTTAACCAGTTCTGGCTTTTAGCACTTTTCAAACCTTTAGTTTTAGTTAAAGTCACCTATAGCAGCACTCATACCTGATTGGTTTAAACCTGCTGGGTCACTACCTGATTGGTTCACACCTGATTGGGTCACACTTATGGAGCTGCACCATCAGCACTAAAGCAAACAGATGTGGTTGTGAAATGTTCTTGAGATGTTTCAGAGCTGAGCTGACTCTAGATTCAGGTCTTCAGGTGCTATTAGTCTCCAGGTATTTTATGGTTATAATGTGTAACTGCTTCCATGCAAGTGTGTTTTAAGTCTTTACCTGTCGCTTGTCTCACCTGTCGGACCTTCTGGACCAGACTCCTGGTGACTCCACCGACGACTGCAGAGTTTCATCTGATTCAGGTTTATTTTTATGCTCAAGGAAGTGTGTATGTGAGCTGCTGATAGACTGATCAGACTAAAGATCCTGCAGATTAGAACTTCAGGTGTTCCAGGTTCCGGTGTTCCAGGTTCCGGTGTTCCACTTTCAGGTGTTCCAGTTTCAGGTGTTCCAGTTTCAGGTGTTCCAGGTTCAGGTGTTCCAGGTTCAGGTGCAGTTGGAGCTCCTCTCAGTGGACCATCTGGTCGACTGCAGGACTTGTGAAGACCAGCTGAGCTCTGGACTGGTTCCCGAGCTTCTTGGGAACCAAACGAGGTGGTTCTTCAGCTCACTGCTTCTAACCGGCTTCCTGTCTGGTCTCCAGGGTTGGAGATGATGTCAGTCCTCACCTGTCCTCATTAGAACCAATCAAACAGTGAAAAGTCTTCTCTCTGTTGTTCCATCAGGATGTTCTGGTCCTGTCAGGTTCTCTTCACCAGTTAACTGTCCAGTGCTGGTTTTAGGATGCTGACCTCTGCGCTGGTCTCAGTGGGACCTGGTCTTAATGCGTCTTCATGTCTGTCTCCGTCCTGCAGACCCGGAGTGGGCGTCCTACACGCTGGGTGTGTTCGTGTGCCACAGCTGCTCCGGCCTCCACAGAAACATCGCTCACATCAGCAAGGTTAAGTCTCTGCTGCTGGATCCCTGGAGCTGCTCGGAGCTGGAGGTGAGAACATGTCGTCTGTAGGCCAGGAGGTCCACATTCAGCCCAGTTTATCTGGAGCATGATGGACCAGTAAAACCAACAGCAAAATAACCCATAAATAACCAATAAACTCCTGATCGTTCCTTTGTTTTAGTGAAAAAAGTCCATCCTGTAACATTTCATAAATTCTCTGTTCCTAAACATCATGAACAACCTGAACTTTCTGAAGAAAAATAAGTGAAGTTTCATCAGCATTCAACCTCAGTTCATCATTTCCACATTACAACTTCCAGATCCCAGAGTGTCTACAAAGGAACACAACATTTAGTCACCTGGAGGTGAGGATTTTACGAGTCAAGATCTAAAAATGATTTAAAATTTACATTCATTTCTCCATCTGTGCAGTAATCCTGACCTCCTGAACCGACTCACCAACAAACTAAACTGTTCAGGAAAAGGTTTAATTATCCTCCTGCCTGGTGAATGTAGAAAATATTTACATAAAAATACATAAAGGTTGTGGCAATAAATGAACCACAGAATTCCAAACCAAACTCTGTCTGCTGAAGCTGCTGACTGACATTAGATCACAACGTTCAGCGTCTTTAAATATTTCCACAGTGAGGATTCATCTTCAGCTCTGTAGTTTTAACACTTAGTAAAGTCGTCCTGAGAGCCAGACTGGATCCTCTGGTGTTCTGGTTTTGAACCCTCTGGAGGGCTGGTTTTGGCCTGTGGGCCTTATTTTTGACACCCCTGCTGTAAATAGAAACCCAGAGTTTTCCTGAACAGAACTAAAGGACCAATAATAGTAATAATAATAATAATAATAATTAATTACTTTCCTTCGTTGAATCAGAGCAGATTCTCCTCTGAGCAGCTCACTAACACTGATCCATTCTGAGTTTTCTTGTGTTTTCTGCAGTTTATGGACTCGGTGGGAAACGCCGCTGCTAAAGCCAGATATGAGCAGCTGGTTCCAGCCTTCTACTGCCGGCCGTCGCCCTCAGACTGCATGTAGGTGAAGCTGCTCCTCCCTGCAGAGGACTCATTCTGGTTTTAGTCAGTCAGACCCAATAATATTACGGTAACTATAGGGAGGATACAGGTAATCAAGCTGTCTGTGGGTCGATTAGGATGAGGGAAAAGACAAATTAGTTTAAAGGTGTCGTCAATAAAACTGTTAAATGAAGAGGCAGCTTCCAGAAAGACATTTAGTCTGAGATGTGACTTCCTGCTGCTGGTCATCTCTAATAAATACTGATGGAGGCTTTTATTGGTCAGGACTCTGGTGTGTAAACGATGTTTTCTAAGGATTTAGATGCAGCAGCTGGTCTGGATTTGGTCCTCAGAGATAAGAAGTTCCTGCAGCATGAAGACAACAGTTCAGTTTGAGGTTTTCTTCTTGTGATAGAAATAAACTGACCTGCGTTTAGTTTCTAACAGCTGAAAATGTCGCTTCATTAACTGTGAAGAAGCACAGAACTTTCACTTTACAGAATAAGATTTACTAAAGGAGATGGATTTAATGAGAAGGAAACTGAAGGAACATGAATGTATAAATATGGATAGAAGTGATAGAAGAAGAGCAGGATGATGAACCAAGTAGAGTTTAAAAAGAACTTTACCATGAGGCTATCTGAAGGTCCAGGTGGAACATCTAACTGCTGCTGTCCTGCAGGCTGCTGAGGGATCAGTGGATCCGAGCCAAATACGAGAGGAAGGAGTTCATGTATGTGGAGAGGCAGGAGCCCTACTCAGCAGGTAGGAACATCTACTCCATCCCCAGGAGAACACATGAAACATCCAGAACCTAGGACTGGTTATCAGATGGAGAAACTCCTCAGACCTTCAACGGTTTTGGAGTTTTTCTGGTTTTTAAGGAGTAAAATATGAGCTGGTTGGGTTAGGGTGTTGTAGAAGATCTGCTGTCCTTCCTGGAGATGGTTTCATATGAAGATGATCATCTACAGCTGAACCCCTCCACCATCTAAACACCACTCTATAAGGGTCACAGAGGGCGGAGTCTATCCCAGCCAACCCCGGTTATCCCTGGTAACAGCCTATCACAGGTTCACTTCAGCATGTTTTTAGACTGTGGGAGGAACCTGGAGAACCCAGCAGGGAGAACATGGAGACTCCATGTAGAAAGACCAGAACCAGAACCAGGCCAGGACATAAACTGGGGATCTTCTAGCTGTGAGGCGACAGTGCTAACTGCTGATCCACTGTGCAGCCCTTATCCAGCTACAGAGCTGTGAAGAAGGATGGTCACATTAGATGGTTGTAGATCATGGACTGCCTTTAAAGTCTCACCACAACATCTCAGTTGGATTGAAGTCCAGACTTTGACTCCAGAACCTTCATGTAGTTGAGCTGCTCAGAGGTGGACTGGTTGGAGTGCTTTGGGTCCATTAGTGGTGAGCTTCAGGTCCCAAACTGATGGTGGATGTTCTCCAGGAGGTTCTTCTGATAGAGCAGAATTCATGACTCCATCAGTTCTGACAAGTCTTCATCTCCTTCATGTCTCCTTCATGTCTCTTTCATCTCCATGTCTCCTTCATCTCCTTCATGTCTACTTCATGTCTCCTTCATTTCTCCTTCATGTCTCCTTCACCTCCTTCATGTCTCCTTCATGTCTACTTCATGTCTCCTTCATGTCTCCTTCATGTCTCCTTCATCTCCTTCATCTCCTTCATCTCATTCATGCCTCCTTCATCTCCTTCGTCTCCTTCATGTCTTCTTCATCTCCATGTCTCCTTCATATCTCCTTCATCTCCTTCATGTCTCCTTTATCTCCTTCATGTCTCCTTCATCTCCATGTCTCCTTCATGTCTCCTTTATCTCCTTCATGTCTCCTTCATCTCCTTCATCTCTCCTTCATGTGTCCTTCAGTCCCCTTCATGTGTCCTTCATGTCTCTTTCATCTTCTTCATGTCTCCTTCATGTGTCCTTCATCTCCTGCATGTCTCCTTCATGTCTTCTTCATGTCCCCTTCATGTGTCCTTCATCTCTTGGTAACTCTTAGTTTTGTGCTGAGTCATGCTTCAGTGAGTCTGATTGGAGATAAACGGATCCAGACTGAGCTAGTCGATAGCAGACTGGACGGTTGTTCTATCTTCTGTCTGAAGCTGCTGCTGGTTGCTGGGATTCTAGAACCTTCTTTATGGTGATCAGATGATAGAATTGGTTCATTATGGTCTGTTAATGGAAGAATTTTCTAGAAATGTTCAGGAGACGTAGATTATGAGACTCAGAGACATTTTATGGATCCTGGAGGTGAAGCTGCTGCTGATATTTCTGTTCCCGTTGAAAGGCTTAGAAAGAAGCAAAAAAATATAAGATAAACATAAGTAGAAAAATCTGTCCTCAAACTATAAAGATCAGTAGAAAAGTATGAGTATAAAAATGTTCTATGTGCTGGAAAGTAAGAATAGAAGCCTACAGTGTGATGAGCAGTCATGTAGATATAATATTGTATGTATTTGTTGGACTTTCTGAGACTTCTGTCCTCTATGACCTCCTCCTCTACATTAGCAGTTTGCAGGAGAACATCTCTTCAGTCCTGCTGGGTTTATTGTCTGGTGTCTAGAAAGTAGAGCGTTGCATTGTGGGATTGACAGCAGAAACTCGTGGATTTACTGTACCTCGGTTTGTTCTGCGGAGGTTTTCAGACTCAATAAAACAGTAAATTCACCTGAAACTACCAGAAACTGACTTTAAACTAGAACTGGTCCTGGTTTGACCTGATGGACGGAACCATCAGGATCTCTGTTATCACATTAAAAAATCGTCTTTCTGGTTATTTCTAACAGAACAGACTGAAGCTGCTCAGATGGACGTAGTTTAGCATCTCTTCAGCGGCGTCTGAAGGAAAGGGGAAGCTGTCGAACCGACCAAGTTTCTGCTGATAAACGAGGCTTTTATCTGCTGTAATTCAACGTTTCCCCTCTGTGTCGGAAACAGGATGCTGAAAATAAAGTGGGTTTGACCCGACAGAAGGCTGATTCCTGGCCTAACGGGTAAAAACGTGGCGGCGTTTCTTAACTGCTCTGCTGTGGTGAAGCTGTCAGCTGATTAGGAAACTTCAACTTGAGCAACAATCAGCAGCAGTTGAGTGCAAGAGCAGAGAGGAAATGAGTTAAAGTCTGACTGAATATGTAATATAAGAATGATCTCAGCTGCAGCAGCAGATAAACGCTGCCTTCAGGTCAAAGGCCGGCTGTGTTGTAGACGTTTGGATCATGAGGCTCCGGATGGATGGAGAAAGACTCTTTGTTTAGTAGAACGCTGCTGGGAGGCGTTGGTCCTAAAGTCCTCTGAGTTCTACTGGAATGATTGTCATGAATTATTCATGAAGGGTTTACTGATGGAGGACCAAACTAGACTGGGTTGTGTTTTGTGTTGCAGGTTGTGTTGTTGTGTTGTGTTGCTGCTTGTGTAGCTGCTTGTGTTGTTGTGTTGCAGGTTGTGTTGCTGCTTGTGTTGTTGCATGTTGTGTTGTTGTGTTGCTGCTTGTGTTGTTGTGTTGCTGGTTGTGTAGCTGGTTGTGTTATTGTGTTGTTGCGTTTCAGGTTGTGTTGTGTTGCTGCTTGTGTTGTTGCTTGTGTTGTTGTGTTGCAGGTTGTGTTGTGTTGCTGCTTGTGTTGTTGCACGTTGTGTTGTTGTGTTGCTGCTTGTGTTGTTGTGTTGCTGCTTGTGTAGCTGGTTGTTTTATTGTGTTGTTGTGTTTCTGCTTGTGTTGTTGTGTTGTTGCTGCTTGTGTTGTTGTGTTGCAGGTTGTGTTGTTGCGTTGTGCTGTTCTGGTCGGTCAGCGGCTGAATAAAGTTCCAGCTCTGGTGGCTGTTTGTGAAAATGATTGACTGACAGGAAGTTGAGCATCAGAACCTAAATACAACTCTGTGGTTTGGTGGCTTCAGGTTTGGGCTCTCTGGATTATTTCTGAACATTCGAGGTGTTTCCTCTCAGCTCAGCGTCGCTTCTCGGAACGTTGACCACAGATCAGAAAAGTTCTCACCAGTGTTTCAGACCAGGAGCTGCATGAGCTCAAGCTTCAGACTCTCTGGACCAGCCAGAGACTCTGTTGTACTCTGTAGTACAATATGATGCAGTATTAGACAGAATAATACAGCATCATGCAGTATAATAAGGTGTTCTGCTATCTAGTACTGCATTATACTGCAGTATAATGCAGTACTAGATAGCATAATGAAGTATAATACAGTATAATAAGGTGTTCTGCTATCTAGTACTGTATTGTTCTGGCTCAGCCAAAGTTTGATGAGATCAAATATGAATGAGAAACTTTACAGCATCAGGATTAGTTTGAGTTCAGTCTTTCGGGGGTTTTGGTTGAAGGAGCTGAATGTGTCTGAATGTTTCTGCTGGATGTCTGACTGGTGAACATGAAAAATAATAATGACAATAATAAATTCTATTTATGAAGGACTTTTCATTTAAAGAAATCTCAAAGTGCTGAGACTTTACCGTGCTGAACGGAGACGGTGGGAACTTCATGAAAGTTCATTTACTTTAAACAGTAAACATTCATTTATTCTGTGTTTATTCAATTCAATTCAATTTTATTTATATAGCGCCAATTACAGTCAAATTGTCTCGAGACGCTTTACAGAACCCATATACCTGAACCCCAGAGCAGCCCTAAGGAGACAGTGGCAGGAAAACACCCTTTTAACAGGGAAAAAAACCTCGAGCAGAACCTGGCTCTAATGTGGGGGGAACCATCTGCTGCTGGCCGGGTGGGTTGAGAGGGACAGAAGAGGTAGAGAGGTAGAGATAGAGGGATAGAGGTAGAGGGATGGAGGTAGAGGTAGAGATAGAGAGGTGGGGGGGACACAAGGACCATAAAACACACAGTATAATACATGCATGATAAGACAGATGATACATGCAAAGTACAACTAACATGGAAACTAATTATAGTTTACTGCTATGGTGTACAGCTCTGGCATTAAATATACTACATATATAGCTGGTGGTAAATTCAAAAATATGTAGATGAGCAAATCAAGTATAGTGAGGGTGATGCAGAGTAGATTGATGGAAATGGGCAGCTGGAGGTGGGAGAACAACCACACATCTGAAGCATCCAGCTCTGGGACCAGGGACACTCGGAGAAAGGACACATAAAGAAACAGAGTGAATGTAATGCAATAATGGTATATATAGTAAATACATAGGTAGTTAGAGAAGGGCTCAGTGCATCAAGAGAGGTTCCCCAGCAGCCTAGGCCTATAGCAGCATAACTAGGGGCAAACTAAAGGGACGTCAAGAGGGGAAGTCAGTTGTGCAAATGAAGACTCCAACTGACCCCCCCAGGTCCCCCAGTCAGCCTTAATTATAAGTAAGGTTTTAAGCCTGGTCTTAAAATTAGAGAGGGTGTCCGCCTCCAGAACCCAAACTGGGAGCTGGTTCCACAGGAGAGGAGCTGATAACTGAAGGCTCTGCCTCACATTCTACTTTTAGAGATTCTAGGAACAAGTAAGCCTGCAGTCTGAGAGCGAAGAGTTCTGCTAGGATAATATGGTACTATCAGGTCTTTAAGATATGATGGAGATTGGTTGTTAAGAGCTTTATATGTCAGAAGAAGGATTTTGAATTCTATTCTAGATTTAACAGGAAGCCAATGAAGAGAAACCAATATAGGAGAAATATGATCTCTCTTGCTAACTCCCGTCAGTACTCTGGCTGCAGCATTTTGGATCAGCTGTAGATGTTTCAGAGAGCTATTGGGACAACCTGATAATAAGGAATTACAGTAGTCAAGCCTAGAAGTAACAAATGCATGGACTAGTTTTTCTGCATCACTCTGAGACAGGATGTTCCTGATTTTAACAATATTTCTCAGGTGGAAAAAGGAAGTCCTACAGATTTGTTTTATGTGCGAGTTAAAGGACATGTCCTGGTCAAAGATAACACCAAGGTTCTTCACAGTAGTACTGGAGGCCAATGTAATGCCATCCAGAGTAACTATATGCTTTGAAAGCAATTCTCTAAGATGTTTGGGGCCAAATACAATGACTTCAGTCTTGTCTGAATTTAGTAGTAAGAAATTATAGGTCATCCAGGTCTTTATGTCCTTAAGACAATCTTGCAGTCTGGCTAGCTGATTAGTTTCATCTGACTTCATAGATAAATTGAGTGTCGTCAGCGTAACAATGGAAATTAATACTGTGCTTCCTAATAATATTGCCTAAGGGAAGCATGTATAATGTGAACAGTATTGGTCCTAAGACAGAACCCTGAGGAACTCCATGATTAACCCTAGCATGCTCAGAAGAGTCATTGTTGACATGCACAAACTGGAACCTGTCTGATAAGTAGGATTTAAACCAGTCCAGTGCTGTCCCTTTAATGCCAATAGAATGTTCTAGTCGCTGTAATAAAAGTCTGTGGTCGATTGTATCGAATGCTGCACTAAGGTCCAATAAAATAAGTATAGAGACTAGTCCATTATCTGACGCTATGAGAAGGTCATTAGTAACTTTCACCAGAGCTGTTTCTGTGCTATGATGCACTCTGAAGCCTGACTGAAACTCTTCAAACAAGCTATTCCTTTGTAAATGTTCACACAATTGATTTGCAACTGTTCTTTCCAGAATTTTAGGAGAAATGGGAGGTTGGAAATTGGTCTATAGTTGGCTAAAACATCTGGATCTAGAGTGGGCTTTTTAAGTAAAGGTTTGATTACAGCAACCTTAAAAGCCTGTGGTACATAACCTGTTACTAGAGAGAGATTAATCAGATCTAACATTGAGGAGTTAATTAAAGGTAAAGCCTCCTTGAACAGTCTAGTTGGGATAGGATCTAAAAGACATGTTGATGGTTTGGATGTAGAAACTATTGAAATGAGTTCAGAGAGATGTATGGGAGTGAAAAATTCTAAATATCCATCTGGTCTTACAGCCAATTCTAAAGTATCTGTACTCGATGATACATCTGTGACATTTGCAGGAAGGGCCAGATAAATTTTTTCTCTAATCGTAATAATTTTATTTGTAAAGAAGCTCATGAAGTTGTTACTGCTCAAAGCTAAAGGAATACAAGTTTCAACAGAGCTCTGACTCTTTGTCAGCCTGGCTACAGTGCTGAAGAGAAACCTGGGGTTGTTCTTGTTTTCCTCTATTAAAGATAAATAATATGTTGTCCTGGCATTACGAAGAGCTTTTTCATAAATTACTAGACTATTTTTCCAAGCTACATAAACTTCCTCTAAATTAGTGGAGTACCACTTCCTTTCCAGCTTTCGGGACGCCTGCTTTAAAGTCCACAGCTGGGAATTATACCAAGGAGCAGGTCCTCTCTGAGATAGAACTTTCTTTTTTACAGGTGCAACACTATCAAGTGTTGTACGCAGTGAGGCTGCAGCATTATTAACAATATAATCCACTTCTGTGGGGGTAAAATTATAATATTTCCCCTCCATTATATCAGTAAGTGGTGCTGGACTAAATAGAGAGGGTATTATTTCCTTAAATTTAGTCACCGAATTGTGAGACAGACATCTACTGTAATGATATTTATTCTTAACTCCTATACAATCTATTGTTGTAAATTGAAATGTTATCATAAAATGGTCAGAAAGAAGAGGGTTCTGGGGAAATACTGTTAACTGTTTGATTTCTATGCCATAAGTCAGAACGAGGTCAAGGGTGTGATTAAAACTATGAGTTGGTTTATTTACATGTTGAGAAAACCCAATTGATTCTAATATTGAATTAAAAGCAGTCTTAAGGCTGTCACTGTCCACGTCAACATGAATGTTGAAGTCACCCACAATAATGACTTTATCTGAGCTGAGCACTAAATCAGATAAAAAGTCTGAGAATTGAGATAAAAACTCAGAGTAAGGAGCAGGAGGACGATATACAACAACAAATAAAACTGGTTTCTGAGCTTTTAAATCTGGATGAGAGAGACTGAGAGTAAGATTTTCAAATGAACTGTAACTAGGTTTAGGTCTCTGGTTCATTTTTAAGCTAGAGAGGTAAATTGCTGCCACTCCTCCTCCTCGGCCTGTGACTGGAGGAACATGACAGTTAGTATGACTAGTAGGAGTTGATTCATTTAGACTAACATATTCTTCCTGCTGCAACCAGGTTTCAGTCAAACAGAACAAATCAATCTGGTTATCAGTTATCAAATCATTTACTAACAGATTTAGATGAGAGAGATCTAATATTTAACAGACCACATTTAATTGTCCTGTTTCTTCGCTCAGTTGAAATAGTGGTATTAATTTTTATTAGATTTTTATGGTTACTATGTTTTTTGTTTATTTTTGAATTGTTTAATTTATTGAATTTTGGTGGTCGGGGGACAGACACAGTCTCAATAAAGCTAACTGAATTCCTGGAGGGTGACAGCTGTGAGGA
Source organism: Amphiprion ocellaris (assembly GCF_022539595.1). NCBI lineage: Eukaryota > Metazoa > Chordata > Actinopteri > Pomacentridae > Amphiprion > Amphiprion ocellaris. The sequence goes on from NC_072784.1 coordinate 32,956,969, forward strand.
AACTGCAGAGAGGTGTGGAAGACTACAACTGTATTCCATACAGAGTGAAATATTTCAGCCTCTGTGTTTATTTTGATCATTATGGTCTGTAAGTCATGGAAATCAGACATCAGGATCTCACATTATTAGAATATTTTAGATTTAAGTGACAATAACTTTTTCCTGATGTTCTTCTGTTTTGAGCTGCACCTGTCCAGGTGTCAGAGACTCAGGAGATGAAGATCCAGATGTTTCATCATGAGTTCATCATCAGATCCATCTCAGCTGGTTCTCTCTGTCGTCTTTAGTGACGTTTCTCCTGTCACTGTCTGATAATTCTGGGATGTTGTGTTCATCAGTTTGGTAGAAGTTCTGTTTGACTCCTGAGGTTTTCCTCCTGTCAGGATACAGAGAAGGGTTTCTATGGAAACGAGGCCGAGATAACGGACAGTACCTGAGCCGGAAATTCATCCTGTCGGAGCGTGAAGGTGTTCTGAAGTACTTCAACAAGAACGACGTGAGTCCTGATGTTTCTGAGGCTTCTTTCAGGTTCCGGTCTGTGTTTTCAACTGCATGGTTGGTAAATGTTTTCATTTTAAAAACTATAAATGTGAATCAGACTCCTTCCTGTCTGATGGTCTCCGTGGTGTTACCTTCTTGTCTCTGAATATAAATATACTCCTGCAGGCCAGAGAACCCAAAGCCACCATGAAGATCAGCAGTTTGAACGCTACCTTCCAGCCCGGTAAGATGGGAACGGCTCACGGTCTGCAGATCACCTACCTGAAAGACAACAGCACCAGGAACATCTTCGTCTACCACGAGGATGGGAAGGTGAGCAGCTCTCTGGAGCTCCCTCTGCTGGATATGCTCCCTTGTTACAGGCCAGCTGCAGACTCTTATTCTGACAGGATCCTGGTTTCCTGTCAGATCTTTTTAAAAGCCTTTCTGTCCCAGTGAGCTGTGATGTCAGACTGTTGTCACTTCCTGTGTTGAAGGAAATGGTGGACTGGTTCAACGCCATCCGAGCCGCCAGGTTCCACTTCCTGCAGGTGGCCTTTCCTGGAGCTCCGGAGTCCGAGGTGAGGAACGTCCAGGAATGATCTGTGAGGAGAGGTAGTTATACAGATGAAAAAATCTATTATTATTATTATTATTATTATTATTATTGTTGTTGTTGTTGTTGTGTAGCTGATTCCAGTGTGTTGAGATAAATGTGGCTCAGAATCACCTCAGCCTCAGTTTAAACCAGGAGAGTCAAACTCATCTTAGTCCAGGTTCCACATTCAGCCCAGTTTGATCTCCAGTGGGCCGGACCAGTAAAACCAGTAAAACCACAGCATAGTAGAGAAACAAAATGATAAAAAATGAGACAAACGACACAAGACAAAACAAAATGGCAAAAAAGACAAAAAAAAATCATATAAATGACACGAACAAGACAAAAATGACAAAAAACCCCCACAAAAAATAATCAAGCTACACAAGTGAAACAAAAGGAAACACAAAACAACAAAAACGAGAAACGAAATGAAAAAAAACACCAAACGACAAAAGTCAGATGAAAAAAACTACAAAAACAAGATAAAATATCACAAAAATGAGACACAAAAGAACAATGAACAATCTAGTACTTTACTTTATGATCTAAACAACTTGTCATGGTCTAGAAATTATTTAAAATGTATAGTTTTACTAATTTATAATCTGCAGTTAATATCTTCTCTGTAATTTTTACAGTTTACTAAGTTGTCCCGCATGTTGGACACCCTGCTTTAAAGTGTTTCATCTGAATGAAAAAGAGAAGCCAGCAGACATATGGACGTTCAGCAGCAGCATGAGCTCCCCTTAATGTAGTCATCATTAATGCATTCATACATGAACACGTTAATATACACTGCTCAAAAAATTTAAAGGAACACTTTGAAAATACATCATACTTTAATGGAGGGAAAAACAAACTGGATATTTACATTGATATGGACTGGATAATGTGTTAGGAATGAAAAGATGCCACATCGCTTGATGGAAATGAAAATGATCAACCTACAGAGGGCTGAATTCAAGACAAAAGTCAAAGTGAAGAACTGATGGTGCAGGCTGGTCCATCTTTCTGAAATTCCTTGGCAGCAACTCAGAATGGTACCCAGTAGTTGGTGTTTCCTCCATGTGCTTGTATGCAGCCTCATGATGTCGGGGCTCTGAATGAGACGATGGATGGTGTCTTGAGGTATCTCCTCCTAGATCTGGACCAGGGCATCACTGAGCTCCTGGACAGTCTGAGGAGCAACCTGGTGGTGTTGGATGGACCAAAACATAATGTTCCAAAGGTGTTCTATTGGATTCAGGTCAGGTGAGCGTGGGGGCCAGTTAATGGTATCACTTCCTTCATCCTCCAGGAACTGCCTGCATACTCTTGCCACATGATTCACTGACTAAAAACCACCTCTTTTGCTTACTTGACCAGATCAGTAACCCAGAAGTTTAACTGTCTTGATGCAATACTTAGATTAAAAAGTGTTCCTTTAATTTTTTTTTGAGCAGCGTATTTACCCTGTGGAGCCCAGCGTAGATTCATGTCTGATCGGTGGTAGATGTGAAACCAGATCAGATCCATCATTCTGTCTGCAGATAAATCTGGCAGTCAGATGAACATTTCTCATATTCACCAGGTCTCAGAGCTTTCTGATGCAGTGATGGTTTGTAAAAATACACAATAAAATGCACAGAACATCAAAAATCTATATAAACCAAACCACAGAATGTTGAGCAGCTTTTTCTTTTACTAATCTGAGGGATACAGCAATGATATTTCTGTATTGTGAAATAAATGTGAAAACAACAAAAATGTCATTTTTTTTAGGTTATTGCACTTTTATGTAATTTATTGTAGTTAAGACATAAGTCTGTAAATATTATTAAAACTTGGGATATAAGAGTTATATTGATGTAAAGCCGATAAAAATACTCCAAAAAATGGTACTACAGGATTTAAAAATGTAAGAATATGTTCTGGTGCACACTGGTAGGTCTGAAAGGGTTAAAACATTAATGTATGAACATGTTAATATATTAATACATGAACATGTTAATATGTTCATACATGAACATGTTAATATATTAATATATTCATACATGAATGCTCCTGTCCTTTCTTTGCTGCAGCAACTCATATCTCCTGGCTGGTTTCCATCAGTAGAAACATAAACTGCTTCCCAACCAAACACCTTTATGACCTAAAAACTGCAATCAGCAGTTAGATCAACCTCCGTGTTTCTACTTAAACTGCTGTATTTTTCTGTTTGTTGTCCAGTTGTTGCCGAAGCTGACCAGGAACTATATAAAGGAGGGTTACATGGAGAAGACTGGCCCAAAGGTTCCTGTGTTGATCTGATTCCAACAATAACGTTAGCAGAGCTCATGTTGTCAGCTGAAGTGACCTGGTGTCTTTCTGCAGCAAACCGAAGGCTTCAGGAAGAGATGGTTCACCATGGACGACCGCAGGCTGCTGTACTTCAAAGACCCGCTGGTAGGAACGCTGCGTGACGTGAGCAGACTGTGGCCAGCAGAAGGCGCTGTGTTAGTCCTACTGTGACCAGCAGGAGGCGCTGTGTTAGTCCTACTGTGACCAGCAGGAGGGGCTTTGTTAGTCCTACTGTGACCAGCAGGAGGCACTGTGTTAGTCCTACTGTAGCCACCAGGAGGCGCTGTGGTAGTCCTACTGTGACCAGCAGGAGGCGCTGTGGTAGTCCTGCTGTGACCAGCAGGAGGTGCTGTGTTAGCCCTACTGTGACCAGCAGGAGGCGCTGTGTTAGTCCCGCTGTGACCAGCAGGAGGCGCTGTGGTAGTCCCACTGTGACCTGCGGGAGGCGCTGTGTTAGTCCCGCTGTGACTAGCAGGAGGCACTGTGTTAATCCTACTGTGGCCAGCAGGAGGCGCTGTGGTAGTTCTACTGTGACCAGCAGAAGGCGCTGTGTTAGTCCTACTGTAGCCACCAGCAGGCGCTGTGGTAGTCCTGCTGTGACCAGCAGGAGGCGCTGTGTTAGTCCTGCTGTGACCAGCAGGAGGCGCTGTGGTAGTCCTAGTGCGACCAGCAGGAGGATGCTGTTAGTCCTACTGTAGCTACCCGGAGGCGCTGTGTTAGTCCTATTATGGCCAGCAGGAGGTGCTGTGTTAGTCCTATTATGGCCAGCAGGAGGTGCTGTGTTAGTCCTATTATGGCCAGCAGGAGGTGCTGTGTTAGTCCTATTATGGCTAGCAAGAGGTGCTGTGTTAGCCCTACTGTGACCAGCAGGAGGTGCTGTGTTAGTCTTCTACTGTAACCAGCAGGAGGTGCTGTGTTAGTTCTCTACTGTAGCCACCAGCAGGCGCTGTGGTAGTCCTGCTGTGACCAGCAGGAGGCGCTGTGTTAGTCCTCTACTATGGCCAGCAGGAGGCAATAAAACCACCAAAACACCTGAACATGACCTCAGAGTAAACAAAAAAAGTAGAGAACCAATAGGTCTGTGCTGATGGAGAAATCCCTCGTAGATTTTTTAAAAATACTAGAACTTTGAAATTTTGCCTAAATGAAAGGTACATCACAAATAGAATTTATTATTATTATTATTATTATTATTATTATTATTATTATTATTACTATTGGACTGAAACCAGGCGCTGATTATAAACTGCCTCTAGAATCACCAAGATCAAACGTTTTGCAGATGCTGTCAGAATATATGTTTTTAACATCGATCATGAAGTCAGATTATATCAGATTATCTGTGTTTTTTTTCAGTGATACAGCTGAAAGACGCAGCTGTAGGTCATTAAAATTTCACGTTGTTGTTGTTCTTCTGGATAAATGTCTGATAATCATGTTCTGTCCGATCAGAGAAAAGCTGAAGATAGTCTAAAAAACACAACCAGGACTTTAAAAGCTCCGATTCTCTTCTCGTTTCTCTGCATAAACCACTTGGAGGACTACAGGGACGATAACAGAACTAGAGAGCTTTTTGGATTCATGAATTCAGAGTTTATCAGCGTTTTATTCTGATTCCGTCTCCGCTTCATTTCTCCATTTTTAAAAAAATATTTCTATAAACTCAGGCTGAATGTCTCTGTCTACAGGACGCTTATGCTCGAGGTGAGGTGTTCATCGGCAGTCAGGAAAACAGATACTCGGTTCTCGCCGGTCTGCCACCCAACACGCAGGGCTCCCATTGGCCGTTTGGAATCACTATAGCGACCCCAGACAGGAAGTTCGTGTTTGCGTGTGAGACGGAGGAGGACCAGAGAGGCTGGATGTCAGCGTTTCAGATGGTTGTCAGCAGACCCATGCTGCCTCAGGACTTCGCAGGTAAACTGAAGACCAGAATCAGGTCAGATGTTTCCTCTCAGCGCCTCTGATCTAGTCTCTGTCTTCTTCTGCAGTCGAGGCGTATTTTAAACACAAGCCCTGATGGAGGACATTCCATAATAGATGGTGCAGGTATGAGTGAATCCTCCAGGAATCAGAACCATTCCTTCTGTTCTCCAGCAGCTTTCATTGGAACCTGGACTGGAAAACGTTTTATTCTCAGTGTATTTATTGTAGTGACCAGCAGCAGAGAGGAGAACATCTGGAGGTTCATCAGAAGATCTCTGGTTCTAACCTGAAACACTGGATATGTCTGAGTATTACATGTGTTGCTAATAAAAGGCTAAAGCTTCATTATTGGCTCTATTCTTACTGTGGTTGATTTTCACTTAGAAGAAAGAAGAAAGAAGCATTTTAAACATCTGATGGTCTGTTGGTCCAGCTGATTTAGTACTGTTCAGATATCAGGAGAACACGGACAACATGTAGAACATGGCGCTATAGAACCCATTTATATACTAATGGATCATTCAAACAGCAGCAGTTATTAAACTGCAGCTGAAAGCAGTAAAACAGGAAGTAAACATGTTTATTTCTGATCTGATCACCAGATAAAAACGATATCTGATTCACAGATTTAATGAAGACCAACTTTTAAACAAAATCTGCAGCTTGAGAGATAAATCTATAAACTGCAAACTCACATTCACACATTCAACAGGAAAATAACAATAATAATATAACAATATTAATAACAGTATTATTATTATTGTTATTATTAACAATAATATAACAATAATAGTAATAATAGTAATATTATTAACAATATTATTATGATTGTTGTTGTTAAAATAAAATAATAATAATAATGTTAATAATAATTCCATCCCACAATAACAGAATCATATTTATGATCCAACCTGCTGAATGGATCAATAACAGAATTCCTATTAAAACCAGTTTAAGAGGCAGCAGGAAGGTTTATTTAGTTCTATTTAGTTTTTTTTTTTTTTAAAGGTTCTTTTCATTGTTTTGTTGTGACAATTATCTCATATAGAATCTGGTAGAATCCAAAGATGGTTCCAGAAATCTAAGTTTCTCCAAATGTCAAACAAGCGACACCTTAGAAATCAACCGATGTGTACTGATGGCAGAGATAATAATGGATATATAATAATAATTGATATACAACAACAATAATAATAATAATAGATTATTATTATTATTATTATTATTATTATTATTATTATTATTATTAGATGTATACTGGAGGTGGAACCCTGCAGGAGTCGGACGTTCTCCAGCTGTTGCAGGTGAACATAGCAGTAATTCCAGAGCTTAGGGAGGAGGAGAGGACTACAGACGGATTACTGAGGTTTATTTCATTGCTGAGCAGAAGCAGAAGCTGCTGGAGAGTTTTCCCTTCCTGACTACAGGTGAGTGAAATCTGAATTATGGATCAGTTAAAATGCTGTTAATGAAGCTGGTTAATAATTAATGACAGTTATAAAGTTATAAAGTCAGATATTTTAATTCTCTTTTAATCCAGTAATTCAGCTCATATGAAGATAAAAACAGGAAACTTTGTCAAATATGTTTGATTTCTTTTTCTAAGATAATATAAATATAATTCTGATTTAATCATTATTATTTCATTTATCTTTAGTAGATAAATACAGAATAATCCTCCAAACGATGTCATTTCCTTCCTTCCTCTTCTCTGGGATCTTCTGGTCCAGACATGGTGCTGGACATGGAGCAGATCATTGAGAACGTTCTCCAAGGAAACCAGGATGCCGTGCAGCTGCTCCTGGACGACTACAACACCCAGGTCTGCTTTACTGCACCTGCCGTTACCATGGAGACAGCAGTCAGTTGGATAAGTTAACGAGGTTCCGTCTCCTCTTGTCCACCTGCCGTTACCATGGACACGGCAGTCAGTTGACTGACTTAACGAGGTTCTGTCTCCGGTTCTCCACTGAAGCTCCTCCAGCTCACAGCGTTCAAACAAACTTTATCAGCAGGAACAGAAGCAACAGAACCAGATCAGTCATTAATGATCATATTTTAACAACCAGGAACAGGACCTTCTACAGCCCAGACTGAGGTTCCTTCAGGTTCTGTCCAGTGATAAGAAGAACTCGAGATGGTTCCAGAAGTTGTGAACTGACAGTAGTTACTTTAGTTCTAAGGTGTTTTCTGGAGGGTTCTGTAGTTCCACCTTTCTCTGGAAAATCCCACAAAGGTTCTGTTGGCTTCAGGACTCTGTTCAGGTCCTGGTTCCTCTTGGTTCTAGTGGAGAAGCTCTGCTGTGATGTTGTTCTTTAATGGTTCTCTGGTGGTGTTCTCAGTTGTCTTCATCTATCTACCCTAAACTATCTTCTCCAAGATCCATCAGGGTTCTGTTCATGTTCTGTAGCAAACGTTCCTCTGGACGTTTGGTTCCAAACAGTAATCTGGTGTTCTCATTCTGTGAAGTCACCCGCAGAGGAGGACTTTATGGAACGTTCCTCCATCTCAGAAGCTCTGATTTCCAGATATAACAGCTGTATCTGAACATTTGTTTTAGAACAAGATGGTGGAAATGAGGTTAAATATTGATGCGACTGCTTCACTGATGGTTTTTATCTCTGTGAAGACTCTCCATCAGATCCTTCAAGTTCTCTGATGGTTCTTCACCATGATGTAGATGGACTCAGTCCAGAAAGTTCTGCTGTCCACAGCTCGTTGTAGAACCATGTTTGGTTGGAATCACAGTTTATTGATCACAGCTGGATTCACTTTGGTTCTCTGAGGTTCTGCGTTGAGGAACTTTGGTTGTTCCGACTCTCCTGAGCTCAGACGTAGAACCTTTACTGAGAGCTGCTGCAGTTAGAGATCCTCTACCAGATATTAGAGTATCTACTGTCACCACTGGAGTATCTCTGCTGTTATCACTACGACATGATGAAACATTCTGTTGGTTCTTTCATTCCAGATGTTTGATCCTCAGCCTTCTTATTGTCCAGTAATTAAATGTTGACCTGGTTTGTCCTCCATCCTCCAGAATGCAGAAAGTTTCTTCTTCAACACTAAAGAACAGGACAGGAAGAAGGTCAGTACCCTAAAGATCTGACATTTTACCTCCAGATGTGTCTGTTTTTCTTCTGCTGTTTTTATGCTAAACTCCTCCATTAATTCATCTGAAGCTAAAGACATCTGAGAAACATGTTTATGTAATGATTATGTAATGATCCTATAATGATCGTCTAATCTTCTCTGAGGTAATCGGCTTGTCAGTGAGTCTCAGTCGAACCTTCCAGCTGCTCTGAACTTTATTATTATCCTCCGTCCTAACGTTTCTGAATCACATCCTGTTCCACTGTTTCTCACTTTTAGTTCCAAATTAATGCAGTTCTTTTCTCATGCTGGAAGTCTAAAGCATTTATAGAACACTGAGAGGCCTTACAGAGGTTATTTATTACACTGCAGCATCTGTTCATATCTTAGCATTAGCATTAGCAGCCAGTAATAGTGCTTCATTAATACCATCTGTTCATAGCTTAGCATTAGCATTAGCATCACTAGCCCTAACATAGCCCATCTGTTTATGTGTCTCCTTCAGACTATTGATCGATCTCTCAATAATCATGTAATCAATAAAAGAACGTTAAAGTTCTGCTAACAGACAGGAAGTAGTGAACACATTTCTGACATTTCTTTAGTGTTTTTTAAAATAAATTCATATTTATTCTGGTCTCTAAAGCAGCTGTTCGGAGTTTCTGGTCGCTGAATGTTTCCTGATAATTAACATAATTAATGATGTTTAGTCCTGAATGTTTCCTGATAATTAACATAAATAATCATGTTAAGTCCTGAATGAATCCTGATAATTAATTAACATAATTAATCATGTTTAGTCCTGAATAAATCCTGATAATTAATTAACATAATTAATCATGTTTAGTTCTGAATGAATCCCATTAGGAACCAGATGAGTTCTGTGGATGTTCTAAACTGTTCTGTGTTTCTGCTGATGTTCCTCCTGAATCTCTGCTGCTGTTTCTGGATGAACCATCTGCAGCAGCAACAGCTGGAGGAGGTAAAGAACTATAAATAAATATTATTATAATGTTTAATAATTTTATGATTATAAATAATAATGAAGGTAAAGTACTATGAATAAATATTATTATAATGTTTAATAATTTTATGATTATAAATAATAATGAAGGTAAAGAACTATGAATAAATATTATTATAGTGATAAATAGTTTATAATATTGGAAATCGATAACTATATATAAATATTATTGTAGTGTTAAATAGTTTTATATTAATAAACAATGGAAGTAAAGAATTATATATAAATATTATCATAGTGTTAAATGGTTTATAATATTGGAAATAAATAACTATAAATAATAATTATTATACCGTTAAATAGTTTATAATAATGGAAGTGAATAACTATATATAAATATTATTATAGTGTTAAATAGTTTATAATAATGGAAGTAAATAACTATATTAAATATTATTATAGTGTTAAATAGTTTATAATAATGGAAGTAAATAACTGTATGAATATTATTATAGTGTTAAATAGTTTATAATAATGGAAGTAAATAACTGTATATAAATATTATTGTGGTGTTAAATAGTTTTATATTAATAAATATTGGAGGTAAATAACCAGAAGCTGCTGAGTTCACACTTCAAGAGGATTTATTCATCTGAATCACTCCAGTTTCCAGACAGACGCGAATCTTTCAAAGCTGCTTGGACTCTTCATGACTCAGGAACAGAAAATAATTCTACTGATTAATTCAATGCTTGCATTATATGAAATAATGCATAAAAGTAAAGTTCTAGTTCTGAATTAAAGCCTAAAAAATATACTATTTCTTTAAGTTGTCTTTCATCATAAATACAATACATAAAACCATGACAGTGTTTAATCATCTATAATAACTATGATGATGTTAAATAGTTTTATATTAACTATGATCATGTGAAATGTTTAAACATTTCTCTGCTCCATGAAGTGATGTTCTCTGATGTTCTTCAGGTCTTCGTTCTAACCCTCCTTGTTTCTGTCGACAGTTCAGGAAGAACAAAGTGAGGGATTATGATCCAGACTCTGGTTCTGATTCCGACTCAGAAAACGACCAACCTGACCTGGTCCTGCGGCAGGTAAACCTGATCCAGGTCCAGTCCGTTAGATCTGTGGTGTTCTCCGGTGTTTTATTCTGGAGTTTAGTTCCTTTCTCCTCCATCTGGACCTTCTCAGTCTCCTCCTCTCTAACTTCTCCCTCTTCATTCTTCTGCAGCGTCTGGCTGCGGCGCTGCTGAGCTTCATCAGTAATCAGCTCCAGCCCGCAGTTTTACAGGTTTGCCTTCACACTCTGCGGATCCTGTCCCGGGATCGGAGGGCCCTGGGGCCCCTGGTCTCTGACGAGGCCCTCTTCATCCTGGCTCAGCTGGGAGGCATCGGCCTGCAGGGAGGAGCTGAAGACTGGTCGGCTAGAGGAGCAGCGAGCGGCTGGATGGATGCTCCTGTCGAGATTTCTGCCTCCAGCGGCTCCATCCATCGCTGTGGAGGAGGTCCGGTGGTGCTGCTCCGAGGAAAGAAGGATTCCTGGACGGGAAGCAGCGAGGAGCCAGAGGAGGACTGGGAGGTGTCCAGGAAGGAGGCCATCAAAATCCTGTGTAACGTTGTCTACAACAGCTCTCAAGCTCAGGAGAGAGCCAGCGCCCTCAGGTGGCTGGAAGATGACAACCAGAAGAAAACTCAGCTGATGAGCCTTTTAGCCAACCCAAACCCAAATCCTAACCCTAACCCAACCCTAACCCTAACGTTAACCTTAACCTTAACCCTAACTCTGACCTTAACTCTAACCCCAATCCTGAAGTCTCACAGCTACTGAACCTCTCTAACCTTAACCCTAACTTTGACCCTAACCTCGGCAGACACCACCAGGGCTGGACTCAAACAGCTGAACCAGTTTCAGTTTATTGCAGTTCACCAGTAAACTCTTGATAAAATAAGCAGAGTTTAAATGTCCTAGAATCATTCCTTTCCTCATAGTTCAGAATATTCTCCATTAACTGCACGCATCAAAGTTTACCTCCAAGTGTCCACTGATGTTAGAATCCTGGTCTGTAACATCTATTGCTGTTCCTTGAAGGCTTCTGCAGGGTTTGTGGGAGAACCTGAAGCAGGAGATCTGCAGCAGCGAGCCGCCTGGTGGACAGTTTTACCGGCTGAGACTCCTCTTCCTTCTGACGGCACTGAGGCCAGAGCTCAGGATGCAGCTCAACCAGGTAGGACAGGAAGTAATTATTACCTGAAACTCAACCAGGTAGGACAGGAAGTAACTATTATCTGGAGCTCAACCAGGTAGGACAGGAAGTAATTATTACCTGGAGCTCAACCAGGTAGGACAGGAAGTAATTATTATCTGCAGCTCAACCCAAATGAATCTCAGGAAGTCACTAAATTAGACCAAAGTCTCCATATTTTCCTCTAATTTGACCATAGAGCTGAAGTTACTTCACTCTGTAGAGACCTGACAGTAGTAGCGCTGCCTCTGATCCCATTAGCATTAGCATTACAACATCAGAATAATTAGAATAGAATAGAATAGAATAGAATAGAATAGAATAGAATAGAATAGAATAGAATAGAATAGAATAGAATAGAATAGAATAGAATAGAATAGCCACTTTACTGTCAACCAGAACATACACTAGTTGGTGCACATTATGACTGAAATTTCAATGCAAAAAGCTTGCCATTGGACTGATAAAAAACAAAAACAAAAAAATGATTCTAAATATATCTAAATAGTCCCTATATATTAGAATAATTAGACTAATCATTATATATTAGAATAATTACAACAATAATTAGCACTAGAATAATCAGAATAATCACGGTATATTAGAATAACTAGAATAATCACCAGATATTCTAATAATGACAGTAATTATGAGATGTTCTAATAATTAGAACCATCATTGTCTCGGTAACGCTGCCCCCTGCAGGATCGAGGTGTGCTGGTGCTGACCAGAGCTCTAGAGCGCCTCCTGGCTGTCAGGTTTGCTGACCGATACGAGGTTCTGACCGACGTCTCACTTCCTCCCGTCTCCAAGAAAACGTCCCAGGAAGTCATCGAGATCCTCAAAACCCTGTTCAACATTGCCCAAACGTTCCACAGGCAGGAACCAGACGAGGTGAGAACATCAGAACCTATCAGGTGGTTTAGGGTTCTTCAGGAGAACTTCACTATGTTTAATTCCTGATATTTCATCTGTAGCTGTGGTTCTCCTGGACATCAGTAGGACTCACTAATGTGTGAACATATCCAGAACCCACTGGTCCACCTCCAGGCTCCTGCTGGGAGATCTGAGGAGCTTCAAGGACAGATTTAGGTCTCCTCATAGGAGACATTAATGGATTCTAGGAGGTTCTAAGGAGACATTCATGGCATCTCAGAACCTCCTGACTCCTACCAGCTGTGAGAGCAGAACAACTCATCCTGGTTGGTTGTCTTCAGGACCTTACTGTTAGTCAGACCTGGAGGGGAAAGTCCTCCAATGTCCTCAGATGAACAACCTGCTGGTGCTCTGGTCCATCACTGATCAGCCAAACTCTACACCTCCACAGCAGGTAGAACATCAAGCTGATACCTGAGGTACCTGCTTCACTCAGGATTTAACAGAGGAAACCACAGGACATCCCATAATACCCAGAGCTCTCCTGATGTCCATGAGGATCTGTTCTGTGGAGCTTTTAGTTTTCCAGCTCTTCCTCCACATTCCGCAGCTCAGAACTGATTTAAACTCTCCATGTCTGCTCACATCTTTCATCCACTACACCTTTAACAGTCTGTGTTTTATTACTATTATTATTATTGTTATATTAGAATATAGTTTAGTACAGTGTATTCTATTCTATTCTATTCTATTCTATTCTATTCTATTCTATTCTATTCTATTCTATTCTATTCTAGTACAGTACAGTATAGCATAGAACAGTATAGTATAGAATGTAAAGCAGCTTTGTGTTTCTCAGGAGGAAGCTGCTCTCTATCGCCACCTGGCTGCTGTTCTCCGTCACTGCCTGCTGCTGTCCTGTGAAGGAGACGATGTGAAGGAGGAGCTCCAAAGGTCAGACTGCTCTATGAAGCTCTATGAATATTTATGAAGCTCCATGATGTTCTATGAAACTTTATGAAGCTCTATGAATCTTTATGAAGCTCTATGAAGCTTTATGAATATTTATGAAGCTCTGTGAAGCTCTGTGAAGCTTTATGAAAGTCTACGAAGCTCTATGAAACTATGAAGCTCTATGAAACTATGAAGTTCTATGAAGCTCTGTGAACCTTTATGAAGGTCTATGAAGCTCTATGAAACTATGAAGTTCTATGAAGCTCTATGAAGCTTTATGAAGGTCTATGAAGCACTATGAAACTATGAAACTATGAAGCTCTATGAAACTATGAAGTTCTATGAAGCTCTATGAAGCTTTATGAAGGTCTATGAAGCACTATGAAACTATGAAACTATGAAGCTCTATGAAACTATGAAGCTCTATGAATATTTATGAAGCTCTATGAAGCTCTATGAATATTTATGAAGCTCTATGGATATTTATGAATATTTATGAAGCTCTGTGAAGCTTTATGAAGGTCTATAAAGCTCTATGAAACTATGAAGTTCTATGAAGCTCTGTGAAGCTTTAGGAAGGTCTGTGAAGCTCTATGAAACTATGAAGCTCTATGAAACTATGAAGTTCTATGAAGCTCTGTTAAGCTTTATGAAGGTCTATGAAGCTCCATGAAACTATGAAGTTCTGTGAAGCTCTGTGAAGCTGTATGAAGGTCTATGAAGCTCTATGAAACTATGAAGCTCTATGAAGTTCTATGAAGCTCTATGAAGCTCTGTGAAGTTCTATGAAGCTCTATGAAGCTCTGTGAAGCTCTGTGAATTACATGAAACAGGAGGAGGTTTATCTGGACGAGCTTCTAACATGATGATGCTTTGTGGCCCTCAGACACACCATCAACCTGCTGTCAGCACTGCCTCTCACCTGTCTGGACGTCCTGCTGTCCGTCCGGCCCGAGCAGACATCTCACCAGTGGGGGGGAGTCAACATGGACTGTGTCCACTCACTGCTGCTGTTTATGGACCACCGGCTGACCAGGGTGGGTGATTAAACTTGACCAGAACCAGCTGCTTCATCAAACCACTGAATAAAATCCTTCCTCTATCAGCTGATGAATAAAACATGACGGATCTCCTCCATCTGCTCCTGATGCTCCTGAACATCATCCTTCTCCTCTGCAGTAGAACAACCAGAACCTGTCCTGGTGATGCTGAGGCTTTAATTCCTGCAGGACTCCAGCTGTTTCTGGGGTTTTCTCCTCGTTTAAATGATTTTTCCTGCTTCTGTCCTGGTACCACAGGATGTTGTTAGATCTTCAGAAAGACTGGAAGGAAGGACAGCTGATAGTTTACTGGTTCAGGTTTTAATGTGTTAAAGTAACTTCTGGTCTCCTTCATGATTTGGAACAAACAGGACATACAGAAACAGTCCTGTCTGTCTGGTAAATATGTCCTGAACTCCTGGAAAATAAGCAGCTGAATTTTTCTCTTTTGGTTCAATTTGTTCTGTATTTATTAAGGCTGATGGTTTATTCTGTATTTATTAAGGCTGATAGTTTATTCTATATTTATTAAGGCTGATGGTTTATTCTATATTTATTAAGGCTGATGGTTTATTCTATATTTATTAAGGCTGATAGTTTATTCTATATTTAAGCTGCTGGTTGGTTTGCTGACAGTGATGATGATCAGTCTGGATAGAATCTAATCTTTGTCACTGAGAGATGTCACATGTTTGGTCTTTAAACCTTCTTCAGTTCTGGAATGAGTATGAATTGCCTTAATATAATAATAATATCTGAATAATATGTAATTACTAAGTTAAATAATATATTTAATATTTACCTGTAATGTTTTTCTGTCCTCAGGGTCAGAAGCTGAAGGAGAAACTGATTCCTGTCCTGACCCTGCTGACTGAAAGTTCTCGAGTTCACCGGGAGACGCGCCACTTTTTACGGCAGAAGGTGAAACATCTCCTCACGTTTAATATCTGAGTGTCTCTGGAACCTCCTCTGGCCGTCTGCTGACAGGATTTAAGGTCTCACACAGCGTTTCCATTAATGTCATGATGAAAGTTCTTCAACATTTTGGTGATTTTTCCAAACTCAGCTGTGAATCAGAACCTGGACCTGATCTTCTGTGATGCTGTTCTGAGATCAGTTCCAGTGTTGAACCAGAATCCAGCTCTCAGTAGATGCTGTCAGCAGCAGATGACCTCAGTGAGGGTTAGGGTTAGAACCCCTGATCTTCAGACTAAAGGGTTCTTCTCACCTCCCAGATCTTACCTCCTCTGAGGGACGTTGGCGTCCGACCTGAGCAGGACGGTTCTCTGAGAGGACAGCTGGTCCGACTCATGACCCACGTGGATACAGATGTGAAGCATTGTGCTGCTGAGCTGCTGTTTGTTCTGTGCAAAGAGAACGGTACGATTCAGACCAGCTCTGTCCTTGAGAACAAAAGGTTTATAATCAGTGCAGCTGATGATGGATGATTCTAGGTCCTGCTGAGGATAGATGATTCTAAGTCCTACCGATGATAGATGATTCTAAGTCCTACTGATGATGGATGATTCTAAGTCCTACTGATGATGGATGATTCTAAGTCCAACTGATGATGGATGATTCTAAGTCCTACCGATGATAGATGATTCTAAGTCTTACTGATGATAGATGATTCTAAGTCCTACCGATGATAGATGATTCTAAGTCCTACTGATGATGGATGATTCTAAGTCCAACTGATGATGGATGATTCTAAGTCCTACCGATGATAGATGATTCTAAGTCCAACTGATGATGGATGATTCTAAGTCCTACTGATGATAGATGATTCTAAGTCCTACTGATGATGGATGATTCTAAGTCCAACTGATGATAGATGATTCTCAGTCCTACCGATGATAGATGATTCTAAGTCCTACTGATGATGGATGATTCTAAGTCCAACTGATGATAGATGATTCTAAGTCCTACCGATGATAGATGATTCTAAGTCCTACTGATGATGGATGATTCTAAGTGCTACTGATGATAGATGATTCTAAGTCCTACTGATGATGGATGATTCTAAGTCCAACTGATGATAGATGATTCTAAGACCTGCTGATGATTGATGATTTTAAGTCCTACTGATGATGGATGATTCTAAGACCTGCTGATGGTTCTGTCTGACAGGTGAAACTCTGAACACGTTAGTTTTAAACAGAGGCAATGAACACAGACTGAATGTTTGGCTGAAACCCAGTTCCTCCTGATAACCTGCAGCAGTGTTTATTCCTGATCAGTTTAATGGACCGGCTGGAACAGAACATCTGATCAGCTGATTGATTATTTATTTATTTGTTTGTTTGGTAGGGACCGTGCACATTAATGAATGCCCATTTATTCAGCAATGAGTGTAAATATGGCGGATTATAGCACAATGCTAATTTACATCCGCAGTCCCCAAGAAAAAATACGACATATCAATGATACATAAAACAATAAGTCACAATAAAAGCACATTGCAAAAAGAAAACATAACAGTGAAACATACAATAAAACATAGGAAAATAGGTCACAATAAAAAGACAATAGTTGACAATAAAAGGCAATAGGTCAAAATAAAAAGACAATAGTTCACAGTAAAAAGGCAATAGGTCACAATAAAAAGACAATAGTTCACAATAAAAAGGCAATAGGTCAGAATAAAAAGACAATAGTTCACAATAAAAAGGCAATAGTTCACAATAAAAAGACAATAGTTCACAATAAAAAGGTAATAGGTCAAAATAAAAAGACAATAGTTCACAATAAAAAGGCAATAGGTCAAAATAAAAAGACAATAGGTCACAATAAAAAGACAATAGGTCACAATAAAAAGACAATAGTTCACAATAAAAAGGCAATAGGTCAGAATAAAAAGACAATAGTTCACAATAAAAAGGCAATAGTTCACAATAAAAAGACAACAGTTCACAATAAAAAGGCAATAGGTCAAAATAAAAAGACAATAGTTCACAATAAAAAGGCAATAGGTCAAAATAAAAAGACAATAGGTCACAATAAAAAGACAATAGGTCACAATAAAAAGGCAATAGTTCACAATAAAAAGACAATAGTTCACAATAAAAAGACAATAGGTCAAAATAAAAAGACAATAGGTCACAATAAAAAGGCAATAGTTCACAATAAAAAGGCAATAGGTCAAAATAAAAAGACAACAGTTCACAATAAAAAGGCAATAGTTCACAATAAAAGGTCAGTAGATCGCAATAAAAGGACATTACAAAGTGTACACAAAGAAGTTATAGGTCAGTGGTTACAGCATTGGTTCACTTTCATCCACTGTTTAAGGTGAGATTTGAAAGTTGCTAACGTGGGACGCTCCCTAATGGAGAGTGGAAGACTGTTCCAGATCTTGCTGGCTTCACAGAAAGAACGTTTTGTCCAAAGGCTGTTTTTGTGTGTGGGACGTCCTAGTCCCCTGGAGGTCCTGGTCCTCAAACCGCTATGAGTCCTTCTTTTCATGAAGTCAGACATGGGGGGCGGGGGAGTCCATGGAACATCTTGTAGATCAAACAAGCACATTTAAAATTTTAAATTCTCAAAGCTCAATAGGTTGTGCTTCTCTAAGATATTACAGACATGATATGACATTGGTTTTCTGTGGAATTCTTTTAATGATTTTTTAAAAAGCGATGTATCATGTATTTACACCTGTCAGCCACCAACATGGTCTGCAGTATTCAATGTGTGATAATATCATGGAATTAGAAACATGTCAGCAGCACCAAGTGTTATGAAAGGTCTAATTTGTCTAAAATTGTTCATGTTGAATTTCACTGTATTAGATATTCTTTTAATGTGACTCTTGAAACACAGGGTGGAGTCAAGAGTCACAACAAGATATTTGAATTCAGGGACAATTTCTAGTTCCTGTCCTCCCAAATTAGAGCCTGTCCTGGTCATAGCAGCGTTTTAGACTCTTCTCAGTGAGATCAGAGGTGATGAATCTGTCCTGTACCTCCACAGTCAGCCGGTTCGTTAAATATACGGGTTATGGAAATGCTGCCGGGTTGCTGGCGGCTCGAGGCCTGTTGAATGGCCGGCGGGCTTCAGGAGACGGCCTCTACGCTGCTCGCTACTCCAGCGACTCGGACTCAGACACGGAGGAATACCGGGAGGCCAGAGCCAGGATCAACCTGGTGACGGGTCGGGTGGAGGCGGAGCAGCCGGACCCGATGGAGGGGATGACGGAGGAGGAGAAGGAGCAGGAGGCCCGATACCTGATCAGCATGATCAACCGGCTGTCACGGTCAGAGCTCAGCAAACATCACGGCTCTCTGGTGCTCAGTCCTGCTTTAATCACTGCTTCTCTGCTGCAGGGAGCAGATCATCCAACCCATGGGCGTCACCGCTGAGGGCAGACTGGCTCCGCTGTGGGCTCCGATGAGAGGAAGCCCTCTGGAGGACGAAGAGGAGGAGGAGGAGGAGGAGGAGGAGGAGGAGGAGGAGGAGGAGGAGGAGGAGGAGGAGGAGGAGGACTGGGAGCCGGAGGGGAGGAAGGACCAGCCAGTAGAGTAGAAGCATGGAAACAGGATGTCATGTAGTCCTGCTATTCCTACAACACTGGTTCTAGCTGGAATCCCTTCAGTTTTAATCAACGATATAAACGAGACGATCTGAAATAAACACTTCAGAGGATCCATCCAATCACAGCTGTTAGTTAGAAATAGAACCAGTTCAGATCTTTTCCTCCAGCTTCACAGTGAGCTGCTTTCATCTCATTTTTTAGTAAAACTCTGAGCACTTTTTAGGAGGAATCTGTTGTTTCACAGAAATCTCTGCTTTGTAAACTTCTAGATTTCATCTCATCAAACAAATTAAAATGAAACCTGCTAAAAATGAGCATTGCAACTTATTCTATCATATTCTACATGTCAGTAACAGATATAAGAACATAAACGAATATAATATCATTCTATCATATTCTTTATTTCTCTAACAGCTACATGTAGATCCTGAGATCAGTTCCAGTTCATTGTTTGTGAATATGAGGGATAATAATCTACACTGATGTGTGATCAGACTGTTTCTATGGTGATATGGGTACAGATGCATTAATTCTGCCCTACAGACGTCAAAAAGCTTCGCTGCTTTGGTTTTGTGGCTGAGAAGGATTCCTGAATCAGTGTGAAGAGCTTCTGATCTGAGCTCCGCTGAGGTTTGCAGATGTTTAAAATAAATGAAGCTGATTTACTCAGACTGAAGGAAACAGAAGTGTTCATGTCAGACGAAGTCAAGGGGAAACCATGAAATCTGGTCTCCTTTGGACTGGAGTCTGGGAAGTTAGAGAGATGAAGTAGAACAGGAAAGTTTAATAAAAATCTGTGAAGACAAAGTAAAACAAAACAGAAACCAGACTAACAAGGGGAACACAAAGAACTCAGATAAAACCCGATGAACTGTTGGAGAACAAACAGAAGCAGCAGAATGATCAGAGGAACAGATGAAAGAACGAGAGGATTAGATCAGACAGAAATGAACAATCAACGATGTAAAGAGTCTGAGCTTTCTCCGGATCAACACATGAACCTGGATGCAGCAACTCAGAGCTTCAGCTACAAGATGGTCAGAAAGATGAGAACAAACGAGGAACTTCAGGAGTGAAGCAACCTGCACGATTCCAGAGATGTTTGAAGGAAAGTCTGATGACAGAGGTTTTATCCTGGAGGTAAGAATGTCCTCTCACTACCAAGCCCACAGGAAGAAACTGGACCAGAGAATTAACATTTATCCACTGGAGAAGTTTAGCATTTATCCACTGGAATAAACTGTTAGCACTTTGTTAAAGCAGCTGTCAGATCCTGTTTTTATTCAGTGAAGAGCTTTGGTCTTTGGTTTGACAGGTCTTTGGTTTATCAGGTCTTCGGTTGGTTTGAGGCCGACCGCAGCATCTTTACATCAGCTCTAATGTTCTGAGGTCTTTATGTTTATTAAAGGTTTGATTGTTGCATTAAAGTTTTATATTTGGTCAAAAATACTGAAATGATTTCACAGGTTTTTATCTGTTAAAAACTCTGTTGTTCTTCTGTTCCTAATGTGCCTTTCCTGTGTTTCCTAATGAATAGAAGAACTATTCGGCTCTCCACGTATAAAACCATTATTTTCCTTCTGCACTGCTTAGTTCTTGGACCATCCTGTGACGCTGTATGAGAGCAGATTAATCACCAAATCCAGACTGACATAATCAGTCCAGACACCAGCCGACCCGTGGATTATTTCCTCTGCAGCTTTATTTGACTCACTTTGCAAACAGACCTTGAAAAACTGAACCTGGAGCTTCATGATGGAGAATCTGGAGGAGGAACCGGCAGAAACCTGGGACAGCAGAGCAGAGCAGGAAGAGGAGATGTTGGTCGGTGAAGGTCTGGAGGACTGGAATGGATTTATCTCAGGAGGAACCGGTGGAGGTGAAGCAGAGGAAGAAGATCTGGTTACTGAATGGAGACCTGGAGAACCTGTCCGTCCACAACATGTCCTAAAGCTGAACAGCTACACTAAAGGTGAGTCTCAGACCGGTTTACTGTCGTCTGGAACATAGAAATAAGAAGCATGATGTGACTAGACACATCTGTACAGTTTACTGGTACATACCTCCTCACATTAGTGATCTACATACCAGATACATGCTGACTACATGCTACATGCTAATCTTAACATCTACATACCAGATACATGCTGATTACATGCTACATGCTAACCCTAGCCATTTACATACCAGATACATGCTGACTACATGCTACATGCTAACCCTAACATCTACATACCAGATACATGCTGACTACATGCTACATGCTAACCCTATCCATTTACATACCAGATACATGCTGACTACATGCTACATGCTAATCTTAACATCTACATACCAGATACATGCTGACTACATGCTACATGCTAACCCTAGCCATTTACATACCAGATACATGCTGACTACATGCTACATGCTAACCCTAACATCTACATACCAGATACATGCTGACTACATGCTACATGCTAACCCTATCCATTTACATACCAGATACATGCTGACTACATGCTACATGCTACATGCTTGAGGTGGTTGAGATGGAAGACTTCAACTATAAAACTCTTCAATCACGTTTCATATAAACTGCAGATTTTTAGATTAACAGTAATAGCAAAGATTAAAACGCTTTAATGAAGAATTGAGCTGCAACACTGGAAAGGAGTTCCAGAGGATTAAAGCTCACGTTGATTAAACACGTTAGGTTTTAACCATGAAAATATCATCTTCATGTCCTTAAATGTCCCAGATCTGCTGTCAGCCTTTAGGATCAATTCATGCTTTCTGCCTCCACAAGCTTCAGGCGATGTCATCACACCTGAACTCACCTGGAAAACCCTCCACAGAGCTTTGGTACGAGGAGATTCTCAGAAGGAGATTCTCTGGCAGAAACACTTTCAGTGTTAATAGAGTTACAGAAGCTGCTGTTTAGTTTGAACCTGATTCTGTTGATGGACTTCAAACATGGTGGGAAATGAAAAATGTGCTCACTGAGCTCGACACGCTTTGGTAATATGTGGTAATATTTGGTCAAATCTGGTCATATGTGTTAATATTTACTATCTGTCCTGTCAGTAGCTGCTGTGTTTTTCTATGTTCTGTAGAACTCTGACCCGTCTGCTGTAGTTTTAACAAAATGTACAGATAAATAATCAGCTCCCATAAAACCAAACTCTCCTCACAGCCACCAGAATATTAGAGGAGAAGTCAAAGTCTTTCTGCCAGGATTAATGGATTTAGAGACACCTACTGAAAGAACCAGGAAGCAGAAATAAAGATGTTAGAAGCGTCTGGTTTGCATTAAATGTCACATTAATCGGCATATTATTCATGTTGGCTGAGCCTGACTTTAAATCCTGAAGATATCCCCATAAAAGCCTCCAGAGATGACAGTCCTTCAGCTTCACCAGCTTCAGTATGTAGATTTACTGCTGTAGTTCCACTGATAGACTTCATTCCTGTGCTGTTGCTGTGTGACAGACTACCTGTGCTCACCTGAGGACAACGTCTACAATGTCAGCTTCTCTCGCTTCAAGATCAGAGATGTGGTCAGCGGAGCCGTCATCCTGGACATCAAAAAACTCCAACCAACTGGTACTTTTACCTTGATTCATCAAAAAGATGTAAAGTTCAACATCCCAGCAGTAGTACTAGCAGTACTAGTAGTATTAATACTAGTTCTGCTAGTAGTATTACTGCTGGGATGTAAAGTACTAGTAGTATTAATACTAGTACTACTAGTAGTATTACTGCTGGGATGTTAAGTACTAGTAGTATTAATACTAGTACTACTAGTAGTATTACTGCTGGGATGTAAAGTACTAATAGTATTACTGCTGGGATGTTAAGTACTAGTAATATTTCTGCTGGAATGTAGTACAACGGTAATCCTCAGAGAATCAATCAATCAATCAATCAATCAATCAATCAAAAATTTATTTGTAGAGCACTTTCCAACAACATAGAAGAAGACCAAAGTGCTTTCCAGACAGAATAATAAACAAAACAATGCAGTTTTTGATTACTATAAAACCATAAAACCCATAAAAACACAAAACTAAGAAAAGCATAAAACCATAAAAACCATAAAACAGTCCTAAGATTCAACAGCACGTCTAAATAAATAGGTTTTCAATCTAGACTTAAAAAGCTGCAGGTTGGTAATAACGCGGAGCTCCAGTGGGAGTGCATTCCAGAGTCTTGGGGCGGCTACAGCAAAGCATCGATCATCCCACTGCTTATATCAGGACCTGGGCACGTCCAGCACCATCTGCGTGGACGACCGGAGGGCTCTACTGGGGCGGTGGATGGTTAAAAGCTCCGATATATATAAAGGAGCTAGGCCATGAAGGGCTTTAAAAACAAATGTTAAAATTTTAAACTCGATACGATGATGGACCGGGAGCCAATGGAGGGTGGAGAGGATGGGGGTGATGTGAGTGTGTCTGGATGTGCGGGTTAACAGACGGGCAGCTGCATTCTGAACCAGTTGTAGTCGACGGAGTGAAGATTGTGTGACACCAAAATAGAGAGCATTACAATAATCGATACGAGAACTGATAAAAGCGTGTATGGCTTTCTCCAGGTCATGCTTAGAAAGGAAGGACTTCACCTTGGTGAGGAGACGTAGCTGGAAGAAGCTAGCCTTGACAACGGAAGCAATCTGTCTGCCAAATCTCAACTCGCTATTGAAAATGACTCCAAGGTTTTTTACTGTATTACTGACGGGGAAACTCAGCGGTGAACCGGACAGTATGTTGAGGTGCAGATCGGAGGGGGCAAAGAGGATATATTCAGTTTTACTTTTGTTCAGATGAAGAAAGTTCTGGGCCAGCCAGTGTTTAATATCCGATAAGCAGCTATGTAGAGAGTCCAGAGCAGATGCAGCATTGGGGAGCACAGGCAGATAGAGCTGGATGTCATCAGCATATAGGTGGGGAAAAAAAAGCATATAGGTGGAAAGATAGGCTATGCTTAGCGATGATGGCTCCAAGCGGCAGCATATATAATGAAAACAGAACTGGTCCAAGGATGGACCCTTGTGGCACCCCGGATGACAGCGAGGCAGGCAGAGATGAGTGATCATCAAGCATCACAGAGAAAGTCCTGTCTGTCAGGTAGGAGCTGAACCACTGGAGAACAGAACCCTGCAGACCAACATGACGAGCTAAACGAGAAATTAGTATGGAGTGGTCCACGGTGTCGAAAGCTGCTGTAAGGTCCAACATCACCAGGAGTACTGGCTTTTTAGTGTCCAGAGATTGTAAAATGTCATTGTGCACCTTAAGGAGAGCTGATTCTGTGCTGTGACGCGTTCTAAAACCAGACTGAAAATTTTCTAAAATACTGTTAGATTCCAGAAAAGGTTGCAACTGAATAAAAACAATCCTTTCTAAAACCTTAGATAAAAACGGCAAATGAGAGACCGGTCTAAAATTAGATAAAACAGCAGGATCAAGGTTGGCTTTTTTAAGAAGTGGTCTGACCACGGCATGTTTAAAGACAGCAGGGACAGATCCAGCACTAAGGCAGCTATTTATCAGGGCAAGCAGACAGGGGGCCACTGTATTAAAGACCTGTTTGAGCAGTTTAGCTGGAATAATGTCTAGGGGACAGTTAGTGGGTCTCACCCCCGAACCACTTCAGAAAATGCAGACAGGGACACAGGTTCAAACATATCAAAAACAGCAGAGGGTGCAGGAGGAATGTATGTATCAGCACCATGAGCATTACTGTCAATGCCCATCCTGACTGCAGCCACCTTGTCCACAAAATGTTGTAAAAACCTTTCACATGTAGATGCTGACACATTCATCAAAGCGCTTCCAGGGGGGCTGATTACAGACTGAATTTTGCTAAATAACACTCTGGGGTTGTTAGAGCTGGTAGAGATTATGTTAGACAGATATCCAGTTTTGGCCTCTTTCACTGCCTTTTGATAGTTAGCCCAACTCTCCCTCAGTATCTGCTGAGACACAAGAAGTTTATCTTTCCTGTACCGGCGCTCTGCCTGCCTACAGCACTGTCTGAGGGCTCGGGTGGTCTCATTGAGCCAGGGATCTGATCTGACTTTAGCAGATTTAGTCCTAAAAGGTGTAATAATGTCCAAAATGTCAGAGCAGGTGGAGTGAAAAAAGGAAATTAAATCATCTGAGTGAGGTGTAGAGGCCATACCAGCCTCTGTGTATAGGATGCTGTTCATAAAAGCAGTAGCAAACTGCTCAGCCATGGAGGAGGTGATGATCCGACGTTGACGGGCTGAAGCAGTAGGTCTAGGTGCAGGTGCAGGAGCTAAGAAATCCAACAGGATGGGGAGGTGATCCGAGATGCAGGTCTGGGATATTTCCCTGAGAGTAACAGAGTCCACAGGAGATCATAAGGTCCAGAGTGTGACCATCTGGTGTGTGGGGCCATTTACTGATTGTACCAGGTCAAAAGAGCTTAGGAGACCAAGAAATTCAGATGCAAATTGACTGGACGGACAACAAACATGAATATTGAAGTCTCCACAAATCAGCAGCTAGTCATATGCTGGTACGAACTCAGCTAGGAATTCAGAAAACTCCTGAATGAAATCCTTATTGGATTTTGGTGGTCGGTAGACAACAGCACATAGTACAGGGAAGGACAGCTCAAACCTAAATAACTGTAGCTCAAAGCTGGTGTAATGCTTTGGAGACATTGGGTGACAGATAAGAGTGTGTTTATACACAGTGGCCAGGCCTCCACCATGACCAGAGAGCCGTGGCGAGCTGAGATAGGAATAACCGGGGGGGAGGAGCTCAGAGAAGGTGCTGTTATCACCTGGTTTCAGCCAAGTCTCTGTCAGGAAACAAAAATCCAGATCGTGCGTGGAGATGAAGTCATTCACAACAAGTCTTATTTGCAAGCGATCGTGCGTTGAGCAGCTCTGTACGGACGGCCACGGGGCTCTCAGGCAGCAGGACAGCACGATGCAGTGGGCGGAGATTCCCTCGTGTGAATCCCCGGCTCCGGACTCTGACAGGCCGGCAACACGGAAGCGGGTGACCAACAGCGGGGTTAGCAGGACGCAGCCACCGGTAGCGAAACTGCAGAGAGCGCTGGATGTCGTAAACCGCACGATGACGTAACAAACTACTCCAGAGATGCCCAGGGTAATCCAAAGAACAGGTAGCCAGGTAAGCCCTGAATTTGACAGAGATCCCTCCTCTCTTTCCGCGTCTCCTGTCTCTCTTTTTGCGAAACAACACGCATTCAGGACGCCACAGGTACGGTGGTACAGATGTCAGGACAGGTGGAGGTGTCTTTGAATGTCCACTGCTGACAACGACAGGTAGATTATTCAGAGTCTCGGATCGTCAGCAGTGACAGGCGATCATAAATCAACAGCGACGTAGTAATTCGAGGGACAAGCAGTATAACCAGGAGAATCATTAACAAACTCAGCAGGGGTGGACGGCGAGCCATACACAGCGGCGCCATCTTGAATCTTCTGCTGCAGGATCCTTTCACCTGTCTCTGATGTGTTGAAGGTCTGAGGAACACCTGTAGAGTTGATTCTGCTGAAGCTATAAATGACTACAGAAGATTTGATGAAAATGTTCCTGAGTTCTCTCTGGATCTAAGGGTTGTTGTTGAACAGGAATGTTTCATTTCAGTCTGTTAACAGGTTAAATATTATCTGTAACTAACGTAAAACATGTCCTGGTACTGACTAAATACTGGACACGGACCAGAGCTGCATATTAAACATTTCAAAGAATCACTTTGTTCTTTTATCTTTTCCACATTTGTTCTGAAAGTTTCTCTTTATTTTTTCCAGAAATTCAGGACAGCATAGAACATGAAACCAACAGATTCATCCGGTATCACTTCTCTCCGGCGTTTCTGACCCTCAGAGAAATCGGAGCTACGTGAGTCTGACTTTACTCTAAGAAAAACTAATAAAATAAAATGATGTCTTTGCTTTCCACACCTATCCACACTTCCATGAAGGTTTTAACTTCACACTAACAAGTTGGTAAAAGAAGAAATCATCAGTTTATTTAAATGTTTTAAAGACATCTGGAGCTTTGATGACGAACACAGTTAAACACAAAGTCCGGATAAAGATGACCAATGTGACTCTAATATTCACAGAAAAGGTTCTACTTTGGTTCTCTCAGGGTTCAGTTTAAGCAGAGCAGCACTACAAGATATATATAGATTCAGGATGGATGGATGGATGATGGATGGATGGTTGATGGATGGTTGATGGGTGAATGATGATGGATGGATGGATGGATGGACGGACGGACGGATGGATGGAAGGATGGACGGATTGATGACGGATTGATGTTTGGACTTCATTGTCTGGCTTCCTGGCTGCGTGGGGCCGTTGGCCCCCTCGGGGGAGGGGGGGAGGGGGGGCGGGTCGGGTGGTGGGGTGGGGGGTACGGTGGGGGCTGGGGTGGGCGGGGTTGGGGTTTGGGTGGCGGGTGGGTCCTCGTGCCCCGGGCCGCCTGGGTCGGTCTTGGTGCGCTGGGGGTGTCGGTAGCTGCTCCCTCTTGTTCTCCGGGTTTGCGTCGTTCACGGTGGCCCCGGTGGCTCTCTGGGGGTGCCGCCCTGTGGCTCCTACGGCCCGGGGGGAGGGGTGCCCTGTTGGCTTGGCCCTGCCTTGCCGTGATTGCTGTTCTGGGCTTCGGGGTTCTTCACACTTGCTTGTTTGATCAGGTCTCGCCAGCTACTGCCGAGTCCCATTTCAGTGAATGATGGGACCCACCAGAATGTGCTGAGAATCTCTCCAGAGTCTCTACCCTAAACTCATTCTCTCCTTCACTGGTATCCTCTTCTGGCCTATTCTATTCTATACCATCAAGACATCCACAATTATGGTGCTCAGTACCGTTTGTTTAATTATTTATTTATTGAATCTCTTTTTCTTTTGTGTTGGTTTGGTTTTCTTTTCTTTTTTCAAAATTTTTTTTTATTTTTATTGATGGACAGTTAGTAGTTGGGAATAACACACCACCTTACAATCTTTAATTGCAATAGCACCGCCTGTTAATTTCTATCCCTGTTCGTCCTGTTCGTCCTGTCCAGCACTGCCCTCCCTGGCTCATAATAGGGAATTCTAATAAAGAATGTCTGCTTAGCTTTCAGGGAGGGCTGGTGATGGTCACACACATGCACTAAATATTAAAATATTTGGCTGCAAGACTAAAATATGCATCAATCTCATACAATGTTGACACCTCTTTTGTGGAGCTAAACAATGAGAACAAATGCAGACAAAAAAAGGATGGATGAATGGATGATGGATGGATGGTTGATGGATGGTTGATGGGTGAATGATGGATGGATGGATGGATGGATGGATGGATGGATGGATGATGGATGGATGAATGCATGGACGGACGGACGGACGGATGGATGGATGGATGGAAGGATGGACGGATTGATGACAGATTGATGTTTGGACTTCATGTTCTGGACGTTGAAGTGTGAGTCTCTCTGAGCTGATCAGGTGATCTTCTCCCAGGTTGGAGTTCACGGTCGGCAGCAAAGCTCTGAGCCGCTTCCATCTCATCGAGAGGCATTTCTACAGAAACCTGCTGCTGAAAACCTTTGACTTTGAGATTGGATTCTGCATCCCACACAGCAGAAACACCTGCGAGCACATCTACTGCTTACCGGACCTGGACTCAAACATCGGTACCGTTAAACTGTCCTTAAAGTCTCCTCATGGTCTGCTGTCTGCTCTGTCTGAGAGCTGAAAACCTCCACATATCAGCTAGATATGACTTTAGAAGTCTCAGTCTAGAACTCCAGCTTTAAAAGAACCAAACCAAAATAAAGTTTAGTTTGTCATTGTCTGGAGTTTCATTGTGACTACTGCTGGACTCTTTGCTGTTTGTTCTCGTCAGTTGAGGAGATGATTAGAAACCCGTTTGAGACGCATTCGGACAGTTTTTACTTCGTCAACAACAAGCTGATGATGCATCACAAAGCCGAGTATTCGTTCACTGGAACCGACTCGTCCAGAGAATAGGAGCTGAAGGTAACCGGGTCGGATTTTAACATGGACGCAAACTCAGTAATCACATTACAGCTATTAACTACCTCCACAGTCTGCTACCCTAACCCTATCCCCCTAAACCCTAGCCCTAACCCTAACCCTAAAACCCTTACTAACTGCACCCTAACCCCAACCATATCCCCACCCCCTAAATCCAACCCTAACCCTAAAACTCTAAACCTTTACTAACCCCAACCATACCCCCACCCCCAAACCCTTGCCCTAAAGCCAACCCTAACCCTAAACCCTTACTAACCCCAGCCATACCCCCTAAACCCTAGCCCTAACCCTAAAACCCTTACTAACCATACCCTAACCCCAACCGTACCCCCACCCCCTAAACCCTTGCCTTAAATGCAATCCTAGCCCTAAAATCCTAACCCTAAACCCTTACTAACCCCAATTATACCCCCTAAACCCTAAACCCTGACTGGGAGGTCATGTGGATGTAAAGGAACTCTTTATTGATTACTGTTTGTAAGAAACTTTCTCATAACTGATGCTTTCGGTTGTAAAATGATCAATGTGAAACAAAAGAGAGACAAACAACAAAGTGAGTCAGATTCAGATCAGTGCTGTCATCTAACATCTGATAAGGATTGAAGAATCACACAAGAAAATTTCTGCAGATGAAATAAACCAAACATGAAACTATCGTCCATCAAATCACTTCCTGTTTCTGCTTCTTCCTGCAGACGATCAGTTTAACCTGAACAGGACTAGTTATGACACTAGAGCCGGTTAACCAGCTGCATGTTTGGACCATTTGAGAAGAACCACCAGGAACATGGAGAACATCCCAGAACCTTCCTGCTGTTAAACACTGGATTTAATTAAACTTCCACCCAAACACATGTGCAATGAAAAGTGAAATTAAAGGTGCTAAAGCCATCAGGAGGGTAATTATTTTATTCTCTATAGACTTTTACCTTAGAATGGTCAATTAGGAACCAATAAAGCAGAACAGGAACCGACAGCACCAGATGGAAATCAGAGGTTCTTCTTGTGCTTTAGAGACCAGAGCTTAGTATTTCAGAATATATATGATTGGATCACAATAAAACTAAACAACAGCAGTCAGAAGATATTAGAGACCAGAACGTCTCTCTAGCGCCACCAGCAGGTTCAACTGAGGCCTATATGTGGAGCTGAGGACGTTTCATTGAACTGACTTTCTTCATGCAGCTCATTTCTCTTTAGTATTTTTGGATCCTACTGTAGTCTTAATAACTGATTCTTATAAGTAAAGATCAGAATCAGAGAAACTAAACCGAGTTTTAAGACTTTAAACGGCATCAGGCTGAGAGGAAGCTGCTTCTCTCTCCTCCTGTCCTCTGACTGGTCCCTTCAGTCCCACCTGCTCCTCTGGTCTGACGCCTGATTGGACCAGAACCCAGATGTCCAATCAGAAGTGCTGCTGGTTTTAGTGTATTATCTCACCTGTGTGTCTGAGGTACTGATTTTGAAGCCTTTATTTTGGAAACGCAGCTTTGAACTTCCTGTTTCTAAGTTTATTTCAGGACTAAACCTGGAAACAGATTTCTGCTTTTCCTTTATTGTCATTTCACAGTGTTCAGCATACAGACATGTTTAAAGCAGTCAGAGATGTTTAAATATAAAATAAAAACGTGCAACTGAGGGACAGATTATTATTGGATGTATTAGAACTATAAAAACAGTAACTGATGTTGTACAAAGCTGAAGATAAATGAAAAATAATGAGTTAAAGTGCATATATTATAAATATGTATAAGAATAAATAACAGAACTGAATTTGAACACAGACTTATTAAATAATAGAAGCAGATATTTAGAGTTTCTCTAAACTTCACAGTGAGTAAATTAAATGAAGTTTCTGGTTGATAAATGCTGATCTTATTTTTTAAAGCTGTGAAGGTTTTAAGGTTCTACTTCCTGCAGTTGTTCTTCTTTAAAGGAATCCCTGAAAAAAAGAGGACAGGAAAGAAGTGCATGCTGGGAAGAATTCCTGATGCTGGTCAGAAGTTTTTAGAGCCGGTTGCAGAAGAAGGACCTGCTGAGCTTCAGTCTGAGGAAAAACAGGAAGAGGAGGAGCAACAGAACATCTGGAGATAATTAAGGAGTCAGACGGCAGACAAAGACTTGGTTCTAGAAGAAGGAACAAAACTAAAGCTAGAACTCAACATGGAAACCACAGAATCCTGAGGAACCATTGGAAATGCAGTGAGGAAGAGGAAAGAATAAAGAGTCTGGATCTGATCCGAACACCACTGAAAAGGAAAACCAAGAGGAGGAATCGGATTAAAGCTGAGAAAAGATCTGACAGAAGGAAACTCATCTACAGGTAACAGATCATCTGAAGTAAAGAGGAAAGTCTGCTTTAATGAACCAGAGTCACATTAAACGGATCATTTTAGTCCTAAAAATCACCAGCAGCACTCAAATATCATCAGATTTATTCTAATTAATTCATTTATCAGAACACTGAAAGGATGGAAACCTTAAACTTTATCTTCTGTCACTGTGGAGCAGTGAGAGGAAGACCAGGAAATCAGGTCAAAAGCTCCTGAACTAGTGAGTAGATCCACCTCAGAGTTCTCATCTGCTGATATCTTCTCTACCAGTTTAAAATTTAAAAAAAAAAAAACAGAGAGGAAACATCAGAGATCTGAAGATCTAAATATTATAAAAATAGATTCAGAATAAATGTCCTGAAGCCTGATTTAAGATGAATATTAGTGAATAAAATCCCAACACTGCTCTTCTGGGAATCAACAGTCCATAATAATAAGAATAAGAATAAGAATAATAACAGCAACAACAACAATAATAATAATAATCAGAACAAATGTTATTTATCTGTGAGGAGCAGTTAGGTAAAATAATAATAATAATAGATTCATTTCCTTAAATTCAAATATTATTAAAACTGATCAGCCAAAGAGACTTTTGGGTAAAAACAGTTGAATTTCTTCCAGTTGGAGGCTGAAACTGTTTAGATAAAAACCAATGAATCTAATGAACATTGAACTAAATCAGTGGTTCCCAATCTGTTTGGCTTGGAGCCCCCCATATAAGCTGCACCCCAGAAGGGGGGTGTGGACCCCAGGTTGGGAAACACTGAACTAAATCATGTCTGTGGACGTTAGAGTCACATTCTAATGACTCTATCTGGGAATTAATCAGAGTTCAGAGAAAAACATGTCTGCTTTCAGAGACTTTACTTGAATCAAAGTGAGTTTTGGTGTTTGGTTGCTGCTTCCTGCTCTTTAATTATCAGATCATCTTTTATTCACTGATTCAGACACGGAGTCTTCAGAAAGTCCTCATGATGATCATCTGGATGTTTTTAATCATCTCAGCTTGAATTAATGTGAATTCTGAGAGTTTCTGGTTTCCAGTTAATAGGAATAAAAACAAGAACAGCTGGAGAAGTTCCATGAAGTGTTTCTGTGTTTAATCGGTTAGATCTACATGAGAGCTCAGTCTGCTGGTGGAACTCTGGTTCTACTAAACTCTGAGTCCAGCGGCTCGGGGAGGGAACTTCCTTCCTGTCAACGGCTCCACTTCCTGTGTGGGTCAGTGGTCACTTCCAGACTTCAGCTTGAATCCAAACTGAAATAACAGCATCGATGCTGGAGACAGCTGCTCGTTACACATCCTGGTTTAAATAGGAGAAGACATCTTTAGGGCCTGAAGCTGAACAATCGACAGAAACAGTCATAGAAAGACGTAAAGATGAAGAAAACAGGAAGAAAATATCAGAATAATCTACAAACCTTCTGAGTTCTGCTGCTCCTCAAACACCAAGAACGCCTCCTTAAGCCCCACAGCAGCACAGCAGGTGGAGGACCAGAACCAGGTCCATCAGGTTTTGGACTCTAGAACGGTCTGTTGAAGCTCACTTCTTCTGCTCTTCTGTCCTGCAGGATGTCGGCATCCCAGACGTGTTTGTGCTGCGTCAAATACTTGATGTTTGTCTTTAACCTCATCTTCTGGGTCAGTATTTCTGGTTCTTCAGGTTTCTTTGTCCAGTCTGGACAGATCTAAAGTCTGACGTTTGCTTTCAGCTGGGAGGATGTGGTCTGTTTGGAGTTGGGGTCTGGTTGTCCTTCACCCAGGCTGAGTTCTCATCTCTTCCTCTGTCGTTTCCGTCACTGTCGGCCGCCAACCTGCTGCTGGTGGCCGGTGGGATCACCATGGTGACGGGTTTCCTGGGATGTCTGGGAGCCCTGAAGGAGCAGCGCTGCCTTCTGTTCATGGTGATTCAGGGCTCAGATGTTCTACTGCAGCAGCTTCTCACTGGAGAACATGATCTCTGATAATAATTATTTGATCTGAACTCTGCAGTTCTTCGCCATCCTGCTGCTCCTGGTCCTGACCGAGGTCACCCTGGTGCTGGTCATCCACATCTTCCATGACAAGGTGAGTTTGCACCTGCACAGTTCATCTACTAACGCCAACCTTCAGTCTACAAGGTCTCAGGAGTCTAAGAGTGGCCTCCTGGAAGAACTAATCAGCTCTTAGGAGGTTTGCAGGTTAAATTACCTCTAAACCAGCATCACTCCATTAGCCTCCACCAGCCTCCAGCTGTTCCTCCAGCTGTTCCTCCAGATGATCCTCCATCAGCCTCCAGATGATCCTCCAGATGATTCTCCAGATGATCATCCTCCAGATGTTCCTCCAGATGATCCTCCATCAGCCTCCAGATGATCCTCCAGATGATTCTCCAGATGATCATCCTCCAGATGTTCCTCCAGATGATCCTCCATCAGCCTCCAGATGATCCTCCAGATGATTCTCCAGATGATCATCCTCCAGATGTTCCTCCAGATGATCCTCCATCAGCCTCCAGATGATCCTCCAGATGATTCTCCAGGACCAGAAGATGCAGACAGAACCAATAGTGGATTATTTAAATGACTGTGTTTTTCTTTTGTCAGCTGGATTCTAAAGCTCAGGATGAGTTGAAGGAAGGTATGAAGATCTACGAGTCAGAACCTGGACTGAAGAAATCCTGGGACAACGTGCAGAAGATGGTGAGAAGTCACCTTCTAATCAATATTTATGTGATTATAGAAGAACCCAGAAGATGTAGGTCAGATATTAATATTAGTTTTAATAACTCATTTATTTTAACTAACATCAGTCCTGATCAATAATCAATAGTTTGACTGATCAATTGGATAAAACAACTATTGATCCTTCATCATGGAAGAAACAGGAAAAGAAACACAACAAAAGGAAGATGTTTGTGTTTTATATGAACAGATATGAAGATTTATACACAAGAACATGTACATAAGTACTGGTACTAAGTACTTAGTAGGTAGTAAAAGTACTGCAGTACTGTTACTAAGTACTTAGTAGTTAGTATTTGTACTGCAGTACTGTTACTAAG
Organism: Amphiprion ocellaris; assembly: GCF_022539595.1. Lineage (NCBI taxonomy): Eukaryota > Metazoa > Chordata > Actinopteri > Pomacentridae > Amphiprion > Amphiprion ocellaris. Next base: position 32,991,427 of record NC_072784.1, read on the forward strand.
TACTTAGTAGGTAGTATTTGTACTACAGTACTGGTATTTATGTACTTCTTCCAGTTTAAATGCTGTGGCGTCTCCAATAAGACCGACTGGTTCGACGTTCTCAACGGAACGCTGCCGTCGTCCTGCTGCTCTGTGGGAACCCAGCGCTGTGAGGACGGCTGGTCTGAGGTCAGTTTCTCTGGTCTGAGGTCTGAATGTTCTTCATCTGATCGGTTCTTCATTTCCAGTAGAAGTTGTTCAGATGAATCTGATGCTTCATGAAAACAGAAACTAAGATCTGATCTGTTTAGAATCACTCTGTTGGAGTTCAGGTTCAGTTTCATCAGAACATTGTTCTGTTTACAGGATCAATAATTATTAGAATCATCATAGAATAACCTCATATATTCATTATTATAAACTAATAAAATAATTATTATAAACTAATAATAACCTCATATATTCATTATTATAAACTAATAAAATAATTATTATAAACTAATAATAACCTCATATCTTCATTATTATAAACTAATAATAACCTCATATATTCATTATAATAAACTAATAATAACCTCATATATTCATGATAATAAACTCTTGTATTCAGTTTGATCTAATAAGGAGAGAAACTGCCTCAGATGATCAGATAATTAATAAATCAGGTGAGTTTGTCCAGTTTAAAGTATTTGGTGACTTTTCTTCTACATGTTGAGGAGCAGATCCAGGATCAGTGTGAGGGATCTCTAACCATCTGGTGTTCTTCTGCAGCCGTGCTACCAGAAGGCCAGGCAGTGGCTGCTGGACAACATCCCGTCAGTGCTGGTGTTTGGAGTCTGCATCGGAGTCGTTCAGGTTTTATTCTTCTTCTATATTCATGTTAGATTTATATTCCTGCTGCTTTCAGATCTTTGACCGTTTCCTCGTGTCTTCAGCTGGTTGATGCAGAAACATTTGGTTCCTTTATTAGGAAGATATTCAATTATTATTATTATTATTATTATTATTATTATTATTATTATTATTATTATTATTATTATTATTATTATTATTATTATTATTATTATCTTGTCTCTATATAGTCCTGTGATAGACTGTTACCTGTCCAGGTGAACCTGTGATAGACTGTTACCTGTCCAGGTGAACCTGTGATAGACTGTTACCTGTCCAGGTGAACCTGTGATAGACTGTTACCACTCCCTCCCTCCAACCAAAGGTTCCTGATCCAACACCAGTGCTGGTCCAGAGCTGGTCTCCTCTGTGGTTCCCGGTGGTGGAACCAGTTACCAAACTCTGTTCAGTCTTTAAGAGAAGACTAAACCCAGATCTTCACTGAACACCTTTATCTTGACAGACTTCCTGTTGACACGACGGTCCTGTCATCACTAGAACCTGTTAATGGATCTTCTCCAGGTTGTTTTCTCCTGACTAGATCCCTGCTGGCGGATCTGCTCTCAGATGGACGTCACTGTGGATAAATAAAACTGTTGAACTCTAGAAGATCAGCCTTTATGAATCCCACAATGAGGGAAAATGCAACGTTAGAGCAACCAACCAAAATATACTTCAGTATTACTTATAGAAAACAAAGTATTACGCAGATTCTTTCATGAATATAAATACTGAACGAAGTATTAATATCGCACAGATTTTATACAAGAAACACACCTGTGTAGTAAAAGTTCTAGTACATGTAGAAAAAACAGATGTTGGATCAATGAAGCCTCTAAAATAATAAATCAATGATAATAAGTTGATCAGAGGATTCTGTTCATGTGGGTCCTGGTTCTGGTTTGAGGTTCTGGTTCTGGTCTGAGGCTCAGGTTCTGGTTCTGGTTCTGATCACCAGTATCTTCTCTCCTCAGATCCTGGCTCTGGTCTGAGGTTCAGGTTCTGGTTCTGGTTTTGATCATGTGTATCTCCTCCTCTCTCCTCAGATCCTAGCTCTGATCTTAGGTTCTGGTTCTGGTTCAGGTTCTGGTTCTGATCACGTGTATCTACTCCTCTCTTCTCAGATCCTGGCTCTGGTCTTAGGTTCTGGTTCTGGTCTGAGTTCTGGTTTCAGGTTCAGATCCTGGTTCTGGTCTCAGATTCAGGTTCAGATCCTGGTTCTGGTCTCAGATTAAGGTTCTGATTCTGGTCTCATGTTCAGATCCTGGTTCTGGTCTGAGGTTCAGGTTCTGGTTCTGATCACCGGTATCTTCTCTCCTCAGATCCTGGCCCTGGTCTTAGATTCAGGTTTCAGGTTCAGATCCTGGTTCTGATCACCGGTATCTTCTCTCCTCAGATCCTGGCTCTGGTCTTAGGTTCTGGTTCTGGTCTGAGTTCTGGTTTCAGGTACAGATCCTGGTTCTGGTCTCAGATTCAGGTTCTGATTCTGGTCTCAGGTTCAGATCCTGGTTCTGGTCTGAGGTTCAGGTTCAGGTTCTGGTTCTGATCACCGGTATCTTCTCTCCTCAGATCCTGGCCCTGGTGTTGGATTCAGGTTCTGGTTCAAGTTCTGGTTCTGGTTCTGATCACGTGTATGTCCTCCTCTCTCCTTAAATCCTGGCTCTGGTCTTAGGTTCTGGTTCTGGTCTTAGGTTCTGGTTTCAGGTTCAGATCCTGGTTCTGGTCTTAGGTTCTGGTTCTGGTTCTGGTTGTGATCATCAGTATCTTCTCTCCTCAGATCCTGGCGCTGGTCTTAGATTCAGGTTCTGTTTCTGGTTCTGATTCCGGTATCTTCTCTCCTCAGATCCTGGCCCTGGTCTTAGATTCAGGTCCTGGTTCTGGTTCTGGTTCTGATCACCGGTATCTTCTCTCCTCAGATTCTGGTCCTGGTCTTAGATACAGGTCCTGGTTCTGGTTCTGATCACCGGTATCATCTCTCCTCAGATCCTGGCCCTGGTCTTAGATTCAGGTCCTGGTTCTGGTTCTGGTTCTGATCACCGGTATCATCTCTCCTCAGATCCTGGCCCTGGTCTTCTCCATGGTGATGTACTGCCAGATTCTCTGCACTGAGAAACATTTGGACTGACTTCATTTCTCTGGTTCTCATCCGGACTGGAGCTGTTCAAGGTGTCGGGTTCTAAATTCTCCTTAAACCGGATCAGAACAGAATCAGACTTCACATGCTGGAACCTGAGGATGAATCTGGAGATAAAACATGAAACCAGTTTAAATAAATCTGTTCCACCCTAAACCTGAACACCTAAAGCTCAATAAAAGCTCCACAGTTTAAATCCAGCAGCTCAGTTTATTAACGTCTGTTCTCCAGCAGGACTTATTCCACTTTCTATGTTTATTAATAATCCCAACTAAAGGAGTCCAGACTCTTAAAAACCTGCTGGTTCAATTTGAGTTCAGATTCTGATAGAAATATTTTTTATGTAGCACTGAGTTCACTTTGTTCCATCTTTGTACTTTATTAATATCTGATTTACAGACGTGTTCATCTGTTTTATATCATCTAAACTATTCCTTCAGTATTTCTGTAATTATTAACCACTAGTTCCTCTTTTGACTTATTCTGGAGACAGCATCCTGTAACTGGACATGAAATAAGAAAAAAGGATTTATAAATATTAATATTATTATTATGATTTCTTCTCAGTTCTGCACTAATAAATACATAAATAAAAGAATAAACCAGTTAAATCATGTTAGAGGTAATTTAAAACCAGAGCAGAAACTGAACCTGGAAGCTTGAATACAAACAGAATCCAAATAAAGAGTTTGGGTTCTTTAATCAACCAGCTCTACTCTTTATGAAGCTGGTGGTTCTTCATGATTCTGTAAATCTGTAGACTTCCTTCGTATCGACGCCGGGATGATTCAGACCGAACAGAAAGCTGTTCTGGTTCTTTTTATTCTCTAACCCTAAACAACACTTTGACTGTAAACTAGAAAAACCTCTAAATGCTCCTGAAACATCGACCAAAGTTAACCTCTGAATAAAACGGAGGTTAGATACATACAACTTAAACGTTTTCTGTAAAATCTAGTCAGGTTCTTGTGACTGAATCGGGTTAACGTGTCATCTGAAGCTAATCACAGAAATGACGTCTTTATGTTCCACGTCTGCAGGAAATCAGGTTCAGGTTCTTTAATGAACTATTGAAGCCTTCAGCAGGATGTAGAGCATTCATGCATGCTTGGTCTCTTCAGGTTTAGTCCACGTTCTGAGCTCTGGTCTTTATTTGTTCTCTTTGCTGTAAATAAATCCAGTTTGCATTGAGGACTTGATATCTTCTGTTGTCTGTCTCATATGTCAAAGAGAAACTAAAAAACCAAATAAAACTAAAACACTAAAACTAAAAACAGCAGCTTCCTGTTTACTCTCAGAACAAAGCAGGTTTATAGCGACTGCACAAGGAAAACAGGTTACTAAACCTAAAACAGTTAACTAACCTTAAAATAGTTTACTAACTCTAACCCTACTGACCACACAAGAAAAACAATTTAATAACCCTAACTCTAGCTCTAACCCTCCTGACCCTTCCTTAACCCTAACAGTATCTGACCACAGCTTCATGTTCTCTAAAACATACCTTAAAAATGCACATTTGTTCACGTTGCTGATGATGTAAAGATGAGAAAAAAGACAGAAGCTTCTTAAAATTAGTGTTTATTGTTCATGTTGTACCAATGACGTGCCGATGGAGGCGATACTGATAGAAGATGGAGTTCTGGTGGCTCAGATGATCAGACAGATCAGGTCTACAACAACTCAACAGCTTAAAAACATGGCAGGATGGTACCGAATGCAGCAGTAGAAGAAGAACTGACATGTTTAAACATCAGCGGTCAACAGTTTAAAGAACCCAAAGTTTAAAATCCAGTCAGCAAACTGGACCACAGAACAATCTGCCATAAATATTGGGTTTAGTTTACAACATCTTAAAGCCAGGAGGGAAAGCAGTGAAGGATTTAAACTTTCACTGTTTTAATACCAGTGTTCTGATTTGAGCACCGCAGTTTACTGGAATTACTGAACCGAACCACAGCTGGACCCGGTGGAACCATTCACTGGAAGGAACCAGAGATGAAACAGAGAACACAGGTAGAACCGGATCTAAAATAACTTACACAACAACAAATAGCTTCTTCTGTAAAACAAAGTCCAAGTCCAAGGATCCTCTGATGCCCAGATTCATAAAAATCAAAGAACCTTCTAGAATGTCAGTCCAGATGAGAGGAACATTCTGTTCTGTCTTCACGTTTCAGCGGTTCTCTTCAGCTTGAATAAACCGGTCAGTCGTACTCTAAAGGCTCCTCCAGAACCACCACGTTCTCCTGGAGATGGAAGGAAAGCCTGTTAGATGATATGAGGAAGGTTCTCTAAACATTCTGTACGGTGAAAATCTGATTTTCTGGTTTTATGGTTCTTATAAAGTTCGAGATGCTAAAACTAAAAAGCTGGCAGCCAATCAAAATCTGACCTGACTGTGACCTCACAGCTAACTGGCCAATAGTCATCCAGCTCTGTATAGCCCCGCCCCCTCACTGCTGCCAGGTGAGCCAATCAGAATGAGCTGCTGTCTGTCAGTCCACCAGGTTTCCTAACATGTCTGAACAGAACCCAGCAGAGGTTCTGCTGTTAGAGGGAACACCAGAGTCCTCTTGCTCTGACAGCGTCTGAGGAGGATCAGGTTTTTATGGTAATGTCCCCACAACTATAGGAGAATCCTGAGTGTTAGCGCATTATGCAGCTAACACGGCTAACATTAGCATTGACGGTCAAAGCTCTGTGGAACTGGAACTGATTTGAAAGTGAAACTGTTGTTCTTATTCACGTTTTTCAGTTTCTGCCGTCAGACAGCAACTGAAGCATGAACACTTCATTACCCACAAACCACTGCTGATCTTATAAGACGTCATCAGTAAATATCTGTTCTGTGACTTCAGTGATGTTTTCATGTGAAATGATCACTCAGAGAACAGAGTTTTCTTCCTGTAGGGGGCGTGGCCAGCCTGCAGCACTGCAGGGAGGTTTACTTTAAATTCTTTTAAAGTTATGACTGATCTGTTAGATATGAACCACGAGTCCTCCCTGATTTATGACGCTGCTGTTCTGGAACCATGAACTGATTCAGGATCAGCCGGAACCACTCACCCATCCTCCGTGTTTCTTCACCCACGGGGCAAAGTTCTCCATGTAGCACTCAGCATATCCCTGCATTCGCTGGGTTCCGGTGGCCGTTACGATCCGCCGGGACACCTCCATGCTGACTGCCATGCGGCGCAGCGTTGGACTAGCGGTGGGCGGCAGCGGTGGAGCCTCCGACACCTCGGTGCTGCTGAAAGTGTCCAGAAGTTTGGCAAACGATGGGTAAGAAAGACGAGCCAGGCTGGAGCGCAGGAAGGGGTCCGACTCGATCTGGAAAGATGGATAGTTAGGAGGAGGACTTCTGCTTATCTGAGGTTTTGTTGCTGCAGGAAGCTAAAGTGCCATCAAAACCTTCTGTCTAGAACATCTCAGAGCTTTATGGACATTATGCCGAACCACCTACCTTAGTGTTGATAGAATCTCCCTCCAGAGAAAGAACCTGAACCAGCTGCTGCACCACCAGCTCTTTATCACAGACTGCTGGAAAACAGCAAATGGAAGAAGGTCAGTGATTTACAGCCGGTTTCAGACTGACAGGAGCTGTGGTCTGTGCAGTCTGGTCCCAGGAGTCCTTCAGGGGACAAACCTGCCTCCTACTGGTAGGACCAGTACAACCAGTACTACCAGTAGGACCAGTAGTACCAGTAGTACCAGTAGTACCACAATTGTAATTCTGGTTGTCCCAATAGCTCTCTGAAACATCTACAGCTGATCCAAAATGCTGCAGCCAGAGTACTGACGATAGTTAGCAAGAGAGATCATATTTCTCCTATGCTGGTTTCTCTTCATTGGCTTCCTGTGAAATCTAGAATAGAATTCAAAATCCTTCTTCTGACATATAAAACTCTTAACAACCAATCTCCATCATATCTTAAAGACCTGATAGTACCATATTATCCTAGCAGAACTCTTTGCTCTCAGACTGCAGGCTTACTTGGAGAAGTGACCTGTAACTTCTCTCTAAAAGTAGAATGTGAGGCAGAGCCTTCAGTTATCAGCTCCTCTCCTGTGGAACCAGCTCCCAGTTTGGGTTCTGGAGGCGGACACCCTCTCTAATTTTAAGACCAGGCTTAAAACCTTCCTTTTTGACAAATCTTATAGTTAGGACTGACTGGGGGACCCTGAGGGGGTCAGCTGGAGTCTTCCTCTTGGACGTCCCTTAGTTCTGCCCCTAGTTCTGCTGCTACAGGCCTAGGCTGCTGGAGGACCTCTCTGGATGCACTGAGCCCTTCTCTATCTACCATTATATTTAATATACAGTATATATACCATTATTGCATTACACTCACTCTGTTTCTTCCCTGTGTCCTTTCTCCGAGTGTCCCTGATCCCAGAGCTGGATGCTTCAGATCTGTGGTGGTTCTCCCACCAACTGGCCTAATCTCCATCTGTGGGATGCTGCTGCTGACCTTCCTCCAGCCCACTGCTTCCAGCTGCCCATTTCCATCAATCTACTCTGCATCACCCTCACTATACTGGATATGCTCATCTACTTACTGTTTGAATTTTACTGCCAGCTATATATGTAGTATACTTATGCTAGAGCCGTACATCATAACAGTAAACTATGAATCAGTTTACATGTTAGCTTCTACTTTGTATGTATCATCTATCTGATCATACATGTATCCAACTGTGTGTTATATATTCCTTGTTCCCCCCCCCTTCCCCATCCCTCCCCCTCTCTACCTCTATCCCTCTATCTCTATCCCTCTATCTCTATCTCTCTACCTCTTCTGTCCCTCTCAACCCGTCCGGCCAGCAGCAGATGGGTCCCCCACATAAAAAGTCGGGTTCTGTTCAAGGTTTTTTTCCCTGTTAAAAGGGTGTTTTCCTTGCCACTGTCTCCTTAGAGCTGCTTTGGGGGCTCATATGGGTTCTGGAAAGCGTCTTGAGACAATTTGACTGTAATTGGTGCTATATAAATAAAACTGAATTGAACTGAATTGAATTGAATTGTACCAGTAAGACCAGTAGGACCACTAGTACCAGTAGTACCAGAAGGGCCAGTACCAACAGTACCAGTAGTACCAGTCGTACCAATAGGACAGCTACTGGTTCCAGACCTCAGCTGTGTAAACTGTGTTTCAGTTTCCTTCTCAGAGATGTTAGAACTTCCTGTCTGGTTGGGCTGTAGTTCAGGAACACTGAGGAGGACAACTGCTGCTTTAAAATCAGATCCAATCCAACAGAACTTCCATAACTTGTGAGTCCTGTGATGTCAGAAATACTGCCGTGTAATTCACGCTGTACTCCATGTACTTGTGGACCAGTACTATGTTCTGTGGGTTCTGGTTCTGTCCACAGCAGAGTTTAGGTTCTGTGATGTGTTACCTGGTAGTGATGGAGCTGCAGGACTCGGTCTCTTGATGCTGGTGGACTTCTGGGCGATCTGGTCCAGCTTCTCTGCTACCTGACTGTAGAACTCAGGAGGATGGTCTGAAGACACACAGCAGAGGAGATGTTCTCATTTAGTGACCTTCTGATTCTGAGCTGGAACATCAGTATCAGTAAAACGGTTGAGATTTCTAGAGGAACTGGAGAACTCACTGGGAGAGATGATGTCTGCTGGAGCTTCTGCTTCTTTGTCTATCGGTAAAGTTAAAGGTCTCTGAGGATGAGACACATTCTCCTCTTTGGTCTTCTCCTTCTCCAACTTTAACTTGAAGAACTTGGAGAGCCTTTTTCTAATCCGGTGGTTCAGCTTCTTCTGTGGTTTCTTCTCACCATCTTCTTCTTCAGATGAAGATGATGGAGATATGACGTCATCCTGTGGAAACAGGGTTGTAGGGATCTGTTAGATGTTCAGCTTTGACCGCAGTCACATTCTATTAATGCTGCACAGCTTCATCTTCAGGAAGCTTCAGGAACCTTTAATCTTCTGATTGTCAGGAATCTGAAGGGGAAAGTTGACACCTGACATCCTTCCACTGTACCTGAGCTTCAGGCTTCAGTTCTACTGGACGACTATAGAAACTAAAAACTCATTTCAGGGAAACAATTTCAGTCAGCAGAATCAGAAGATGTTTGAGATGAAGTTATCAGGTTTGGAAATAAAATGGTCACTCTGAGTTCTTCTCTCTCTTTAATACAATAAACAGAGTTCTTTCTGTGAAAACTTGTTGAGCTGCAGGAAGTTAGAAGGTTTTCTTCCTGAGCTGCTGCTTCAACACCTTCAGTAGTATTTCTTTAGAATCTGGGTGCTGGTTCTGGAGACCTCCATTCATTCTTCCTGATCGTACTGAAGGCCTGAAAGCTGACTCAGACAGATGATCTTTGATATGAATTCTCAGCTGAATCAACAGTTTCTTCTTCTGTCTGTTGCTGACCAACCAACTGCCTGTTTTAATCTAAATCATGGAAATGAGGACATTTTTGAGCCGTGGATTTCAGTATCTCACCTTCTAGTGTCGACACCTGAAGGATTAGATGTTGTTTAATGTGTTGAGATTCCACAGTTCTGTTCAGTTGATTTCATCGCTGCTCTGATGCTTTAATACTGAAATAAACTAGAGATAACCTTTATTCAGCTCCGTACCTCTGCTTTGGCCTTGTTGTCTCTGTGGTCTTTGGCAGAACGCCGTGCGATGTTTCTACGAGGAAGCTGCTTGATGAGGTCCTTAAATCCAATCTTCTTCTCATCTGCTGAGCTGATGTCTTCAGCCTGAGAATCCCTCTCATCCTTTGCTCGTAGTTGTGGTTTGTAGCTGGAGGGAAAGAACCGAAGTTTAGTAAAGAACCGTTCAGGATTCACCAGCGACACAACTTCAGTTAGTCTCAAGGTCTGATTCATTTGGACTTTTCTTCTTCTGTAGAAACATCTGCTGTATCCCAACACTAAAACACACCAAAGGAGAACTAGAGGCTCCTGGAACTGAATGAACGACTATTTAGTCCCCAAACAATCCAGAGCCTCTTTAAAACACTCTGTTAACTGTAGAGGATCAAACATTCAGTCGATGGTTCCTCAGACTTCCTGCTTAAAGTCACAGAGGAAGAAGCTGAAAAGTCTCAGAGCAACGGGACAGTTTGAATAAAAACACACAACAACAACACAACACAACAACACAACAGCCCAGAGGTGTGTGGTCTCACCTGTACTTGTGGTAATCATTGTAGGCTCCGCCCACCCGGCCAGGTCGTTCTCTTGGGGGGACAGAAAGCGTCCGATGGAGGAACGCCTGAAGAACCAGGTGAGTCTCAGCTTTGACCTCCACCAGAGAGACGGAGGAGATGGAGGAGACGGAGGAACGTCCTGCAGATGCCGACATCTCTAACATCTGGAGCTCAGCTGGAGGTAGAGATCAGATGTAGGTTAGATAATACGTATATAGATTATAGATCATATCTAGATTAGTTATTGATCATATATAGATTATTGATCATATATAGATTAGTTATAGATAATATATTGATTAGTTATTGATCATGTATAGAGTAGTTATAGTTTTAGTCAAGTTTTTCTAGCTCTGCTGCTCTGAATGAAGTGTTGAAGCAGATTTTTATTCTGGACTAAAATAATCAGAAATCAGCGACTCTGAGCTGAAAAACCACCAACAGGTGAGTCTTTAAAGCTGTCCACAGTAAATATATTAAAGCAAATAAACCAGTCAATAATACCATCATATACTGTCTTAATCTATGGGTTAAAGAGAGTTTAGAAATGTAATAAATGTGCAGATCAGAATGACTTTAACTCTGAAATTAAAGCTTCACACAGTTGAAGGAAAGTGAAACAAACCAACAGACCTGGAGCATCCAGTCTGGCAGCATTCTTCTCTGTAGACCTTCTGAAGGAACCTGGAACACAAAGAGCTCCTCACTATCACTCTGGAAACCAATCACAGTCCACCTGGGCAGAGCTAGGAGAAGGATGCAGCTCAGGGGGTCTATTTAAAATGGTGATGGGGAACTGTTGAGGGGGGAACTGTTGAGGGGGGAACTGTTGAGGGGGAACTGTTGAGGGGGGAACTGTTGAGGGGGGAACTGTTGAGGGGGGAACTGTTGAGGGGGGAACTGTTGAGGGGGAACTGTTGAGGGGGAACTGTTTCATGCAGTCAGTGGGACTGAAGCTTTGCTGGATCTGAGGAATTAAATAACTGAACTGAACTCTTCGACCCTCCAGGCAGCACATTCCTGTCTGTAATATTCAGAACTCATGATGTGATTTCGTTTAAATTAAAGTCCTGATGTTTGTCACCGTGGAAACTAAACCTGACTTTATAAAAACGTCTTCATTCTAATAACGAGCACGTTTATTCTGTGTATCGTGAACTTTTCTGAGCAGGTTGTCAGTAGAAGAACTTTAAACTGAACATTAACGTCTGCTGTGTTTAATTAATGATTCATTCTTTATTTTTAGGATAAGTTTCTATTGTAGGTTAATCTGGATAAAAACAGAATATTTTCAGGTCTGAACACCTTTGATTGATTTATGCATAAATACACTACTGTTCAACTGTTTAAAATCACTTAGAAATGTCCTTATTGTTGAAAGAAAAGCAGTTTTTTTCAATGAAGATAACATTAAATGAATGATAAATCCAGTGTAGACATTGTTAATGTGGTAAATGACTATTGTAGCTGGAAACGGCTGATTTTTAATGGAATATCTCCATAGAGGTACAGAGGAACATTTCCAGCAACCATCACTCCTGTGTTCTAATGCTACATTGTGTTAGCTAATGGTGTTGAAAGGCTCATTGATGATTAGAAAACCCTTGTGCAGTTATGTTAGCACATGAATAAAAGTGGGAGTTTTCATGGAAAACATGGAATTGTCTGGATGACCCCAACTTCTGAACAGTAGTGTAGATATGTAGACTGTAGATTCTCAGTAAAGTTGAGGGCTGCAAAACACTAGAAAGAGTGTTTGGCAGCCCTCAGCTTCACTAAGAATCTGCAGTCTACTATCCTGAACTTTACCAAGAATCTACAGTCTACTATTCTGAACTTCACCAAGAATCTACAGTCTACTATTCTGAACTTCACCAAGAATCTACAGTCTATTATCCTGAACTTCACCAAGAATCTACAGTCTACTATCCTGAACTTCACCAAGAATCTACAGTCTATTATCCTGAACTTCACCAAGAATCTACAGTCTATTATCCGGAATTTTACCAAGAATCTACAGTCTACTATCCTGAACTTTACCAAGAATCTACAGTCTATTATCCTGAACTTTACCAAGAATCTACAGTCTATTATCCTGAACTTTACCAAGAATCTACAGTCTACTATCCTGAACTTTACCAAGAATCTACAGTCTACTATCCTGAACTTTACCAAGAATCTACAGTTTTGTTAGCACATGAATAAAAATGGGAGTTCTCATGAAAAATAAGGAATTGTCTGGATGACCCCGAACTATTGAACAGTTTTTTCATTTATTACCTCCTACTCTGCCTGTAGACACCCGGTTCTGTCATCACTAGAACTAGTTTATGGATCTTCTCCAGGTATTTTCTCCTGACCAGATCATTGCTGCTGGATCTACCAGATCTCTGGATAAAAGCTTCTGATCAATGAAACTTTAGAATATTTAATATTCTTCTATGATGGTGCTCTTCACTTTGCTCTTTCTGCTGCTGTAACTATAAGGATCAATAAATCATCCTGTCCTAAAGACCTGAACAACCAAGATCAAATCTGGTACTATTATTATTAACAACAACAACAATAACAGTATTTCTGTGGATCGTGTCTCTACATCACCTCGTTCCTTAGAACCCTGAATGAAGAGAACCAGACCTCCGACCCTCCGCCGACATGAGGAGCCTCTCCTGCAGCTTTGTACCCTCCAAACCTCCGGGACTCTACAGACCGGGACTCTACAGACCGGGACTTCAGAAACCGGGACCTTACAGACCGGGACTCTACAGACCGGGACTTCAGAAACCGGCACTCTACAGACTGGGACTTCAGAAAGCGGGACTTGTTTCTTTGAAGCCCTGAAACCTTCCAGCTCTAAAGTTCACCTGAACCGAAATTCTGACGGAACTTCTCCTCCGCCACACTGACGTCATGGTAACTTCATTAAAGTTTTCGGTTAAAACGGAGCTTTTAAACGAACCGGTTCTTCTTACCTGCTCGGGTTTCACCGCGTCGAGCCGCCGGACTCAGATTTACCGACTTCTTCCCGGTTCCAGCGGAGGAGGAGCCGGTGGCCTGCCAAATAGTGATCCCCTATTTAGAGAATGGTCCTCTGCCAAATAGTGAGCCTCTGTAAAAATAGTGATCCCCTGCCAAATAGTGATCCTCTGCCAAATAGTGATCCTCTGTTTAAAGGCTGATCCTTTGCCAAATAGTGATCCTCTGCCAAATAGTGATCTTCTGGTCTACCAGTAACCAGTGACCCCTGCTAAATAGTGAGCCCTGCCTGCAGCTTTAAACATTTAAACCTGAAATAAACTGAACTTCAATCTATTAAATTTTCCTCTGACTGAATATATATATATATATATATATATATATATATATATATATATATATATATATATATATATATATATATATATATATATATATATATATATATATATATATATATATATATATATATTTATATATATATAGTACAGTACTGTATATACACTCCCCTGGAGTGGGGAGAAATAAAGAACTTTATCTTATCTTATCTTTATCTTATCTTAGTATATATACAGTATATATACAGTATATATACGAATGGAGTAAGTCGCACCCTTGAGCACTCCTGCAGAATCCTAAATAATTTGATAATTAAACGACGTTCCCATCTGAAATAACTCACAGAACTCTTAAAATATAGTGCAATAAACTAGAGTATGACAAAAGCTCGGCGAAATTGGCATGGATGGCGGCGAACCTTCGAAAATATAAGTATGACGGATCGTCCAACACAAGGCCCAACACATCCTCGTCAAAGACTTCACACAGCCCGGATAAGGCCACACCCGCACCTGCGGAAAGGTCGACGATGGATATTGCATCCGTCAAAGCTGACATCCTCTCATCCTTGAGAAAAGAAATATCCCCCGTTATAAGAGAAGAGCTGAAGAGTACCCTGGCAGAGGAATTCAACTCCCTGACGAAGGAAATAAAGGCCGTGAAAACTGAAATTGTGAACAACAGCCGCAATACGCACGGAAATCGAGCAGGTGAAGGCCCATGTAAAAACTGTGGAAGCGGGGCTGTCAACATGATCTGATGAAGTTGTGTCGATACAAGAGACCGTGCAAGACCTCAATAAACAAATGAAAGATCTACAAGAAAAGTGTGAGGACTTGGAGGGCAGGATGCGGGGAGGGAATATACGGACTACTGGTGTACCGGAACACCCAGGATCAAGCTCTCCCACAGCTGTTTCCAAACTTATCCAGGAAGTGCTGCAGATGGAGAAAGAGGTACGGGTGGAGTGCTCACACCGCAGCCTAATGCAGAGAAGACCGGGGGACACACCACGTGTAATAATCGCAAGACTGCACAACGAGGGAGATGTTATGGACATTCTGAGGAGAGCCCGTGACCGTGCAGGACAACTCAAATACAAAGGAAATCCGATCGCCATGTTCCCGGACTACACACAGCAAATGTCGCTAAAGCTAGAGCGGCTTTCACGGAGGTCAGGAGGATGCTACGGGGGAGACAGGGAATCCGCTATGGACTTTTCTACCCAGCCAAGTTTCGCATCTCCCACAACAACGTGGAAAAGGAGTTCGTTGATGCTACTAAAGCTTTGGATTATGTTAAGAAAAACGTAATCCCCGCCGATGAAACTGAGCACTGATCGGAGCTGATAACTGTATAAATTCCCCACATCTGCATACATGAGTATATCACTATGATGTCACCACCGGCGGTGGTGACACGCCAGCTATTATATGTTGCAGGTGGGATAAAGACACAAGAAGGAGGGAATTTATAGCTCTAATAATAATCTCTCTATAAAATATATTCCCATATCAGTATTAAGATGTCGTTATGTTCATAAATTATATGATTAGGATGTGCAGGAGCCTGAGCGTTTTGTTATAATTTTTCTGTTTGGTTTTTCATCCAAGCAAAGGCGAGCTACCTCAAACTTTGCTCGCACAGCTGCCTGTTCTGACCTGCAGCCAGGGACCTGGTCCCAAAGGACTGACCAGACTCTAATGTTGGTTGAGTTCATTGTTTTTCATGCCCTGTTCTGTTCTATTTGTTCAGATCCCACTGTTCCCTGGGGATCCCAAAGTAATTTTGGTAATACAGCTGTACATTTAGTTCTAAAGGATTCTGAGTACAAGATTATTACTACATGTTTGTATTTTTTAGATAGGCACTTGTTTTTCTACATATATATATGTATATATCCCTGTTATCTCTCTATTCATAGATCTGGCTCCCTTCTCAATACATATTACCACAATACATTTCCTACCCCTCATTTATCTCAGCAAACTTGCGCATCCACACCCATACACAAACCCACACATTTATTAAACGTCACATCCTACTCTCATCTTGCCATTTAAGCCATGGGATCACTTAAGGTCATAAGTTACAATGTCAAAGGGCTTCATAGCCCCATAAAGAGGAAGAAAATCCTCAACCAATTAAGAAAGATTAATTGTCAGATTGCATTCCTACAAGAGACCCACCTATCAGATATAGAACATGACAAACTGAAAAAATCATGGGCTGATAAAGTGTTTTACTCATCGCACCAGTCAGGCAGAAGGAGGGGGGTTTCTATTCTAATACATAGACAGGTTAATTTTTCATCAAGTCTTGTTCATAAAGACTCTGAGGGAAGATTTATCTTAGTGAATGGGTCTATTGATGGAACACAAGTTTCTCTCATGAATATATATGCTCCAAATGAGGATATACCTGGTTTTATAAGTAAAATATTTACTACAATACTACAACACAGTACAGGTATCCTTCTGCTGGGAGGAGACTTTAACTGCACCATGTCTCAATTCACAGATAGACAACCTCCCTCCAAGGCCTCTACACCAAAAATGAGCAAATTGCTAAAATACCTATCCACAGAGTCAGGCCTGGTAGATGTCTGGAGAAGTAAACATCCCAAAGGCAGAGACTTCACGTTTTACTCCCACAGACACTCATCCTATTCAAGAATTGATCTCTTTTTTTACTGAGATGCACAGGATAGAAGGTATAAAGATTCTACCAATTACTCTATCTGACCATGCACCACTTGAGCTAATATGGGATTTGGGCCACAGATCTAAAACCAAAAAGGGGAGATTGAATGCTTCACTTCTAAATGATAAAGATTTCCTTACACTTATAAAAACTGAACTGAAAAATTACTTAGATATAAATACCTCACCTGAAATATCACCTCTTACTCTGTGGGACTGTGCAAAGGCATATATTAGAGGATGCATTATCTCATTTGCAAGTGCAAAAAAGAAGAGAAGGGAAGCAAAACAAACTGAATTAGAGGATAAAATTAAAAAATTGGAGCAACAACATAAGAGAACACCAACCTCTTGTCTACTTGATACCCTTAAACAAGCTCACAGAGACTTAAACATCTTATTAACAGAAAAGATTGAGGCCAACTTAAGGTTTACTAATCAAAAATATTATGAAAATGGTAACAGGGCAAGCAGATTGTTAGCATTAAGACTAAAAAAAAACAGCAGTCATCTAATATTGTACATAAGTTACAGTGCAATAATTCAATAATCACAAGACCAGACGAAATCTCACAGGAGTTTGCAGGCTTTTACAAATCCATATATAGTAATACAGATACTTGCACTGATGATGAGGAGTTGGCCAAATTCTTGAAAGATATCGAATTACAGGCGCTATCTGAGAAAAGAGCTAGACGAACCAATCAGAGAATCAGAAATACAACAGGTAATCTCCACTCTGAAAAATAATAAAAGTCCTGGCCCGGATGGATATATTAACGAATTTTATAAAACATTTAAAGAGATGATATCACCCTTGCTATTAAAAGCCTATCATTATGCACTGCAGTCGGGGACTATGGCTCCCTCCTGGAGGGAGGCAACCATAGTTGTCATACATAAGGAAGGCAAGGATCCCACTAAATGTGAATCGTATAGACCTATATCATTGCTGAATACAGACCTACGTATACTAATAGCTATTTTAGCAAGACACGTCAATAGAGTTATAACACAAATTATCCATCCGGATCAGACCGGGTTTATTACAGGGAGGAATTATCGAGACAATATTAGAAGACTGTTGAACCTTGTAACCCACACAGGAACACAGAAGGAGGGAGCCATGATATTATCACTTGATGCCCAAAAAGCATTCGACCGAGTATCCTGGAAATACTTATTCCAATTATTAAAACGTCTTAAGTTTGGCCCAAGTTTCATTAAGTGGATACAAACACTATACTCTGATCCGCAAGCTGCTGTTAAAGTTAATGGGTTCCTTTCAGATCGCTTTGTCCTTGAACGTGAATGCAGACAGGGCTGTTCCCTATCACCTTTATTGTTTCATATTTGTATTGAACCACTAGCTCAACTGATTAGAGATAATATTAACATAAAGGGACTAACAATAAATGGAGAACTTCACAAGTTATCGCTGTACGCAGATGACGTTCTTTTATATTTAACTGAACCTGCAACTACAATCCCTCACCTAAAAGATCTAATTTCAACATATGGGTTCTTCTCAGGCTATAAAGTAAATGTAGACAAAACCATAGCTATGGATATAAGTGGTAATATCTCACAGTCAGTCAAACTTCAGATTGGATTTAAATGGCCAAAAAATGGTATTAGATATCTTGGCATTCAAATTCCACCAACATTAAAAAACTCATATAATACAAACTACAAACCTATAACTCAGAAAATTAGCAGGGATCTAGACCGATGATCAACTCTTCCATTATCTCTGTTGGGCCGTATAGAAAGTTTACAGATGAATATACTTCCTAAGCTTCTATACCTATTTCAGATGTTGCCGACTGATATTCCTAAATCCACATTTGATAAATTAGATGGACTTTTCTCAAAGTTCATTTGGCAAGGGCGACGGCCAAGAGTCAGACTGAAAACACTACAGCTTCCTAAATCCCATGGAGGCCTCAAACTCCCACATCTCAGGCACTATTTCTGGGCTGCACAGTTAAGGTCCTTAACAATATGGATTCAGGATCTCCCAGATACACGCTGGCTAAATATAGAGAAAAGTCTGTGTGCTACTCCCCTACATGCTTTACCATTCATAGACATCTCATCTGGGGACATTCAAATGGGTGAATGGACCAGAGTCACTTTAAATATCTGGAGGAAAATAAAAGTATCATTTGGATTACCTAAAACAATCTCAGCATTAACCGATATTGGATTTATGAAGGATTTTGCTCCCTCCCATATGGATGCAGGGTTTAGGAAGTGGTCAGAACATGGACTCAGTAAACTATATCAACTATATCAACTTCATATAGGAGCCTAAAATCATTTGAACAACTGAAAGAGGAATTCAAACTCCCTAACACTGACTTCTTTAGATATTTACAATTAAGGACATTTTTAACTAAACATAAAGAATGGAATAAAGTTTTGGAGCCCACCCTAATTGAGGAGTTTTTGTTAAAATTACTAACTGGAAATGAGGATAAGAAGATTTTAGGCTGTTTTTACCATATATTTTTGGGTATGACCTTGAATAATACATTGCAGATAAAAAGAAGATGGGAAACTGAAATGATTGCAGATATACCAGAGGATACATGGGACGAAATATGTACTGAAGCCCATCTTGTAACCAATTCCAATTCATGGAGGGAATTCAAGTGGAAGGTAATAATGAGATTCTTCAGGACGCCAGCCATACTGTCAAAAATGGGCCCAGTACATTCTAGTACATGTTGGAGAAACTGTGGTACACAAATTGGCAACCATACCCATATATTCTGGACATGTACAAAATTAAAAACATTTTGGGAGGATGTTTTTAAAGCTCTTGAAATGATATTTCATCAAAAGTTTACAAAAGATCCAACTGTGGCACTACTGGGCCTAACACCAGTAGGCATTGATGGTAGAGCTAAAAAATACCTTTTACAAATACTTATTACAGCAGCCCTCAAATGTATAACAATTAAATGGCTAAAACCTGACCCTCCAACATACAGTAGTTGGACTGAGAAAGTATTGGAAATTTACCACATGGAACGCATAACATATACCCTGAGACTACAGAAAGAGAAATTTATGAAAAGATGGAATCCTGCCATTACCATACTGCTCCTAAGCTGATGCTACCATATACTTACACACACACGTACATACACACACACACACACACATATATATATACATGAATTCTCTTTCTGACTCTTGCCCCCCCCCCCCCCCTTTTTTTCTCTCTTTCTTCTCCCCATGATAGAGTTAAGCTATATCCGTCTCGTTGGGTCTCTTTTTTAATTTATTTCATTACTGTGCCTATCCTTGTACACGTATAGATACAGCTGTAAACAAAAAAGGAAAATTGAAGAATTGTGAATATTTATGTATAAATTGTTGAATTTGAAATAAAAACTAAGTTAAAAAAAAAAGAACCAGCTGTTGGGTTTTTCTGGGTTCTGATTTATTCTCACAGTGGAAACTTTATTCATCATTTAGTTCTGCTTGTTGGACTCCAGAAGAACCGAATCAGAAGAACTTCACCAAACCTGGTTCATCTCATAAGAAGAACCAGAACCAGTCCAGGTTCAATGTTCTGGACCAGAACTGGCATCAGAACCAGAACCAGACTCTGCTTTAATTAGCAGCAACACATCTGTTAGAACAATCAGAACCAGAAACCGTTCTCTAAAAACCCTCCAGAACCAGTTCTTTCCTTTAACATTCTGTCTGCAGAGTTTCCTGACCTTCTGTTCTGTTCTGATAGAAAACTTAGAACTCTTGGTGTTTTTTTCTAACTTAATGGTTTTTTTTATATTGTAAAGTCCAGAATAAAACATTTGAATGAGTTCCTGAAGAATGTGTTTTAGAACCTCTAGAGAACCTGACAGTTTTCTGACTTCCACTGAATGAACTCTTTGTGGTTTTTCTACTTTTGCTTCCTGTTGTTGAGTTTTTCTGACAGAGAATTCCAGTAAAGATGAACAAACTGAGCTGTAATCTGCTGAATAATAACGTTAGAATAAACAGATTTTACATCTATTCAAACCTTAATAAACATTTTCTCACCTGGCAGGTATCAATATTAATATTCATATCTTCTAACTCCGTCTTAATGAGGATCAGCAGCTTTGCTTTTAAACTGAACAACAAAGAGCAGGAAAATGTTCTCATGAAGGATTCATGTTGGTTTTATTCAGAAACACACAGAAGCTTCACAGATAAGAGGATCAGAATGAGAAGCTACAGAGACTCTACTTCACAGATAACAACAACAACAACAACAACAATAATAATAATAACCTGATGGAAGATCTCGGCACGGCCCCCCCCAAACCAGTCCAGCGTCACTGGGACCAGACACTGGTACAAGGATTGGGAGTGACCAGACCAAGGAACATTCAGAGCTTCAGGCTCAGATCAACTCTCTACAGTCAGACTAACATCTAGAACATGGTCCAGACCTGCTTCAAAGACATGAAGAACCTCCTGACAGAAGAAACGGTTCAGTAAAGAAAGTAAGACTGAAACCATGAGACGTTCTCCAGCAGGTTTCTCTGGTGGTTCCTCTGATGTTCTCCTCCTGCTTCATGAAGGCTTTCCTCCAGCTGCTTCTTCTGGACTCTGATGGATCTTCTGCTGCTCTGTCCTCAGTCCTTCCATCTGTCCTCCGCCCTCCCGTCTGTCTCCTCTCGCCCCAAAAAATCCGTGTTGATCCGAGCTGCAGCCAATCAGGAGGCAGCAGCAGGGTGAGGCACTTCCTCTGAGACAGGAAACCAACAACAAACACCCCGAGAGCCGAGGGAGGTGATGAGAGATAACGAGATGCTGGAGTCTGATGGCTCCACTCCAGTCTGGAAGGTCAGAAGGAGGTCAGCTGCTTCCTGAAGGAAACCATGAACACGTTCACCTTCAGCTGGAGGAACGTCTGTCTGCTCACCTGAAGCTTCACCTTCAGCTGGAGGAACATCTGTCTGCTCACCTGAAGCTGAACGTCCAGAGAAGCTACAGCTGGTCTGGGTCCAGGTGGCAGCAGATGAAACCTTCAGATAAACTCTGAAGATGAAACCTTCACTGAGGAGCAGGAACCACAGGAGAACTCTGTTCCTTCAGCCTGTAGAACCGTTCTCCTTCTGGAGGAACCACAGCAGAAGCATGTTAGATCTGCAGCAATGTTTGAATCAGTGTCCTGAGCTTCAGTTTCAGAGTCATGAGTGATATTTTATTTTCATGTCTGATGTTCTTTATCACCTTGTTGTGTTTCCCAGCATCACTGCTCCTGTTCTACTCTGATTTCAGTGTGTTTTTAAATAAATTCCATATTGTACTTTTATCTTCTTGTCCTTCTGTCTTTTTCTTCTCTGCATGGATCCATCAGCAGGTGTTTCCTGTTGACCACCTCAGACAGGTGACACACAGTTCAGCAGCTGCAGCTGAATATCTAGTCCTCAGGTTATTTTCTGCACACAGATGTTCATATTTCTGCCCCAACATCATCCATCTGACTGATAACAGCATCCATGGAGTGAAATATTCCCCTCATATTAACATCTAATAGGTTTTTATAACACGCTGCTGTTCCTATTATTGTGGTGCTTCAGTGGGAGATGCTAACGCAGATTAATAAGGAGGATCCTGATATTTTACTTTATTTATTTTTATCTGGTATTTTAGGGTTTGGTCAGTGTGGATGTGAAGCTGCAGATTAGTAAAGATGATCCTGATGTTTTATTTTATTTTGTTTTATGTTATTTTATTTATTTATTTTATTTTTATCTGGTATTTTAGGGTTTGGTCAGAGAGCAGCATTGATATAAAAGCTGCAGATAAAGAGGTTGTTGTGGATAAATGCAGGGTGGAGGGTCTACAGGGGACAGATGTTTATGGAACACCACTAATCTGTCTTATTATCTGCAGCACCACTCCTCACCACACCATTAACTCAAACTGCGTCGTCATAGCAACCAGCCGACCTGGATGGATGTGACCTTATATGGTCCATTCTGACTGCTTCTTTCAGCTTATCACGCTCCCTGTCTCACACATTTAGGTAATGAAAAAATATTTTAATTTCCCTTTTTCTGGACCAGCTTAAACTCCGATATCAGAGAATGAAGCGTTTCCTGGTCTGTGACTGAACCGACTGGTTTTAAATTCCAGTTTAATGAAAGTATGAGCGCTTCATGTTGTTCTTTCCTCCAGTCTGTCAGTAACTGGAGCTTTATTTCTGATGGGTGTTGATCTGCAAACAGGAAGTCACTCTGGCAGGAAATGCTGCAGCTCAACACGACGTTTGACGGAAATTCAGCCCCGAAAATCATTTCAGAGCGTCCTGGTTTCCTCAGCTTCTCTACAAACTCTATTTACCATCATATTTACTGAACAGATGAGGTTGAATCCTCCAGATAAAACACAGGACGGCTGTAATGGAACTAAACTCAATAAATCATTTGTGATCTTTGAACATTTCTTGGACAGACCTTCATGCACAGAAACATTCAGATCTAAGGTTCATTTTATTTCCAGCATTAAATGGATAATAAAAGGACAGACCAGCAGCTGGTTTATGCTTCTTTAAGCATTAAAAACATGAAAACAGATTTAAACCAAAGCTTCACTGCTTTCATTGTTTTAATATTTCTGGTTTAAACGAAGCATCAGGAGTCTGATTCTAATAAAGTTATTAATAAGCAGAAGAAAGCTATTCTTCCTGGTGTTCAGGTTTCCTTCAAAACAAAACATTTATTCCAACACTGAACTGAGATAAATTATAATAATAAATCAACCAGACTTTACATGAATCAGCTGCAGGAAACATTGAGGGCAGTTTTAATTAAAAAAATAAACCACAACACAGAAACCTGATTGACTTTGACATGAAGGAGTCTTTTTTTAATATAAATTATTATGTTCAGAAGTCATATGAGGAAAACCTCTGAGGGTGAAAACTTTTACAGGCTCTGGAAGCTGCAGATGATATATTTATTCATATTTATTCACATTTATTCACATTTATTCATGTTTATTAATGCTTCTTGTCTGTTCTATGTGAGCATTGGACGTATTTAAGTCTTAAAGTATTTAGCAACCCAGAAATTTGAGCTGAGTGTGATTTGAGGAGTGTTAAAATAATGTCTGTACGGATGTTTGAGTCCAGTTTCGGGCTGTAATTAAATTAATTAACTTGTTCTTTCTGCTGTATTTGACCTCACATCAGTGTTTTTTTTTTAGTTTTTCTGTAGTTTCAGACTAAAAGATCTGCTCAGCTGATTTAAACACAAACTGATCTGATGCTGGTTTACAGGAGAATTCACAGAAAATGGAGCTGAACAATGAATTCAGAACAAAATGTCAGTTTAGCATTTAAATGGACTGAAGAGTTAAAGGAACCAACTGGACCAACAGTGCATAAAAATATATATTAAACATGATTTTACAAATCAAATATTTACTATTTAAAATGTAATATTATATATTAATATTAAATATGAACCGTGTGTCTGAAAACAGTTGAATAAATCTGTGTTTTCTGAACAGAAACTCTTCACTGAACCACCAGCAGCTTCATCCTGGTCACCAGAGGGGGCAGTAGAGCGCATCACCCAACAGGAGAAGAAGAAGGAGGCGGAGCGGGTTTATACCAACGAAGAAGAAGCTATCGTCGGTGAGGATCAGATCTGGGATTAAAACTCTAAATTCAGGATTTAACTCCAGATTCTGTCCACCAGCGGAGGTAACAGATCTTCAGAAAGCTGCGTTTTAACCACAGCCGCGTTTTTGTGTGTTTAGAATGTGACTCTTTATGAATATTTAACATTAGCGGCTAACATTAGCATCTCCACTGTTTGTTTCCGTCCAGGTTCTTCCAGGTTCTCCAGCGGCTCCATGACCCGCCACGGAAAGAACTGCACGGCTGGAGCTGTGTACACCTACCACGAGAAGAAGAAGGACACAGGTGAGTCCAGGAACCTCCTTCAGAACATTCAGCTGATCCACCTCAGTGGAGCTTCAGGTTCCTCCAGCAGAACCCTGCTGAGAGGTGGTTCTGGGCCTTCAGACTGAGGTCACATTAGAGTTCCTCCTTCAGACCAGAACCTGGTATTGATCAGTGATTAAATTAAACATCAGAAACTAACAGCAGCTGATCAGAGTCCAGAAAACCAACATTTACCTCTGATTATCTGGAAGGGTATATGTTTACCTGCGGCTGGTAAACAATAAATAAACAGCTGGTAAACAGTAAATAAACAGCTGATAAACAGGAAATAAACAGCTGGTAAACAGGAAATAAACAGCTGGTAAACAGCAAATAAACAGTAAAACAGCTGGTAAACAGCAAATAAACATTTGGTAAACAGCTGGTAAACAGTAAATCAACAGCTGGTAAACAGCAAATAAACAGTAAAACAGCTGGTAAACAGCAAATAAACATTTGGTAAACAGCTGGTAAACAGTAAATTAACAGCTGGTAAACAGCAAATAAACAGTAAAACAGCTGGTAAACAGCAAATAAACATTTGGTAAACAGCTGGTAAACAGTAAACAGCTGTAAACAGTAAATAAACATTTGGTAAACAGCTGGTAAACAGTAAATAAACAGCTGGTAAACAGTAAATAAACAGCTGATAAACAGTAAGCAGCTGGACCAGATGTTCCAGCTGCTCTTAGATGGATCGTTGACACTGAGACTGATCAGTGAAGTTATTGTTCAATGTGTAATGTATTTATTTAGTTATTAATTTTAAATTTAGAAGCAGCTGCTCCGTTTTCATCCTCCAGATGTTAAACTGCTGGAAGAACCAAACTTCAGCTCCCGTAAACATCAGAGAGGAGAAACTTTTCTCTTTCTGCTCTTCCTGCTGGTGTCTGAACTTTTCTAATGATTTGGATCAGAAGTCGTTTCTGATGGAGGAACAGAGAAAGTCTTAATAGTAGAACCTCCAGAACCTTCAGAACCCAGATGTTTGTGAGCTCCTCTGCAGTGGTTAGGGGGAGTGTTCTCTCAGTGTTCTCCCAGTGTTTTCTCAGTGTTTGGTCTAACATTAGCTGTCTATCGGTGAGTTTAATCGTACTGATGAAGGTCCAGATGAAGCTTAGATGTGAATCTAGGAGAGCAGGTGTAGATGTGGTCCAGGTGGTCCAGGTGGAGGTGACCTTGTGTCTAATCTCGTGTCGTTCTCCTCAGCGGCGTCGGGTTACGGGACTCAGAGCATCCGTCTGGGAAAAGATGCCATCAAAGACTTCGACTGCTGCTGTCTGTCGCTGCAGCCCTGCAAAGATCCCATGGTGACGTAAGTTCAACCTCCAGAGGTCCTTCAGGAAGGACCAGATGAAGCTCCTCCTGGTCCATCAGCTGGAGTATTAGATAGATCGATAGATCGATAGACTATAGATAGATAGACAAAAGATAGATAGATAGATAGATGGATGGATGGATAGATAGATAGATAGATAGATAGATAGATAGATGATAGATAGATAGACTATAGATAGATGATAGATAGATAGATAGACAGACAGACAGACAGACAGACAGACAGACAGATAGATAGATAGATGATAGATAGATAGACTAGATAGATAGATAGACTATAGATGATAGATAGATGATAGATAGATAGACTATAGATAGATAGACTATAGATAGATAGATAGACTATAGATAGACTATAGATAGATAGACTGTTCAAACTGTTCAAACAAGCCTACTCACTTTGACTTCCATTGCTCCTTCTCCTTCTGTTGTTTTAAAATTGCTAAATTTTCTTCTTTTAATTTTTAAAAAAAAAAATTCTTACATTTTATACTGTATATTTGAATCTGATTTTATCTGTTTCTCCTCTGTACGGTGATCTTGAGTGTTCTGAAAGGCGCCTATAAATAAAATGTATTATTATTATTATTACTATAGATAGACTATAGATAGATAGACTATATATAGACTATAGATAGATAGATAGATAGATAGATAGATAGACTATAGATAGATAGATAGATAGATAGATAGATAGATAGATAGACTATAGATAGATAGATAGATAGATAGATAGATAGACTATAGATAGATAGATAGATAGATAGATAGATAGATAGATAGATAGATAGATAGATAGATAGATAGATAGACTATAGATAGATAGATAGATAGATAGATACTTTATTAATTAACCCAGAAAACAGCTGCTGAGCTTCCTTCGGTCCAGATGTGTTTCAGCGTCTCCCAGTTAAAACAAAGTCTGAATGTTTATTCTTTATCCAAGAAGCTGTAGCCTTTAAGTACAAAGGAAACTTTGATTTATTGGATTTCTAAGATCTTCAGCTCTCTGTGTGAAATGTCTTCAGATGTTATATTTTTAAACTATGTAAACCACACTACTGTTCAATAGTTTCAGATCACTTAGAAATGTACTTATTGTTGAAAGAAAGCAGTTTTTCAATGAAGATACCATTAATTGAATGATAAATCCAGTGTAGGCGTTGTTAATGTAGTAAATGACCACATTAACAATGGAATATTCATGGAAAATGTGAAATTGTCTGGGTGACCCCAAACTTTTGAACGGTAGTGTAGATATGTAGACTGTAGATTCTTGGTAAAGTTCTTTACCAAGAATCTACAGTCTTCTATCCTGAACTTTACCAAGAATCTGCAGTTACTAGTGTTTCCTGATTAAAATCCTCTTGAGGAACAGAAGAATGTCCCTGAAAAACACCCAAAGATTCTGGAGCTGCTTGAGTTTCTGATTCATTTAATTTTATCTTCACTGAAAAAAATTTATTTTCTTTCAAAATAAGGACATTTCTAAGTGAAACGGTAGTATAGATATTATTCTAAATTTGGGGCCATGTAATAAATTGGATGAAACAGTAAAACACCTTTAATGTTGTCCTTTAAACATAAAGCTTCTCTCCACACATCCAGGTCAGTTTATTCAATGATTCTTCACTGTAGTTAACGTCAGTCCAGCTGTTCAGAGTTCCAGATTTCATCAGAACATTAATGCATTCATACTCTGATAGATTTCATGGCTTTGGACAGAATTATTTAGGAAACTCATAGAATTAGAGTCCTGCTGTCCTTGAATACGACCAACCATAGGGTTAGAGTTCACTGATGTGTTTCTTCATCTGCAGCCTCAGACTGAACAGGTTCAGACGAATGTTCACAAGTTTGCTGTTTCTGTGTTAAACTTCTTCAGGTGGAACTCCTGTTTCAGAAATAATCCCTCTGATGTGATCTCTGCTCTGTAGGATTCTTCTTCCTTCTGTAATTCTGCTTGTCCTGCTTCACTTCCAGTAAAGTAGAATAGAACAGAACAGAATAGAATAGAACATCTTTATTGTGATCATACATGGGGGGGGTGACGAAAATAAAAAACTGAAACTTAACGTCATGTTCAGGAAGCAGCTGCTGTTGGTTCTGATTAATGATTAATATCTCACAAACTGTAGAGAATAGAGAAGGGGCAGTGAAAGGTCAGCATCAGAAACAGCTGTGACAGCACCACCATGTGGCTAATCATAAAACTACAGCGTGTGAACTTCCTGCTGTCAGTCATGAATCCTTCCAGTAGTCCCTTCCAAAACTGATGAATCTCGTGATTCAGGAGTTTTTATTTGTTTCACAGAAGTTTAGAAAAAAGAAAGAAGATGTGCAGAGAAGTCCATCTGAAGCTTTCATAGATCGATGCTTTATTAATCCAGAGGGAAATTCAAGAATCTGCTGTCACACTGCAGTTTCCATTAATCGGATTCACAGTGAGAGGGTTAGGGCTCCATCTGCTGGTCCTCAGATTGTCGTTCATCTAAACTCGGTTATTAATCATCAAACAGCCTGCATAAACACACTATAAATGATTATAAATGTTTATTATTGAATATTCTGTGTTTGTGTTCAGTCCAGATGGATACCTGTATGAGAAACAGGCCATCCTGGAATATATTCTCCATCAGAAGACAGAAATCGCCAAAAAAATGAAGGTAAGGCTATATTTTTATATAATAAGTTCTCTGTAATGTTTTTTCCTCTTCCTCTGATGGATAATGTAATAAATCCAGTAATATTTAGGTTTTATTTCTATCAGGCCTATGAGAAGCAGAAACAGGCCCAGAAGAGCAGCAGCCAGCTGGAGTCCAGATCTGAGGAGAGAGAACGAGTGGAACGATTTAAAAGCAGAGAGAACAGCATCGTGTCCAAACCCATCAACCCGTTCTCCTCTGGTCTGTTCCTCTCAGAAACACTCAGTAGAACCAGATAACTGAAATCATACATGTAGAATGTGACTGCAGCTCATAGGTCCAGTGAAGAGACCTCCATCTGTTGTTAGATCCTCATCAGATCTTCTGTCCAGAACATGTTTCTGTAGTTTGAACCAACTAGTCTGTGGAGACAAACAGTTTATTCATCTGTTGAGGTTCCTTCAGGTTTAGGGGTTCTATCGTGGGTTCATGTTCTTTGGAACAGCTCTTTGTGGACATAGAGTCACTGCTGTTTGTGGCCTTCAGGACCTGGCAAAGAGTGCGAGAAGATACAGACCCAGAGGAGCTCAGAAGAACCTTCCACTGCCGGGTCGGCTTCCACGTCCAGCCAGAACCTGCCCAGTTTCTGGATCCCATCTCTGACACCAGAGGCCAAACCCACCCTTCTCAAGAAACCAGTGAGTTCTCCTGCAAACATTGCAGACGCCATGGACCATAGAGGAGCTCCTCTTACACAGGAACCTGAACGTCCTGCTCAGTGTAGAAGTCAGCATGAGTCCAGGTCTGAGAATGAAGTTAGTTTGTCCTTAAATAACAGCTTGTTAGTTCATTAACTGGTCAATAAATCAGTGCTAAAGAACACAAACAGGAAGTTAAAATCAGCTGTTTAGAACCTCTGAGAACATTCAGAAACAGTTCCATCACTGAGTAAGTCCATCATGACATCTTCATGCTTTTCCTTCTTGGTTTGGAGACTTTGTGATCAGGGCTGGAGATGATAATGAATCCTGATCTTTATTTTATTTTAAATAAAGCAGGTGTATCTAACGTTCAGAGTTCACCTGGAGCTGCTGCCAGGTCTATCTGTTGACTCTGGAGGTCATCATGTTCTCTGTTTGTCTGTTGAAGGCAGGTTGACCTCAGATCCTTCCACTGCTGGGTTCTGATGTTGGTCCTGGACAGACTTTCTCTCATAAATCTTCTTTCTCTGTGTTTCTGCGTCCATCAGAGTAAAGCCGTGTTGTGTCCGATGTCCGGTCGTCCCATCAAGATGAACGAGTTGATCTCCGTCCGCTTCACTCCTCTGGACTCCAGCCTTGACCGAGTGGCTCTGCTCAACCGCCAGGTAGGTTTACCATCCAACCATCAGGTCAGTTTACCGTGCATCAGGTCAATTTATTGTCCAACCGTCAGGTCAGTTTATTGTCCAACCATCAGGTCAGCAGCTGGAGTCTGATCTCAGACCAGCAGGATTCATGTTGGTTGTAAAAACTTTTCTCTGGTCAATTTATTTTGGATTTTTGGACTAAATTTACCTAAAAAGACTCTTTGGTGTGAAACATAGACTGTATAATACAGAGGGTTAGACCCTAACCCTCTGTATTATACAATCATGGGTGTGAAACTGAAACCAGATTTCAGTGAAGTTAATAGTTAACAGTAAACCAGGTCCAGTTCTGAATGTGGAGCTTTGATCTGATTCGGTCAAATAAGTAAATAAATAAAAGCAGCTTCGTTTCACTTTATCGTGTTTCTCTGATGATCTCTGGAGGTCTGTCTGCTTCAGTTCATCGTGTCTGGGAGGTTTCAGTTGGTCTTGGTTGAGTTGGTGCAGCTGATCAACCCTGAAGATCAGTCGCCTCCAGCTCCATGTGAAGATCAACGAGGAGCTCTGTAGAGCAGATAGAAGTTTTCTTTAAAAACTCTTTACCCTCAGGATGTTGATTTGTAGTGAAGAACTGCAGCATGAAGCATTTATTCTGCTGAAAGGGAGAAAATAATTAAAACCTGATATCTGCTGTGGTTACTGATGGACTCAGTGAGCAGGTGAACGGTGACCTTCTCCCGGACCTTCAGCTGTGTTCATGTTCCTGTGTTCTCCTCAGGACAGATACGTCTGTGCCGTGACCAGAGACGTTCTAGGAAATAGCGTTCCTTGTGCTGTTCTCAGACCTTCGTGAGTTTCAGCCTCAGCTTCTCATCCAGATGTTAGATGTTGGTGTTCTGCTGCTCTCTAACCCTGAATGTTCTTCAGAGGGACGGTGGTGACTCAGGAGTGCGTGGAGAAGCTGATCAGGAAGGACATGACGGATCCAGAGACCGGAGACCAGCTGACGGACAGAGACATCATCCCACTGCAGAGGGTCAGTGGATGGATGTATGGATGGATGGATGGATAGACTATAGATAGATAGATAGATAGACTATAGATAGACTATAGATAGATAGATAGATAGATAGATAGATAGATAGACTATAGATAGATAGACTATAGATAGACCATAGATAGACTATAGATAGACTATAGATAGATAGATAGACTATAGATAGATAGACTATAGATAGATAGACTATAGACAGACTATAGACAGACTATAGATAGACTATAGATAGACTATAGATAGATAGATATAGATAGATAGACTATAGACTATAGATAGACTATAGATAGACTATAGATAGATAGACTGTTCAAACTGTTCAAACAAGCCTACTCACTTTGACTTCCATTGCTCCTTCTCCTTCTGTTGTTTTAAAATTGCTAAATTTTCTTCTTTTAATTTAAAAAAAAAAAATTCTTACATTTTATACTGTATATTTGAATCTGATTTTATCTGTTTCTCCTCTGTACGGTGATCTTGAGTGTTCTGAAAGGCGCCTATAAATAAAATGTATTATTATTATTACTATAGATAGACTATAGATAGATAGACTATATATAGATAGATAGACTATATATAGACTATAGATAGATAGATAGATAGATAGACTATAGATAGATAGATAGATAGATAGATAGATAGATAGACTATAGATAGATAGATAGATAGATAGACTATAGATAGATAGATAGATAGATAGATAGATAGATAGATAGATAGATAGATAGATAGATAGACTATAGATAGATAGATAGATAGATAGACTATAGATAGATAGATAGATAGACTATAGATAGATAGATAGATAGATAGATAGATAGATAGATAGATAGACTATAGATAGACTATAGATAGATAGATAGACTATAGATAGATAGATAGATAGATAGATAGATAGACTATAGATAGACTGTAGATAGATAGATAGACTATACATAGATAGATAGATAGATAGATAGATAGATAGATAGATAGATAGATAGATAGACTATAGATAGATAGACTGTTCAAACTGTTCAAACAAGCCTACTCACTTTGACTTCCATTGCTCCTTCTCCTTCTGTTGTTTTAAAATTGCTAAATTTTCTTCTTTTAATTTAAAAAAAAAAAAATTCTTACATTTTATACTGTATATTTGAATCTGATTTTATCTGTTTCTCCTCTGTACGGTGATCTTGAGTGTTCTGAAAGGCGCCTATAAATAAAATGTATTATTATTATTATTACTATAGATAGACTATAGATAGATAGACTATATATAGACTATAGATAGATAGATAGATAGATAGATAGACTATAGATAGATAGATAGATAGATAGATAGATAGACTATAGATAGATAGATAGATAGATATATAGATAGATAGACTATAGATAGATAGATAGATAGATAGACTATAGATAGACTAGATAGATAGATAGACTATAGATAGATAGATAGATAGATAGATAGACTATAGATAGACTGTAGATAGATAGATAGACTATACATAGATAGATAGATAGATAGATAGATAGATAGATAGATAGATAGATAGATAGATAGATAGATAGATAGATAGACTATAGATAGATAGATAGACTATAGATAGATAGATAGACTATACATAGATAGATAGATAGATAGATAGATAGATAGATAGATAGATAGACGATAGATAGATAGATAGATAGATAGACTATAGATAGATAGATAGACTATACATAGATAGATAGATAGATAGATAGATAGATAGATAGATAGATAGATAGATAGATAGATAGATAGACTATAGATAGACTATAGATAGATAGATAGACTATACATAGATAGATAGATAGATAGATAGATAGATAGATAGATAGATAGATAGACTATAGATACTTTATGGAAATAGAAAAACTTCCATCTTTATTAAAGGGTTCGGTGATGAAGGGTCTGAGGAGCTCCACCAGAATGAAGACCTCATCAGTGTGTTCTAACCATGAACCAATCATCATGTAGACCTCCAACACAGTCAGAGCTTTAATTAAAACCTAAACACAGAGCTGGTTTAAAGATTTCAGTTTGATTAAAGAGAAACCCAATCTTCAGCTAAGGACCTTAAACCAACCAGATGTTTCTGAGCTGAGATGTTCCTCAGGTTTCTACAGATGGAGGGAAGCTGCTGCATCAGAACCAAAACAACCAAAGAACCAGAAATCTATTTAAAGACCGTTAGTGTTTAATATGTGTTGGTTCATTGAGGAGCAACACAACAGAAACCATCAGTCTGATGGTTTCTGTTGTTCTGAGATCTTAGGAGCTCAGACAGAACCTGGACCTTCTCTGGTTCAGGACCAGAATTCTCTGCTTTCTTCTGTTTTGCACTGTGATGGTTCTGACAGACTCGTTCTGACAGGGTGGAACCGGGTTTGCAGCTTCTGGAGTGGACCTCAGGGCTAAAGAAGCTCGTCCAGTGATGCAGGTGTAGCTGGAGGCTGCAGGTCTTCAGGAAGTCCTCTGTTGAAGCTCATTTATTCTCTAAGTGTTCCCACCAACTGATTGATGAGATGAATCTCTAACTGCTTTAAATTGTTTTGTTTTTTTCATTCTAAATAAATGTAAACTCTTCAGATAATGGTTGTCTTCATTGAGTGTCTCTAGAACCGACAACATTTCAGGCTGAGACAATAAATCTGATCTGACACGTTAAAATCCAGAAACCACTTTATTCTGATTAGAACAGAACATCAGCTAGTAGCCACCATATCTACAGGAAACAGAAGCTGTTCTACTGTAGCTCATCCTGACCACCTCCATCCATCAGACTCATCAACAGGAGTCATAGCTCATCGTGGTCCTCCACCTTCATCCCTCCGTAGTCCGTGATGCTGCTGATGCTGATGTTCTCCATGTGCTCCAGCATCTCCAAGAGGGTCAGACGTCCATCCTGAAGAACGGAGAAGATTCAGGTATCTCAGAGTAAAAGTACAGCTGAGGAGTAAAAGTACTTGGTATACTGTGAGACTCCTAACCAGGACCAGGTTCTCCTGTTGGTGATTTTTAGAGCTGCAGCTGCTTCACTGCATTAAAGTAATAATACCTCATATAGTCTGGACCAATCAGACGCTGAGGAACTGTCAGGTTAAATCTGAACCAAACAGACGCTGTAGAACTGTCAGGTTAAATCTGGTTAAACTGAACCTGAGGCTGGAACAAACAGGAAGTAAAATACTGGAACAGCTGAAGGATCTGAGAGGCTTTGATGAAGTTTAGATGTTAGAACATCTCAGAACTGTCGATCTGATGAAGTATTTATTAATCAGTGGTTAGAACCTGGTGGAGGTCAGTCCACGGAAGACCAGTTGATCCCACAGAAGACCTACTGAAGCTCTTGATAAGATAGTGTGGTGTTCTATGGAGATAATGTGATGTTCCGTGGAGACAGGGTGATGTTCTATGGAGATAATGTGATGTTCTGTGGAGATAATGTGACGTTCTATGGAGACAGGGTGATGTTCTATGGAGATAGGGTGATGTTCTGCACAGTTTTCTGCTGGGAAACCTTTGGTTCTGTCAGATTATCTGTCTTCTGCTTCCTGGACTAGATGGATGTGATGATTACTTCAGATCTTCAGAGGTCTGTGAAGTCTTTCCCGGGTCAGATCTCGACTACAGTCTGACTGGATTTAAAGTCATGGCTGATTGGTGGACGTTTAGCCAGGAACCCTCCTAGTTAGACTCATAGATCTGATCAACTCCTGAAGTCTGGTTGTTCCTTCCATGTTCCTGGTCCTTCCT
Organism: Amphiprion ocellaris; assembly: GCF_022539595.1. Classification (NCBI taxonomy): domain Eukaryota; kingdom Metazoa; phylum Chordata; class Actinopteri; family Pomacentridae; genus Amphiprion; species Amphiprion ocellaris. Next base: position 33,025,741 of record NC_072784.1, read on the forward strand.
GGTCTTCTACCAGTTATCTACTTTAGTTCTTTCTCTGCTCAGTTCTGTCGCTGTCTGTGGGAAATGTTGGTGTTAATTTTCAGGAGGTAGAACTTTATTAATCCTGAATGTTTCTCTCCACTCTGACCACAGCTCAGTAGTTTATCCAGCTGGAGATGTGATGTCCAGTTTATGAAGGTTTCTGCAGCTTCTTCTCTGATCACAGCAGCTCAGGTTCTCTCCATACGTTCGCAGTTCAACTATTCTTTAGTTCTTTTCTATCATTTGTAAATTTAGGAACTTCCAAGATGAAAAGCAGAGGACTGGTGAGGAAGATCTGATGGATCCTCAACCTGCTGTAGAACATCTGAGGAGCTACCGAAGTAACACAAGTCCACTAGAAAGCAACTGATCAGAGGCGTTCAGGTGCTTATTTCTAATTTAATAGGAAGTGAAGAAAAAGATTTATATTCTGTGCTCTGAAGCAGCTCTGGGATGACTGAACCCTCAGATGGTCTGATAAACATCAGATCTTCTGGTTCTGACAAACATCAGATCTTCTGGTACCGGATATTGGACTAAAGGTTCTATTTTAGAGCAGAAACCAGAGAAGAATCTCAGATTCAAATAAAAAGTTTTGTCTCCAGATGATGAACGTTCAGAATCTGCAGCTCACCGGTTCGTTTGGTTTGAAACGGTTTGATTCCTGCAGCTGATCTCAGACACACCTGCTCTGCGCTCACCTGGCAGGAAGTGACATCATATGGTCTAAACTCCTGGTCCTAAGTTAGAAGCAGTGGTTGGTTGGATGGTAAATACTGGTTCAGTAGGAAACTTATCTTCTCCATTTTAAAGAATTCTCACCATCCAGCCTCTTACCTGCTCAGGTGCTTCTTTTCCACACGGGTAGAGTTAATACAGGATTAATATTTTAGAGTTAATACAGGATTAATATTTTAGTGTTCATACAGGAGTGTTTATATCAGCATGTTTTAGAGTTAATACAGTATTTATAGTATTTATATATTTTTGAGTTAATAAGGGTTTATATCCATCTTGTTTCATCCAGTTAACCTTTAGTGGAAACTCTAAGTGACGTGTTTATTTTTATGATCTTATAAGGATCAGATCAGGAACAAAGCAGTTCTAGTTTTCTAGAACATGAATCCAAATGCTGTATATGATGTTCTTATTAATTCAAGTCAGCAGTTTCTGTGAATAATCTATAAAACATGAGATGTTTAAATAAATGCTGTAATAAACTCTGTGACGGTGGATTATTAATGCGTTAGTTACTCCAGCTGCTGCTTGGAATCATTCACAGTAAAACCACCTTTAATCAAATCAGCATCACAATATTCTGACCTGATGAATATAAATGTATGTGAAGTTTAACATAATAATAATAAAACTGTAATAACCTCAGACTAAAGTTTTCATGATTAAAACAGTTCAGATGAAATGTGTTCGACTTGTCAACTATCAGAATTAGAGAAAAGATTCATGAAGATTTATACAAAATAAAACCCATTAGTAGAAAAAACAGCTTTAATGTTTAACAGAGCTCTGATCAGCGACAGCTTTCCTTCTCACTAACATGATCACAGCTTCTCCTAGGAGAACGTCCTGGCCCAGCTGGTTGTTAGAACGTTTCAGATCCGTTCATTAGGAACCCGTCCTCACATACACAGTATGGATGACTGGGTAAAAACCCAAACCCAGAACCACCAGAACCCGGTTCTCCTTAAAACAACACAAATATGAACCATCTGTGCTTCTGCTGGAACATCAAAGCTCATCGTGTCTCCTCGTTAAATCTTCACCATAATTAGTGGCTTGGCTGCCGACAAACATGTTCCAGTTGGCCAGAACCTCCTTCTTGGTTATTTTCTCATCCTGTTGATTGATCACCAGATTCCATCCCATAATAGAAGAAGGAGGAAGAAGAAGAAGAAGAAAGAGATGAAAACAGAGAGAAGCGTGTTATTAATTAACCCAGAATTACTCAGATCATTTCCATCATTGATAAAAGCAGCTAGAGCACAGTTTGAATGGAATATTACAGTTTGTGTAGAGAGTTGTTCTACCTTCAGCTCCTTTCATTAGGTTTATTCTGCATTTACTTTCTGGTTTCTGTAAATCAGGATTCATGTTGTGTTTCTGCTTAAAGTAATGCAACTAATTAATTAATCTTCAGTGATTTGCTGAGAGTCAAACTAAAACACTTTAATCAGCCTCTACTTGATAAACTGAGAGATAAAAGGTGGAACTGGTGGAATGATTTCTTGTTCTTATTGTTCATCTTTCAGTTCTTTGTGACTGCAGCAGATCTGATGTTTCTCTACAATAAACCTCTATTTATTTAAACTGAAGCGGCTCGTTGTTGGTTTATTCTCTGAACTTTGCTGCTCCACTTCCTGCTCTTTAACAGAAATGTTTTACAGCTCTGTGGGTTTTCCTGTAGAAACGTCAGAAACCTTCAAACTGAGAGCAGCTAGAGGTTCTCTACCTTATCGGTGTCCGTCTCATGGATCAGGTGTTTGGCTTCGTTGTCAGCGTGATCCACTTCTCCTGGGAGGATCCAGTGGGCCACCTCAGAACCATCCAGGTACCCATCCTGCACAACACAAAGGTACTGATGGACTCTACAGACCTCCAGGTAACATCCACACCTGAGCAGCTCAGCATGGCTTGTTCATCTGCTGTAAATCTGAATTAAATCTGCTGTAAATCTACTGTATGTTTGCTGTAAATCTGCTGTAAGTCCTCAGAAGATGCTCCACTTCAGTGGTTTGCTGCTGGTTTCTGCCACATTGAACACATCAGAGTCTGAAACCATCGACTGCTTGAAGCTCCTCAGAACTAAAACTTTCAGATTGTCTTCTCGTCTTGGTGGATTAATATTAATAAACTGCTGTCACTTAATTAAACTATATCGGATCAATGGCAGAGAACCGGTCAGGTCTTTGGTGGTAAATTTATATTAAGATAAGATAAGATAAAGTTCTTTATTTCTCCCCACTCCAGGGGAAATTTACATTGTTACAGCAGCTTTATTTACAATATATACAAGGGTGGCAAAATTTTTTAACAGAAAAAATAAAAATAAAAATAAGTTTAAAAGTGCAGAGATGACTACCGTAAATGGATTTTTAAAAATGAATGAAAGAAAATATCTTGTTTGTCTGCTTCAATGAAACACGTCAGAGCTAATTATTAGTTTAATGTAATATTTTTCCCCATAACTCATGGATTTATCTCGTTTCTGTTACCATGTCAACAAACCACACATATAGAAAAACATAACGCTGTAATATAATGTAAATAATATATAAATATCTATAATTATCTGTCAGAAATCTGTAGAAATCCCACCGATCCTTCACTGACTCATCAGCTGCATCCTCACCAGCCGTCACAGTGCATCGTGGGAGCTGTTATGGGATGTACAGCAGCTGCTAACATCTGGTGAGCAGATTTTACCTTGTTGGTGTCTCGGAACTCTGAGAAATGTTTCCTCTCCGTCTGGACCCAGTCAGGTTCACTTTCTCCGTCCTCAGGTGAGAACATGTCACCTGTGGACAGATGCTCAGATCAGCTGCAGGGTGTAGGTCCAGGGTCTAAGGTTAGGGTCTAGGTCTAGGTCCAGGGTCTAGGTCCAGGGTCTAGGTCCAGAGTCTAGGTCCAGGGTCTAGGTCCAGGGTCAGAGCTGAAGGACAGAACCTACCGATGTACTCGTTCAGGTTGATCTTTCCGTCTCCGTCCTTGTCGATGTCTTCCACGGTTTCCTAAAGGAGGAAAGATTCATTAAAGAGCTGGTAGGGCTCCACTGTTTGACTCGTAATAATATATTTATATAATATAATCTACATCTAACAATAACTTTATATAACACAAACTGTATATAATAATAACTACATACAATAATAACTCTATATAATAATATATTTATATAGTAACAACTGTATATAATAGTAACTGTATAATAATAATATTCACAGCAGTTTAATAAGAAATCAGGAGTTCTGATGTTCAGAAATCAAAGTTCAGTTCAAACTGATGAAGTTTCTCCATGAAAATGTGTTTCTGTCCTTCAGTTGGAGGTCTGGAATAAACTCTGACGGTGTTTTAATCTGACACCAGATCAGTTCTGCTGTCTAAACCACATTCTTAAAGTTCTATCTGTCCCTAAAGACTCAGAGTCCTACATATCTTCTTCTCATCTAGACTGGACTACTATAAACCTCTGGATGTGGTCTGGATCAGAGTCTCTTCTGGTCCTAAATGCTGCTGCTGGGTTCTAACAGGAACTAAGAAACAGGAGAACGTCGACAGCAGCTTCCTGTCTGCTTCAGGATTGTCCTTAACATTGTATTGTTTGTTTTTAAGGTGTTAATGGGTCGGAACCTTCTTATTTATCTGAGTTTTTAACTGTCCATGCTCCAGTTTTAGTGCTGAGGTCGACCAATCAGACGGTCCTTAAAGGTCCCAGATATATGTATATATATATATATATAATATATATATATATATATATATAAAAATAACATATATATATATATATATACATATACATATACATATACATATACATATACATATATATATATATATATATATATATATATATATATATATATATATATATATATATATATATATATATATATATATATATATACATATATCTGGTATAAAAGAGCTCCTACCTGGACCACCACGTCTCTCATGTGGTCGAACTCCTCAGGGTGGAGGAAGGCAGTGAACTCCTCCCGGGTGGCGACGCCATCTCTGTCTCGATCGGCTGCCTTGAAGCGTCTCTCGTCCCGGGTCAGCATGGACTTATAGGTGGCCTTGTCCTCCACGTCATCAAACTCCTCACCTCAGAATCAGAATCAGAATCAGAATGAGTTTTATTGCCATTGTTCATGAGGTTCACAAACGAGGAATTTGACTCGGTGCAATGCTGCTACATTAAACATTTAACAAATAGTAGAGATAAAAATAAAGATAAAAATAAAGATAAAGATAAAGTAAATACTATAATAAAAGCTAACATCTACTATAATAAAAACTAACAACTAAGTACACTGTACAACAAAAAAGTGACTAAGTGAATAAAGTGACCAGTAGCAGCAGGTGGTGGGGGCCACCACGTAGTGCAAATATTGTAGTGCAAAAAACAGTGGTAATTGTTGATGAGTCGGTGCCTAGCTGCTGAACATAGGCACGTGTGTGTGACGTAGAGTCATCTACGTGTCCCTGTCCCTGGAGGGACAGGGACACGTTTCAGCACCGTTCTAGCTGAGCTTCCTGCTGTTCTACCTGAAACATTCTGACCAAATCAGCGCCTTCTACAACAGAACCTTTGAGGACATTTAAACGTTCTGCTGCTGATACCAGGTCCAGAGCAGCTGCTGAGACCCTGGTTGTTCTGCATTTTAGAACAAGGTTCAGTTCTCAGCTTCAAACAGCCCGATTGCTGTGTTTCTTTGTTTCTAAACTTAATATTTGGTGACATTAAATCATTTAGCAGGTCATCAAGGACATGAAACCAGTCACAGGAAGAAGATTGAACTGGTGGTAAAGAAGTTCTAGTTCTACCCAGGTAGTATCCGTAGGTGGTGTTCTTGTACTCCTCCCAGCCGATCCGGTCATCTTGGTTCTTGTCGTAGTCGTGCCAGTGCTTGTTGACGTTCTCCTCGATGTACCTCCTCTGCCGGTGTCGGATCCAGTAGTGCAGCTCTGCGTGGCTGATGTATCCATCCTTATCGGTGTCGATCCGATCCACAATCTTCCTGCAGACATAGAAACAGAAATATTACCGGTTCCTGAAGGTTCTCCTCTCAGCCCGACTCTTCTGGTATTCAGGCCAAACAGGTTTCCTTTCCACTGAGACTAAACAGCAGCGTTCTACCAGCCCTCCACCTTCAACTAGAACGTCAGTAGAACCTACGCTAGTCTGGCTTTGCTCTCCTCAGGACTTAGCTGGTCGAAGGTCTTGGCCTCCTCTTTTCCCAGGAAGGCCTCATGGTCGTACTGGAAGTCGTGGGCGTCGTCGTGGGCGCGGTCGCTCAGGTCGGCCTGGTGATGGATTCTCTTCTCCTGAGCAGGAACGGCGACGGCAGCAGCCAGGAGGCAAAACCAGATGAAGGACGGCAGCATTGTGACGGAGTTCTGGAGCCCAACGGAAACCGTGGAGGAAGAAAACACAGAAAACATGTCAAGAACAGCAGAAAACATCTCAGAAGACATCTTAAGAAGAGCAGAAAACATCTCAGAAAACATCTTAAGAAGAGCAGAAAACATCTCAGGAAACCCCCAGGAGAGCAGTGGAGACCTTTAATGCATCAATTCGCAATCAACGAATGACAACATTAAATAGCAACATCAAACAACTGCCTCTCTAACTACCTATTTAACTATTTAACTATTCAACTAAATAACTCACTAATTAACAGATCTCAGCATGAAGTTTTCCTTTTCTTCTGTCTGTCCCTTGAACAGTTGAGTTTTTGGATGATGTTAGTTTAAATAATCAGATTGAGGTCTACTGATCAATATTAAAGAACTAAAGTGTGATCAGAGGTTTTCCTTCTCTACAGATAATATTGTGTTTATTATATCGTTGGATCTGAAACAGTGAACTCATTTAACTCCTGTCTAGATGATCTAACCAGGATGGGTTTCTGATGTCATATTTAAAATGAATTCAGACGATGTTCTGGTTTGGAGTCTTTTCTGTGAATAACTGGTTTCTTTGGATCCATGGCTGCAGCGCCCCCATGAGGTCAGAGGGTGAAACTGATGAAGGAAAAGAGGAGAAGACTTCACGATAAAGAATAAAGATAAAGAATCACTGGTTCTGTTTTAGAGTCAGACTGGTAGCTCTGATGGACGGCTCACCTGTCCAGGTGTAGCTGGAACAGGCCCCACCCCCACAGGAATAATAAAATGAAAGAGAGACTTCCTTTAGGAATAAATCCAATTATTCAGACCTAAAGGCTCAGAGATGGAGAACATCTGGTTCCATCTTATTAATTATTCTTCATAATTATAATAAGAATCTGGAAGGAGATGAAACCGCAGTAGGTGTTTCAAAGAGTTCAGAACCAGAACCAGAACCAGAAACGGAACCAGAACTAGAACTAGAACTGGAACTAGAACCAGAACCGGAACTGGAACTAGAACCAGAACCAGAACTACAACTGGAACCGGAACCAGAACTACAACCAGAACCAGAACTAGAACCAGAACTAGAACCAGAACTACAACTGGAACCAGAATTAGAACTGGAACTAGAACCGGAACCGGAACCGGAACCAGAACCAGAACCAGAACTAGAAGCAGAACCAGAACCAGAACGACAACCGGAACCAGAACCAGAACCAGAACCAGAACCAGAACTACAACCAGAACCAGAACTAAAACTAGAACCAGAACCAGAACTAGAACCAACTGCTGGGTTCATTTCATTCCTCTGACAGCAGATTCATGTGGGAAAAAAGAGTTCAATAAAACCAGCAGCAGGAATCTGATCAGCAAGAAAACAGAAAATAAAATGAAGAGCAGCTTTCCTTTACAGACACCAATAAAACCATTAAACAGCATTAAAAAACATTAAAAACACCAATAAACACATTAAAGAGCATAAAACAGCATTAAACATCTTTAAGAAAACAGCATTAAACACCGTTAAAACCCTTAAACTCCTTCTAAAACATCATTAAACATCTTTTTAAAAGCTTTATAAGCGTTAAATACCAGTAAACACATTAAACACATCAGACACCGTTAAACATTTTAAACACATTAAAACCCGTTAAAAACACCGGTAAACTTCATTAAAAACACATTTTAAAGCCGCATTCATCAGATTTTAGACGGTTTCTGTCTCTAAACTCCGGTAAACCTAATAAATGATGGTTTCATCTCCTACCTTCTCCTTCTGCAGATCTTCGGTCCGCGTTGGCACTCAGGCATTTAAATATTGGGAGGCTGGGGGGCGGGACTTACTGCCCAGCGGTCCAATCAGAGGCCTCCTATAGCAGAGAATGACCAATAGGAAGAGAGACGCTGGAGTACTACCCTCCACACCGAGCTCCTATTGGCTGCTAATCGCCACGTTGTCACCGCTTCGTTTCTTGCTGAGTTTATCCTGAAGTTTCCTGAAACTGAGGTTTGGTCTCCATGCAGGTGAAGGTTCACCTGAGTCTCCATCATCTACCTGCTGAGGAAAGCTGCTGGAACTGATAATTTAACCCATAAAACGCAGCCTTTTGTATATAAAACCCAAAAGTAATAAATAACTGATGATAAACCAAGTTTCTCCTCCTAGACCTGAAACCACCAAAAACCTTTTAATGAAACAAACACTCAAACCAACAGAAACAAGTTCCACTAAATAAACAGGAACCGTAGAAACAGTGAACCTCGTCCTTTAATTAACCTCCCTGAAATGACTTCTTGGACCTCCATGATAAAGTTTTAGTGTGTTCTGTTATTTATGGCGTTATAGATCATTACTGAGTCTAACGGCTCATTAAAGTTCATTAAATCTGCATCGATCAGCTTCAGTTCATCACAAACTCACAGAAAAGCTTCTCAGAGACAAACAGGAAGTCAGCTGTTTTAGACTTCCTGTTTGAATCTGTTTCCAGACAAACATCTGGTCAGTTCCTCTAAAGACTTCTGTGAAGAACCTTACTAGAACTGAGACTTTTCCTTGATGTTTTTGTAGAATTTCTCTATTTTACTGTGAAAATGGAAGCTGCTTTAAATCTAAAGGTTCAATCAAAGAGTCCCTAAAGAGTTGACTGTTCATCCTGAGCTATGAAACATCTGCACCTCCAACAACCTTCTCCATCTCCAGTAGGACCACATGAGGCTAACCCTGATCCTTCATCTCCAGGACATCACTGGGATGAGTGTTCTCTTCATTTAGCAGGAACCACACAGCGTTGATGTTCCACAGACTTTATTTCATGGACGATGCCAAAAGATGAACACAGATACATGAGTAGAAAACATCTGGACCTGACCTACAGGAGTGAAGCTAACCCTTAGCCCTGTAGCTGGGACATCTGATGGAGACACTTCAACACGAGATGAACGGTGGAAGATACAGGGTTAATAAGGAGGACCAGGAGGACCATTTGACAGCTCGTCTCTCACCATGTTCTACCAGACATAAACCAGGGAGGAGGAAACCCAAAACTACAGTGTGGCTCGATGAGAAGCTCAGATAGCAGCTGCTGAAGGCTACTTTGGTTTGGTTCTTCCTTCTACGTTCTGCCTCCACTGGAACAGAAGAGTCAGGAGGGCTGGATGGAGGTGGATGGAGGTCTTAGCTTCTAACCCCTGGACTCCAGAGACCTGCAGCAACATGAAGACATGAAGATCTAGTAGACCTGCCCTGGATTTAACCAGCTGATGGTCAGATGATGGAACATTTCATGAAGACTACCTCAGATGAATGAGAAGAACAATTCGGATTCACTGATTCTTTGATTCACTGATTCTTTGATTCTCTGATTCTTTGATTCTCTGACTCTTTGATTCACCGATTCTCTGATTCTTTGATTCTCTGATTCTTTGATTCTCTGACTCTTTGATTCACCGATTCTCTGATTCTTTGATTCTCTGATTCACTGATTCAGATTCTCTGATTTACTGATTCGGATTCTTTGATTCTCTGATTCACTGATTCACTGATTCTTTGATTCGCTGATTCACTGATTCTTTGAGTCTCTGATTCACTGATTCTCTGATTCTGTGATTCTCTGATTCTGATTCACTGATTCTCTAATTCACTGATTCTTTGATTCACTGATTCTCTGATTCTTTGATTCACTGATTCTGTCCTGCTGTGGATCCCAGTTAAAGCTGTTAATGGTTAAACTGGGTTAAATAAGGTTCCAGTAACTGGTCCTTTAGATCCACCTGTTACTAACATGTGATCTGTGTGTAGAAACCACAGAATGATGCAGATTTATCACGTAGAAAACACTGGAATGAATAAATAAACATATATAGAATATTTATACAGACATGGAGCCAAACTGCATGTTTTACTGCATGTGTCTGTCTGTGTTTTTCTGTGTTTCTGATAACATACTATACTCCGACGTTTCTGTCATTTTTGAAGTTAATTTCTGGCCTTTGCTGGTTTTACTGACAGGAGAACAGAGAGAAGAAGACAGGAGATCAGGGAGAAGAGGACAGCAGATCAGGGAGAAGAGGACAGGAGATCAGGGAGAAGACTTCTGGAGGACCTGAATCTGGAACCTTGGTCTGGAAACAAAACCTCTGGGTTACAGACTGCAGCTCCAACCTGTGGATCTACTGGGGGAGCCTGTTTCTGTGATTTTTGAAGACATGCTGTACTACATTTACTACATATATTAACCCTATGACGGAACCTTCATGGTGTTCTCCAGAGGGACGTGGAAAAACACAACCTCTCCAGAAAAGAGCGGCTCAATAAAACAGAGAAGAATGTCAGAAGATGTGAGCAGAAATGAGTGGACTCTGGTTCCTCCATGCTGAGGACTGAAGGAGGAACCAGAGAACCTCTCTGTAGTTCCACTCAGTTCCTGCTGTGGATCCTGAATCTAAGATGAAGAATCTGAAATATAGATTTTAACTTCAGTAATGTGAATATTATGCTTCCTGATGATTTATTTTCTACATTTAAGCTTGTTCTGTTTCTACTACTGTTGTCTTTCAGAATTAGTTTTTCTTCTTATGTTTCTATATTGTCTTGTGTTTCTGAGCCCCTAATTGGGCGCAGCACTAACAGAAGTATTCCTGAATAACGACATGAACTCCTGGATCTTTGTTCATGTGATGTCAGGAACTCACGAGTAGCTGGTGTGCTGCTGTCGCCTCCGAGCGCTCCTCATCTTCTCAAAGCGAGCCTCCATCTCCTCCAGGACCTTGGGGGTGTAGCGGACCACCAGCTTCACGGAGCTCTGGGCAGCCTTCAGCAGCTCCACGGCCTTCTCATGGTGCTCCCCCTCCACGCTCTGCAGACACACATTCACCGTCTGCAGCGGTTCACAGGCAGGAAGAGACCTGAGTGAAGGTGCAGCTTCTCACCACTCCGTTGACGGACAGCAGCTGGTCTCCTCTCTTCAGCCCTCCCTGGCGGTCGGCCACTCCTCCTGGAATAACTCTGGAGATGTAGATGGGCGAGTTCTGCTCTTTGCCACCCATGATATTGAAGCCCAGACCCTCCTCCGTCTTGGGCAGCTCCACCACCCTGGGGTGAGCGTGACCCTCGCTGGCTGCAAACGCCGCCACTGTGGCCTACCAGGACAGAAACCAGAGGGTTAGAGGACGGTCTTCTAGACCATGAAGCTCAGGAACACACAGCTGAAGATTCATTCAAATGAAGCAACACAGAGTGAGATGTTCTGCTGAAAGTGGACTGAAACATCTTCAGAGGTCTACATGTTGGTACCTGTCCCACCCTCACCTGCAACTTCATGAACCCTGAGTCTTCACGGGCAGTTAGAGGAGAACTGGAGGAACCAGAACCAGGTCCTCAGAAGTTCTCTGTCCTGTTCTATGTGTTTGGTTCATATCTGTTCATAAGATCTGCTGTATGTTCAGGTTGGTCTCCTCGACATCATGGAGAAAACCTTCTATGTTCAGCTGCTGTCATTCTTCTGGTTCTGGTTTCAGACCAGTCAGGCTGCTGGTGTAACTGGTTAAGATCTTTATGTTTTATTCCACTAAACTGTAAAATCCTTCATGTAACACTGAGTCAGTCAGGATCCTGGTGGTACCTTGGCTGTGGCCTGAGCTCGGACCTCTGGTCCTCCAACGATGTCCAGAGTGTCGTAGAGCTGCTCGTAGACCTGCAGCAGACCAGAGCTCAGGTGAGTCAGAGGAACTGGAAAAATCCCAGAATAAAGCTTTAGTTCCCCAACAGCTCCACAGGAGGTTAATCTGATCTGAAAAAGCTTCACAGGTGAAGTCTTCTTCTACAGGCTTCCAGGAGAGATCAGAGGTGTAGTTTTTAGTCAGCTAGGTCAACAGTTTGCTCACTAATCCTTTATATTGTTATTTAGTTTATTCTTCAGTTAAATGAATGAACTACTGATGAATTATTTGATTGAATGTTAATGAAGGTTACATGTTTCTGGTCCTTTTCAGTCTGTAAAAGCTGAAGAAGGTGCAGTTAGTGAACATCTGGTTTTATTTAGGAGCTTCAACAACCACTGGGCTTTTCACTGTCAGGAGCTGATCATCTGCTCAATGTCCAACAGAAACAGCTGCTTTAGAAGGTCAGACTGAACCCGTCCTTCAGCTTCATGAGAACTTTCAGTCAGTTTATCAGTTTTTCAGGTAACCAGAAGAAAAGAAGAAGATCCTCCTACCTCTCTGATGGCGGCACAGAATTTACTCTGCAGGACTCTCTGCAGGGCCTGGAGTTTGGGAGGAGGCAGCTCTCCGGTCCGCTGCAGTCGGTCCAGCAGCTCAATCACTCTGCAAACATCTGAGCAAAAACTCTGAAGTTATCCAAGGACACATCTACAGACGCATGAGTTCTACAGCTGAGGACAGGAAACCCTGATCAGCTGATAGTCTGCTTCCTCTCTGACTGAAACCTCTTCTATAGTTCTGCCATAAATCTACGCTTTGACTTCCATCAGGAAGATAGCAGCCGATTAGAAGAACCTTTCAGAGCTAGATCTCATCAGGGAGGACGCAGAACCAGACGGAACCAGTGAGACGCTGCTGCTTGAACCTCTAGTCTGGATGGAGGTGGTGTGGTTGGAGCTGACTGAGGACAAACACCTGAGGAAGATCCAGGTGAAGGGAACCAGATTACTGGAACGTTCCTCTGTGGTTCTGGAGGACCCACAGTGGTGCTGAGAGGCTGGGCCTGCAACTGCCTGAACAGTGGATGGATGCCTACAGTCATCCATCCATCCATCCATCCATCCATCCATCCATCCATCCATCCAACTATTTAACCATCATCTATCCATTCATCCATCAATCATCCATCCATCCATCATCATCCATCCATCATCCAGCTATTTAACCATCAATCATCCATCCATCCATCATCCATCATCTATCATCCATCCATCCATCATCCATCCATCCATCCATCCAACTATTTAACCATCATCTATCCATTCATCCATCAATCATCCATCCATCCATCATCATCCATCCATCATCCAGCTATTTAACCATCAATCATCCATCCATCCATCATCCATCATCTATCATCCATCCATCCATCATCCATCCATCTATCATCCAACTATTTAACCATCAATCATCCATCCATCATCTATCATCCATCCATCCATCATCCATCCATCCATCCATCATCCAACTATCATCCATCCATCATCCAACTATTCATCCATCATCCAACTATTCATCCATCATCCATCCAGCCATCATTATCCATCCATCCATCATCCATCCATTTAACCATCATCCATCCATCATCCATCCATCATCCAACTATTTATCATCTATCATCTATCATCCATCCATCCATCCATCATCCATCCATCCATCCATCATCCAACTATTTAATCATCAATCATCCATCCATCATCTATCATCCATCCATCATCCAACTATTCATCATCCATCCATCATCCAACTATCCATCCATCCATCATCCAACTATTCATCCATCATCCATCCACCCATCATCCACCCAGCCATCATCATCCAACTATTCATATCCATCCATCATCCAACTATCCATCCATCAATCATCCAACTACTAATCATCCATCCATCCATTCATCCATCATCCAACTATCATCCATCAATCATCCAACTATTAAGCATCCATCCATCCATCCATCCATCATCCAACTATCCATCCATCCATCCACCATCCAACTATTTAACCATCATCCATTCATCCGTCAATCATCCATCCATCCAACTATTTAACTATCATCCATCCATCAATCATCCATCCATCCATCCATCATCCATCCAACTATATAACCATCATCCATCTCTCAATCATCCATCCATCATCATCATCCATCCAACTATTTAACCATCATCCATTCATCCATCATCCATCCATCCATTTAACCATCATCCATCCATCAATCATCCATGCATCCATCCATCATCCAACTATTTAACCATCATCCCTCTACTGCTATCATGTGTTCGTGAGGAATTCTAATAATGGAGACTAATGTTCCTTAATATTCTAAATGAAGCCGTTAGAACAATGAGCCGTTGTTCTACCGTTATTCCGCCGTTATCCGTTAGGGTACCATTGATACTAACGGCTCCGGCCTCCTCCTACCTCTCTCCAGGCACAGCGGCTCCGTCATGGCCGCCATGTCCGCCTCCTTGGCCGGGTGGTAGTAAGAAGACATCATGGTGGTCTGACCGAGCTCCTCAACGCAGTCCGCCAGGAAACCTTCACAGCGCGGCGGCCTCCATCAGTCCGCTGCTCGGTAGGACGGAGGACCGGGAAGGACCGGATGAGGAACCGGGAGGCTCCACCTGCTTCAGACGTGATCATCAGCTGAGCTCTGTTCACGGTCAGACCAGAAAATCAGACACAGCAGATCTAGTCCTTTGTTAGAGGATCTACCATCAGAGGAGGATTAGAAACTATCACATCTATCCGAACTTTCATTCTTCTTTTATCCCAGTTTAAACACCTCCAGGAGCAGAACATGAGACTGTATGAGCTGTTAAAGTTTTTATTAATTACTGCTGTTATACATGATGAAGATGTGATGAAACAATAATAATAATAATAATAATAAATGCACGCTGGAGCCGCTCTGGTTGGATTTCACATCTTTATTAAAAGGACCCTGCCAGTCTAACATACAAACAGCAGATTGAATTAAAAAATTACTCCAGATTGAATAACAGAACAGCTCTAAACTGTCAACACTTCATTTCCTTCAGTCTCACATGAATTTATAACCGGGTCCGAGAGACGTACGATCTAACCGCTGACAGATCTGGAAATAAAAGACAACACAACCTACTATCTCCAAATAAAGCCCCTTTAAAGTTCATTCCAAGTAAAAAAAAAAACCAGACCTATGACTAGGGTTGAACACATTTAGTGGTACGGATTAGTTGGGTGATGCAGGGAAACTCCTACTGGGTGAGATCCATCTGTTAGATGCATCAACTGCGCGTGCAATGATACCAAATGGAATATTTAACAGACGTACAGGAAAGCTAGCTAGATGTCTGGTCCAAAGGGAGGCCCAGACATCGTTCCCTCGGCAGTCAGGCCCCGAACACGATCAAACTACGGATTTATTTAGTCGCCTCAGTACTCATCTCCTGGAGCCTCCATCTTGTAGCCGTTCTCACTGGAGGCGTAGCAGTCGGCGGACGGGACGGACTGCTGGTCCATCATCATCCCGTCCTGACTGTACTCCTCCATGTTCTGCGGCGGAGCGCCGTCCTCCTCGGGGCCCAGCTCGTCCTGGGGCCCCATCTCGTCTCGTCCGGCCCCGTGGCGCTCCTCCCTGCGCTCCCCCCGGTCTCTGTCTCCACGCTCCCTCTTGTGTTCGCGGTCTCTGTCGCGGTCTCCTCGGCGCCGGTCTCTGTCCCTGTGGCTCCTCCTCCTGTCCCTGTCCCGGTCTCTGTCCCTGCGCTCCTCTAGGCCCTCACCTACCTCTGCTTCGTGCTCCTCCAGGATCCTGTTCTCCGCCTCCGGAGCTCCGTCTGCCTGGCCCAGCTCCTCCCCATCCAGCCCCTTTCCTCTCTCCCTGTCCCTCTTACGATCTCTGCTCCTGCTCCTCCTCTTTCGGTCTCGACTCCTTTCCCTACTCCTGCTGTCTCCTCCCGTTGCCCCTCCACGTTCCCTCTCTCTTTCCCTCCGCCGGTTGCCTCCTCCTCCACCTCCTCCGCTGCCGCCGTCCTCTCCTGCTCCCACCTGCCTGTCCCTCTCCCTCTCTCGCTCACGTGACCGAGTGCGGCGGCGGCGTTCGCGGGATCTGGACCTCCGGCGCTCCCGGTCCTTGTCCCGGTCGCGTTCCCGGCTGCGCTCCCTCCGGTCTCCACGTTCTCGATCGCTGAGGACAGCAGAACAAAGTCGGTTGGTTATCCAGTGATAGTTAGAATGATCTACCAGCGGTCTAACGGTCTTCCACCCGGTCAGTAGAATCATCTACCAGCGGTCTGACGGTACTCACCCGCCCAGCGGACGCTCATCGTACCGGGATGCATCATCGCGACCAGAGTGCTTGATGTTGACATCAGCGCCGCCTCTCCTGGTGCCTCCCAGTCCACCGCCTGTACAGGAAACACCAATGTTTAGACCTGAACCGGTAGTGGAGTGGATGTGTTGCTATGGTTACTATGCTAACCTGAATGCTAGCCAGCAGTTCATAGTCCTGTGGCGCTTCATACAGGCCTGTATGAATGTATTTAACCTGCTGAGCTGGAAATGGACTGAATTTAAACACTTTTCTACCTCCACGGTGCTCAAAGGGCTTCACTTTAGCAGAAACAACAGAAAACTGAACTTCCTAATTCTGCAGTCAGTAACTTGTTTTGAACGAGATGCTGCTAAAATGTCATCTATTGTGATTGGGTCTGTTTTACACCATTTAATTCTATCTGATGCTTAAAGGCATTAAAGATAAAACGTGATTCTGGTTGACGGTTACAGGAGGAAAATTTTCATAAATCAGAGTAAATAAAAATTAAACTTTGAGGTGTGTTTTCCTCCTTTCATGAGATATAAAGCAGCTGACCCAGCCTGCGGGGATGCCATCCTTTGACTGTTCGTCCTCGTTCCACATCCACCAACACTCTCCTCCCATCGATCTTCTTCCCATCTGCATGCTTGTAGGCGGCTAGAGAGGAGGAAGGGGAGAAGGTGGACAGGTGAGATGGAGTCCACGTGCAGCACGGTGGCCAAGGAAACAGACAGAGGTTTATTATACTGACCAGGAGCACGCGAGGCCGAGATGGCTGCTCTCTGGGTAAAACCCGAGGATAATGGAGTAGACTTCCTTCCACCCGTTGACTCATGCGCTACATTTATAACTGCATCTTTTAAACAGTCCGTTTCTTACGAGGTCTGCATTAATTACCAGGTTATAAAGGGTACTGGAGCCATTTTCAGTAGTCCAGATTGTCTTCAAACGTTGTAATTTAACTTCCATTTCCCTGAGATCTCTTTAAATATATTCATTACAACTGAAGAAGCAAAAACTTCTGCCTCAGTCTGAAAAAAGCATGGACTGAGACAAACTAAAGTTCTCCAGTGGTAGATCTTTAATCTCAAGTTTTATTTTCTTTAAGCCTTTTCTGATGTAAACCCAACCAGCTGGGAACGTTGACCGTTTAGTCTTCTACAAATAAAAGCAATGCGGTTGGATGTTTCTACATCATCTTAACATTTGCCGTTTGACCAACTAACAGCTACAGTTTGTATGGATCAGACCTCCAATATCTACATAATTCAGTAGTCAGGCAAGTTCTGTTTGTCTTTGTCAGAAGCACTAGTGTGTTCCGTTGTCTTTAGTCCACTGAAACCTTCTACAAGCTAAAGGAGAGACAACATGAATGGAATCAACAGGAAGGGACTTTCAACTGGGATGTACGTTCAGGCTTGGTCCGACACCTCGGCCCTTGATAGCACACAACAGTCTTGGATCCATCTGGTATGATGGAAGGATGTGGCAAGTTTCAGGAGTCCATCCTGACTGCTACCCTGGTCTGCTGTGGTGATGATCCCAGAGGGTAAAACTTTACATCCAAGAGGGCCTTACCCAACCCGTCCGTCCTACAGAGGGCCTTACCCAACCCCATCCATCCTACAGAGGGCCTTACCAGACTCCCTCACTATCGACTGGATGTCTGCCCAGTCTAAAGCCTTACCAACCACCTCCACACTAGAGGACTGGCACAACACCTCTACTGGGGCCTTACCAGAACCCCTCCACTTCCTGTTTCACTAAGGATGACAACAACCCCTCCAATGACAGGGCCTTACCAAACCCCCACTAGTCCTATCCAACAGACTGACTGAAAAAAAACAAACAAAAGGAAAAAGAAACAAACAAAAACGGAGCTACCTTCATTGAAAGAGTTGAAACATCCCAACCCCAACGTACGAAATATTTACTAAAATATCATTACAGTCATGTTCCTAACTCTGACATATCTAGGGTGGCCTGAAACATCACATTGTTCAGTGACTTATTTACCGATATGGAATAAGCTGAAACTGTAAGAACTAATACTCCAAAAATCATGACCTTACTGGTGTTATGGTCTACTCTGGAAAGCTGCATTAATGAATATCTACCTAGTTGTGTAGTATACAGATAATGTATGAACAACCCATTTAGTAGAATTTCCAAGACAGTTGCCCTCATCAGCCTCTTCTATTAAAGCCAGCTCAGACTGAATGTACCTGCTTCCTAAATGAGGCTGTGGACTGCATTAAACTCATTACATCCTGTTTACAATTTAATTACTGATATTTAGGAGGTACTGGACCCTGACAGGAACGAGATGAAAGGATCTTCTAACTGATAGTGTAATTTATCTGCACAGAGAAGAAGTTTGAAGGTTTCAGGACGCTAACAAAACAAACCACAGTTGTTTCTGAATTCCTGACAAAAAAAAGTCAAGTGTAGAAACTAACCTCTGCTCCAGTCTTTATTTTGTCATTTATTAAAAATAAATATCTGATCATTTGTTCATTCTTCAGACGACTGACTTCCTGGAAACTGTTTAACACATGACTGAATATTAGAATAAGAGTGGAACTCCTGCTCCCACCCGTTCAGTCGATCTTCACACTGCTAATAACCTCCAGCTGGTAAGAGATTATCTGGATTCTCCTCATGACTCCACACACTTCAGTCTCTGCTGCAGCAAACATGAGGTGGCTTTAACAGAAAGGCCAGAATCACCGGGCAACGTTTCACAGACTAGTGGT
Organism: Amphiprion ocellaris; assembly: GCF_022539595.1. NCBI lineage: Eukaryota > Metazoa > Chordata > Actinopteri > Pomacentridae > Amphiprion > Amphiprion ocellaris. Next base: position 33,044,666 of record NC_072784.1, read on the forward strand.
CAGGGGTGCGTTCAATGGTCAAAGCCTAAGATCCAAGGAGCAGGAATTTCACCAAAAAGCTTTTTAGGGCCTTCAAGAAGATGCTTTACCCATTGAACGTAGCTCCTCTTCCCTATGTAGGAGATGGAGGGTGGAAAGAAATCTTACCCATCATACAAACCCATTATACCAACCATATACTGAGCTGTGGTAGTAGGGTGTAGATGTATCATAACCATCATCATCTGCCAGCCAGCTCTGGCCAATAGCCATCACAGATTGGCGGCTGCAGTGGCAATGAGAACAACACACAGTTAATATACTGTTTACCCCAACATCGCCCCTCAGTTCACCCCCTGCTGACTACTAACTGTGATTCAGCAACTCTGGTCTTGAAGAGCTGATTGCTGTTTTGGTGCTAGATGTCCAAAGAGACAGCATTCACTGTGGCATCACCACTAGCTTCAAAGATCTCTCTATGGTGGTGAAGCTGAACTAATCTCACCATGACCAGGGTTGGAGACCACCGATAAGAACATGAACAACCTCAGTACCTAGTTGTTCCACAGATAGGTTTCATGTCTGCTAAAACCCACTGAATGCTTGGTGACCAGTCTGACCTTGTGCTTACCATCAGTCCAACCAGGAGAGCTGCCCTTCCAGAGCTACAACACCTAACAGTTAAAAGACAATGTGCCCTTTGACAGGCAAGATGTTCAGGTTCACAGATGAAACACTTCTACTTCTTAGTCATCTCACTTTCCCCCAATGAATGAAGCGGATCCCCTCCTAAACCAGACCGTTAGTCAGCTGCTGACATTCACACATCACAGCAGACTGGAGAACACGTCTGTAAAGAACTGACTGCATGATGCCATAAGCATCGGTGTTCTCATTAGGTAGGTAGCATCGTTCAGAAAATAAAGAGAATGAGTTCATGATTCTATCAGAGAGCTTTGGGTTGTGCCTGTCGGTACTCACAGTGCATGTCTCGCTCATGTTCATACTCAATGAAAGCATAGCCGCGAGGCTTCCCCGTCCTCTTGTTGTACACTATGTAAATCTGGAACAAACCACAGAGACACAGAAACTAACATAAATCAGCTTCATGACGAAAAAACATCGACTTTTTGCTAAACCAGATAGAAGCTCTGTGGATAACGGACGATACAAGCAGCTCTACTTTTACAATCACTTCTTTCACTTAGACTTTCCATGAGTGCATCCTGCCTCTGAGTACTCTGCATGTTTTAAGGTTCAGTTAGCTGAATAATAAATACAACAGGAGGAAATCCACTCCTGAGTTTTATCCATTAAAGGTCAAATGATGACAAACTGAACTACCTTACAGTACCTGTATTAATTCTAAGCTGAATAGTAGATATTTGTAAAATTAGATTTACTATTATTAATTATTATAAATTCAGACCCAAATGTAAGAACTCATATGTTCCACTGGATCATTTAATATTATTACTCTCTTTATGCTGGGTTTTGAACATTTATAAAGTGTAGTCTTTACAGTAACTGTAAATGGGTGTAAATAAATAAAGAGAACATGAACTCACCCGTTTAATGGGCCCATAGACCTCAAACTCACGGCGAAGCTTCGACTCCGTAGTATCATAGTTCTGCAACAAAGACAGACCATGTTTATCACAGAGCTGCATAGAAACTAAACTAAAAGAGTCCTTAAACACAGCGAGATGGAACTCACCACTCGGGCAACAAACAGAGTCTTGAAGGCATCTCCTTGAGCATTGGGATCATTATGGGGGTCCCCTGAAACCAGACAAACAGGAAACCAGGATTATTCTGGACCCATAAATCTGATGTCAAACTCTCTTTGTAGAACAGATTCTTTAAAAACTAAACTGACTAAAACGGAACATATTGTAAAACAAGCAACAACTAGAATATGTGCAAAAAAGCCCGACGCAAACAAGAATATGAACTTTAATGATGAATTTCTAAAACTAAATGAATATTAAATGCTGCCAGTACCTAAAACATGAGTAGAACAAAGTATTTTCATATTTTCCGAGCTTTAACAGTTCAAGGGCATTAAAAAGGCAAAATTTAAACACAGATTTTCACCAGATCAAATTTAGGAGGTTAGAAGTCGACTGAGCAGCGTTCCACAACAACCTCTCCTCTTCTATTTTATTTATTATTTACAGCATTTCACCAGCTGAGGATGAATGTAACCGAGGTTCTTTCAGGTTTATACGACAACCATCAGCGTCTCCAGACAGGAAGTCATTAGAATCTTTGAACAGATGACGAGTCTAAAGCCTGATTGGAATTTCTACACATTATCACTGAAGAAACAGAAGCTAAGCGTGGAACACATTCTAGGAAAAGAGACAGAAATCGTTTAGATCTAATTAGTTGAGGTTTGGTTTTTCCAAGACTAGTTCTAATAATAACAGAAACAGTTTGTGTTCAGAGTCAGTTTCCATTAGAAAGAGTGAAGAACATCTCCAGGTCCAGGAGGAGGGATAAAGACCTCCCGAGGCAGAGCAGACAGACAGACCCATAGCTGGAGGCAAATCAGAAGGTATGAAATCCATTTCAAATATGATGAACTTTAAAGGGCCTTTTTCTAAATACAACCAAACCTGGAGGCATCTGAAAGGTTTTCACCAAAATACAGTGAGAAGTTTGTCACGAACTTACAGAGTTTGAGTTCTGTCTCCACCACCGCCTGCCTCCGCTCAATCTTCTCTCGCCTCTGAAAAGTCAAAGATTTACCGTCAGTCCTCAGCAAACCCTGAAGCAGCGCTCTGTGTTAAAGGATGGACTGGTGCTGAGGATATTTATACATTAGATCAGGAATCTGTGTGTTCTAAAACAGGGCTGGGTAGCCGAAGATCCATCTGAAACAAGACTAGTCAATAAGAGACAAACTAAACATAATAATGAACTAACAGTTTATCTCTGATGTGCTAACAGAAGTATGAAGAAGTCCACAGAATGAGCTTCTGTTGTAGAAACATCTCATTTTAACGTCATCATCTACTGATGTCTGCAAAACTGTTTAACACGTTTAGGTCTGAACCACCTTCCCTAACCCCCTAACCCTGCAGAACACAGGTCTGAAATAAATGCTAGAAGAACAGGTGGAGAACAGCTGGAGAACAGGTAGAGAACAGGTGGAGAACATGTGGAAGTTTCTTCTCACCTTCCTCTCCAGACGCTCCTCTCGGGTTTCTGCTCTGGTTGGTGGAGGAGCATCTCTGGGATCCTGATCACAAAAAGAAGCATTAAAACAGGAGAAACATGTGGATGAAACATCTGCAGAGCCTCCAGAGCTCCAGGTTCACCTCGAAGTGCCTGATGAACGGAGCGATGCCGCTGTACGGCTGGTTGTGGTGCTTCTCATGGGGCAGCTTCTCCAGCTGGGGCAGGAACGGGATCGGGTCCCGCGGGGCGAACAGGGCCAGCAGGTTCGGGGGTAAGAACTGCGTCATCTTTCACCTGAACAGAGAGCAGAATGACTCCATCAGCTCAGGTCAGACCAGAAACACACGGTTAGCTTCAGATGCTAGCTGTTGTCGTCATGTGCTCCGTTCATTCGGTCAAACTCTTCAAACAGGGCGGAAACGACCGCCAGATGTTCTCCGGTAACCGGTTCCATGCAGGTATGACCTGTTAAACCTCTTCAGGCTGCTCCAGCTTCAAACTTTACAGGAGCAGCTAGCATTAGCCACGTAGTTCATTATGCTAACAGCCAGCCTCCAGCGAGGCTCCTACCTTCTCTCCTCCGGGGGTCGGCAAAGTTCACACCATGGACCGAAGGAAGAACCGCACGGTGCCGGCAGGTCTCTGAAACGGGCCGCTGCACGACCGGACCAGCAGTACTTAAAAGGCAGTGGATCAGAACAACCTCAATGTGCACAGCAGCAGCAGCTAACTAGCCTAGCCACAAGAAGCTCGGTCCAAGAAAGGCTCTGCTTAAAATGGCGGGCTGCCGTAAGACGACGCACCTGCCGTAAAACAGAAGCTGAAGTTCAGTCAATGGAGAGAATGGCAGCGTCTAGGTTAGCACTATGTTAGCATCATGTTAGCACCAATAACCCTTTCTATAAATATGTTAGCACCAATAACCCTTACTGTATATATAGTAGCGTCATGTTAGCATCATGTTAGCATCAATAACCCTCACTGCATATATATTAGCATCATGTTAGCATCAATAGCCCTCACTGTATATATGTTAGCATCATGTTAGCACCAGTAACTCTCACTGTATATGTTAGCATCATGTTAAAAGTAACTCTCACTGTATATATGCTAGCATCATGTTAGCATCAGTAACCCTCTCTGTATATATGTTAGCATCATGTTAGCACCATGTTAGCATCAATAACCCTGTCTATATATATGTTAGCATCATGTTAGCACCAATAACCCTCACTGTATATATGCTAGCATCATGTTAGCATCAATAACTCTGTATATATGCTAGCATCATGTTAGCATCAGTAACTCTCACTGTATATATGTTAGCACCAGTAATCCTCACTGTATAGATGTTAGCATCATGTTAGCATCAGTAACCCACACTGTATTTATGTTAGCATCATGTTAGCATCAGTAATCCTCACTGTATATGTTAGCATCATGTTAGCATCAGTAATCCTCACTGTATATATGTTAGCATCATGTTAGCATCAGTAACCCTCACTGTATATATGTTAGCATCAGTAATCCTCACTGTATATATGTTAGCATCATGTTAGCATCAGTAACCCTCACTGTATATATGTTAGCATCAGTAATCCTCACTGTATATATGTTAGCATCATGTTAGCATCATAACCATCTCTTTAGGTTTGCTTGATGCACAGTAAATTCTGTTGAAACCGTTCAGGTGAGCGTCAGCAACAAGCAGCTGAACTTTTTACATCAAAGTTTATTATTAACCGTTTGAGTTTCAGCAGAACACAGAAAGTGAAGCCAGAAGTCGAACTGAAGGAATAAGACCACGGTTCTGTTTTGGTTTTCAAGCAACATTTATATTTTGTTGGTCATTTTATAAAGAGATTTAGTAAGTTCCTCAGCCTCATTAACACATGCATACATGACACAGAGAGCAGAATGGAGAACTGAGGACTGTTTGAACCATCAGTTCCAGCTTGCATACTGTCTGTAGAGTCTCACAGAAGTCTGGGATGCTGTAGTGTCTGGAGCGTCTTCAGGATCCAACAACATCAGCTCAGATTCTGATAGAAATGGTCTGGTGGAGACAGACTAGCACGAACATCTAATTCAATGCTATTAAAAATAGCCCTGTAATTAGTACCACGATTGCGAAACCTCTAATGGATACAGTCAACAAAACTAAAAACTTTAAGCTTCACAAACTGAGTATTTATTACAGGGTTGAATACTGACTGTTTTCTGGTGGAACCTTCATGATAACGTTTCTATGTCAGACATATTTACAGTGAGTGCAGAGATTCAAGGAGAAACTTCCATAAAATGACCAAGTATAGACAAGGTGGGCTATGAAATATGAAAAAATGAAGCCCAAATGTTGAGAGGAGGGCAGAACATTTATAAAAAGTTTCCGATCAGGCAGAGGAATGCAATGTTCCCGGGTCCTTGTCATCCCTCTCCTCTTCATCCATCTTGCGTCCGTGTTTCCGGAAGTATTTGTAGCGCTGAACGTACAGCTTCACCAGGTTGCTGACTTTGACGGGGTTGATTTCTCCGGTTCGGCTGTGGCAGATCTGAGGAAACACACACAGGAGTCAGTAAAACAGTTCACGTGCTTTCCTTATTCCTGCTGCTGTCAGGAAGCATCCCTAAAGGCCTCTACACTCTGTGTGGTTTTAATCTTCTAAGTTCCCAGCTTGCTCCACTGTACCACATGAATCTAATAATCTTTGGGCACGATGTGAAGTTTGCTCTGTGCAGATTAATGATGAAAACGCAGCTGAATCTCAGCCTACGATGTATGTGAGTCGACGTGAACGAAGAAGAAATCGTCATCAGCGTGCGCCGTCCACAGGAAACTAGCCAGACATGAACCCTACAATCACAGGGAAACTAGCCACACATGAACCCTACAATCACAGCGAAACTAGCCAAACATCTTTCTCCAAATCATCTCTTTGGGTTTACTGATCAGTACATCATTTCATCCTGCATTTCTATTGGTTAGTTACTTGTCGTAGGTCCAGCAGCATCACACTGAGATGACCACCCAGAATTTATGGCAGCTTGTCTTTGGTCGCCATGACAACAGACGTCCTTGAACCTGTCTCTCAGTGCAACATAGGACCACCAATTTAGAGCCCAGACCAAAGACATCTCCACCATTCTCTCAGCATTGCTATCGGTCTGGGACACCGTAAATCGTACCTTGTGCACAGCTTTCCTGAGGATGTCTTTGTATTCGTCCTTGTTGATGTCTTTGCGCTGATAGTAAGGTTTGATGGCCAGTTTCACCTCCTCTACAGCTCGCTCCTGTGTGTGCAGCTTCTTCAGGTACTAAATAATAATCAGAATTATACAAGTTAGGAAATCAGAACTCTACGCAGGAGAAATACGAAAATAATAGTGACGTATGGAGGACTAATCTCCTTTACAGTTATGCTGACTGCATCCATTAATGTGCCAAAAAGATCAGCTCTATCTGCACCCTATTTCTCAGAGAAATGTCTGGAACTAGCAGGGTGCTACTGAAGGCTGCCATCCGTTACCTTATCAGGGTCTTTGCTCTCCGTGTCCCAGCCGGAGTCTCCAGAGCTCCCAGTGACTCCAGACAGCCCCACCGGCATCATGGAGGGGGGAGTCTGGGCACAGCCACTGGCTATGGAGGGGTGCAGGTGGGATGGGGGGGTTTTGGTGCAGCCGACCAATGGGAGGGAGCCGTGGAGGATGAACTGGGCTGGGCTCAGAGCAGGAGGCTGGGGCTGAGTGGGGGGCATCTGTGAGGAAGAGGAGGCTGAGGAAGGAGGAGCATGCTGCTGGGTCTGGTTCTGGTTGGCCTGGGACAGAATCTGCACCAGAGACAGAGTTAATTCGGGTTAGAGCTTCTAAAACCAGTTCTGAGGAGGTTCAACATGTGGACTGTCATGGAGAAGAATTCTAAAACCAGGAGGGCATCACATGCTTACAGACATGAACTAAGCTGAGCTGCATCATTCATGAAACACGAACAGCTCAGCAACACGTAAAGAAAAGCATGAATCTCACAGGTTAGGAAGGAAAGTTTCAGATGATCCAACACTGAAATGCGTCTCTGTGTTTCCTGTCAGATTCACCTCCTTCAATCTGGTTAAAGTTTGGGAAGTGAAATCTCAAGTGTCTCTAAAGTCCACTTTGAGAAAAGGATTAATCGGAATACGTTCTATTTCCACCAATCAGTGACCAACAGGAAAGAAGGTCTCTGGTTGTTATGGAAACAATACCAGCGTTACACCTGTTCACTGCCTGTTTACTGTAGAAGCTGTTGTGTTTGTATGAACTCTGTTACTCTCCATACAATTTAAATCTGACCCAGCCAAGTGTCTCATGTTTTCTGAGGAGAATGCTGCAGTAAATGAGAAGGTCTGATCCTGTCCAGGAGATGCTGTACACCTGCCTGAACACTCAATGCTCCTCTGACAGCATCTGGATGTCGCTTTGACTCGTTTAAACTTTGTTCAGAACATGTGAACTCCAGGAGGATGATGCTTCTTGCCACACTGCAAACACTGTTCAGAGAACGTTTGAGGAACATAATGGAGAGTTCAGCATGTGGAACTGACCTCCAGGTTCCTTTGACCAGAAAACGGGTCTGATCCAGTCTCAGCTTCTTCCAGGATCTGCTGCTACTCCAGGACCTCCAGAGGTCTGAGCATCATCAGCAGCTGGTTTAATGTGGTGACTGATGGGTTTAGCATTTAGAACTCCAATGGTTCTGGTCTGCAGTACGTTTCAACACTTTAAGATCATGCTTGGGGAGCGACTGCAGCTTCAGTCAAATGAATAATCTAATACCTCAAATATTGTTCTCCACCTCCTAAATGCTCCATCAGTCTGAGGTTTGAATGTTTACAGGCTTTAATAACCAAACTGCAGAGGAAGTACTGAGACTATAAACCCACCTCCACATGCTGCTAACGGTGGTGACAACAGGACCGTTTATTAACGGGGTTTGAAGCTTAGATTTATTTAAACATGTTAATGTTGAACAGTTTTGCTAGACGGTGAAACTCAATTTAGTTTTGCTTGAATATGAAACCAGGAGACACCCAGACTGAGAAATTCATTTAAAAACCTGAACTTCTCCGTTAGCGGCTCAGCTTCATCTACAGCTCACCAAAACAAACAGATCAGATTTAACTTCTATGGAAGAGCAGCCAGACATTCTGTTTTATATGTCAGACACAGAAACGCTGATTGTAAATGAAGACAGAGGACGTGGACACCTGAAGACAGAATATCTCACCTGGCTGGTAGCTTGGATGAACTCCTGTGCTTTGGCTCTGCTAGCGATGTTAGCTTCTTCCATTTTGAAGAGCAGAGCGGTCACTGAGAGGAAGAATGACACCATTATTTCACCAAAAGCTCAAAAACAGAGACATGAAAATGCAGCAGAATGTAATATCTGAGCCCTTATTAAGGACTGAATAAAGCAACGTGTTTGGAACATCTACTGGACTTCAGATGAACCTCCAGACCAGACTAAACCTGGACACGAGGACTTAATGAGGTCAAATCATTTATAACTGGATTTAGAGTTAAATTCCTTTTGAGGGTTCATGGAGCTCATCCATGTTAGAAGACAGGATATTTATGGACAATATTACATTTATGGACATTATTATATGATGGAGCCTGAGTGAAGAAATGAAGATGTTCTGACTAAAGAACATCAACTAGAACATCCTGCTGGTATCATTTACCTGATTCACCTTCTTACTGAACATCTTCAGAGCATAACAGAGCCTCTCCAAGTATTTATACACATATTTTATAATAAACACGTCATGTAAACCATCACTGGTTGCAGTCTGAAGTGAATAAATCTCTCCTGTATCCATAGAAAAATAAAATAACGGCTTTTCTGTCACAAGCAAAAGTCTGGAAGCTCCAGCTATGAAACAGAACCGAGTCCAGGAGCCGTCTCTAAAGGATGTCTTTAACTTCAAGGTGATATGGGTTCTGTAAAGCGTCCTGAGACATTTTGACCTGTATTTGGTGCTATATAAATGAAATTGAATTGAATTGAATGGCTGTTGGTAAAAACGTGGCTGACTGAGGAGTGAACTTACGAGCCAAGACGCCTCCCGTTGTGCAGTCAACTCCGGTCTGCAGACTCCAGGGGAGGGCAGGAGCTGCTGGAGGAGGAGGAGGAGGAGGAGGAGGAGGAGGCTTACTGGCAGATGAGGAGGAAACCGAGGAGGAGGAGGAAGGGTCAGACGAAGACATGGGCAGAGACAGAGAAGTGAGACCACAGCCTGCAGACGAGGACGAGCTGGGAGGAGAGGCCAGAGACTTCGGAGCATCATCTGGAGGCGAGTGCTTGGCAGTGGGAGTGGACAAGGCGTTGAGTCCAACACCCTGAGGTGTGGACAGGCTGGACGGGCTGGACGCTGGGAGGGGGGGACTGGTCTGGTTTGGACAGTCCTCAGCCAGAAACGAAGGGTCTGGAGTCTTACAGCTGCTGTCTACTGTCTGAGAGTCTGGAGAAGACTCCCTCATGTCCCGCAGAGGAGCAGAAGACGGAGGAGGAGTGTGCGGTGGAGAGGAGGAAGGAGGCAGCACACTGGTGGAGGAGGAGGTGGAGGAGGACGAGGAGGAGGAACAGGGTACAGGACCGGCTTGGCCAGTATGTGGACTGACTGATTTCCCTCCATCTCCCCCGGCTGACTGAACATCTAAGGAGGCTCCACCCCAGCCTTCGGACCTGGCCTTCATCTGGGTGGAGTCTCCAGCCGTCAGCCCCGCGGTGCCTCCTTTTTCTCTTGTCTTCTTGGCCAGGCGACGGCGGCGCTTGGTCGCCAGAGAAGACGAGGGAGAGGAGGCAGAGGAGGAGGTGGATGTGATGGAGCTGGGTTTGGTTTTCTTGGATTTCAGCCCTGCAGGACCGGCTAAGGACGACGGCGGTACAGACATGCTGCTTCGTTTTCCGATGCCGGCCAGGTCTTTGCTGCGGCCGCTCAGCGACAGCGGCTCTGAACAGGGTTTGAGGAATGGAGATCTGCTCTCATTGTCCCTGCAGAACACCACTGCTATAGATCCACCCACCACTGAGCCCCCAGCACCACCTCCTGTCCCTCCTGGACCCAGGAGGTCCATGCCCAGCTTCCCAGAGCCAACCGAAGCACCTGTGGTGCTGCTCACACCTTCACGGACCAGCACTGACACTTTGGACTGAAGCTTACCTTTCCGACTGCCGCCACTCTCCTTCTTGGATTTGCCAGAACGACTCAAGTCCTTTCTGCTGCCTTTGTCCCGCTCTTTGTCCTTCCCCATCTTTCTGGCTCTCTTGGCTGACGGGAGGCCCGCTGGGACGGAGCCCGAGCCGGAGCTGACCATCAGGGAGGACAGGCATTTGCTTTTGGTTCTGTTGGAAGAGGAGGAGGACTCAGACTGGCCAAGTTTCTTTAACGTGCGAGACTTTTTTTTGGGGTGATGTTGTCCAGTCTTGGCTGTGGCTTTAGTTTTGGGGCTGAGGACAGGAGGTTCTGGAGGCAGAGCAGCAGGAGGCGTGTCCTCTAGAGACGGGTAGTCTGAGTCCAAAGCCTCACCGTCCAAAGACAACACATCGATCTCAAGTTTGTCTGAGTAGCGGTCCGATTCATAGCTGTGATACCTCGGCGGTGACAGCGACTGCGATCGGTTCCGACAACTTTCCCGGTCCTCCACCTCCCCGGCCGAGTGCCATTTCCTCTTCTTCTTCCTCTTATGAGGTTTGTCAGAGTCCTGGGTGGGCTCCTGGGGGGAGTCAGGGGCCAGTCTGGGGGAGCCGGGGACAGTGGTGGTGGTGGTGGTGGTGGTGACCGTGATGGTTCGCTTGATGGCGAAGAGGTCGGAGCCGTTGAGGTCCTGGATGGATGGAGGGACGACAGGCCGGCCGTCCCGTCTCCGGTCCCTCTCGTGCTGCCGGTCTCGGTCAGCGTCCCTCTTGTCCCGGCTTCCCCTGGACCTCTTTGAAAGGCCTCGCTCTCTGCTGCTAGAATGATGTCTTCCCTTCCTCTCCCTCTTCCTAGAGCTGGAATCTCTGTCTCGGTCGTCTCTTCTAAGGCTACTGGTGCGGTTCTGTTCTCTGTCTCTGTCTCTGATTCTGTCCCTCTCTCTGTGTTTTTCTTCTGACAGGCTGGAGAAGGAGCGTCTGGCGTGGCCTCGTCCTGAGGAGTTGTAGGATCGTGATGCCTCTGGACTGCTGTGTTGTCTTTTCTTTCTCTTCCGGCTGCTGCTCCTGCTGCTATTCCTTCCTTTCACCTCCTTCCCAGCCTTGTGTCCTCGCTCCTTCTCCTTGCTCCTCTCGTGGGTCCCCTCTTTGCCCTTCCTTTTCTTTTTCCTCCTCACCTCCTTTTCATCTGCCTTCCTATCTTTGCTTTTCTGTCGGTCACACTCCTTGGAAGTCTTGGAGGACTTGTGGCTCCTGCTGCCCTGCCCTGCTGAAGGTGTGAGAGGGGAGGAGGAGGCAGAGGCTGGAGGATGGGAGGAAGGAGGTGGCAGCTGAGGAGAGAGAGCAGAAGGAGCAGGAAAGGACATATATCTTTCCTTCCTTCTGCTGACCAGCTTCCTCCTCAGATCCTCCACTCCTACCACCGGCTCCTCCTCAAGCTCCCGGTCCACCTCCCAGTTGCCCTCCGTGCACACGGACACGAAGCCGTCCTCGTCCAGCACCCGGAGGATACGCTCTGGTTTTGAACCGAAGAAGGAGACGCTGGGGGAGTTGACGGGGAGGACTTCCTCAGCAGATCTCTTATTGCTTCCATCTCTGTCAGCCACTCCAACTATCTCCCCCTCCTCGATCTCGGAGAGGTCAGAGTTTGGACTCTGGCCTCCAGCTTTGGAGGAGCTATAGTCCACCCTCCTCCTCAGAGGGAGCTGGGTGGGCAGGCAGGCCTCCGTCAGGGTGTCTGTAGAATCAGGAGGTTCTTCCTCCTTCTCCTCAACCTCCCTGTCACTGTTTCTCTTCACCATCCTGATGCTTCCACTCCCACCATCCACATCTGAAGCGGGGGAACCAGTGGGGTCAAAAGGGTCATATTTCTCCCCGTCCCCCTCGTCTCCCTTCACCCGTCCCTCTTGGTCTCCATCGGTTGGGTGGAAAGGATCGTACATTTCCCTGTTCTGGTCCACTTCTTCACAATCAACGCTCGGCTGCATCGAAGTGTGCGGTAAGCAGTCTGAGGAGGTGGTGTTGGACGTAGGTGCAGCTGAAGAGGCAGAAGTGGAGGAGACCCTGGCCACCTCCGTCCCCGGAGTCCGACTCTTCACATGGTTCTGATAACCCGATGAGTTGGCGCAGACAGAGGAGGACGTAGACAACGGTGAGGATGGCTCAGATGAAGGAGACGACAGAGACAGGGAGGGCGAGCAGAGAGGAGGACTCCTGGCAGCCTCTCCAGCTCCTCCTGGAGAAGAGGAGGCAGCAGGCCTCCTTTTGAAGCCTTGTGCTGGAGTCAAGTCCATGGGCCAGGAGAACTGGAGGTGCAGCTGTCAGACCGTTGGACCTGGAGGCTGTTAGTCCACAACAGAAGACAGGGATCCAGGAACAAACCTAGAGGAAAAAAAGAGGACAGGCGTCATCTTACATCATTATCTACACGTAGCTGAGATAAAACATGTGGACAGAGCAGAAGAAGACGCAGAATCAAGTCCTTGTTTTCTGCAGCGAGTTGTGCTGCTGTAGTGTGTTTTTCAAAACAGAGTTCAAACCGTGTTTGTTCTGGTTCGGCCCGGTGTGTTTACGCTGAATGGACTTCACTGGTGCCATCATCTACAACGGATCCAACCAATGACTGGTTCCTGAAACTAAAACAAACTCCAGCACAGACAGTTCTCCTGCAGCCGATCACTTTATGGTACCACACGTGAATGACCCACACCTGGACCTACAACACCTGGACAACCGACACCTGGACCTACACCACCTGGACCTACAACACCTGGACAACCGACACCTGGACCTACACCACCTGGACCTACAACACCTGGACGACCCACACCGGGACCTACAACACCTGGACAACCCACACCTGGACCTACACGACCTGGACTTACAACACCTGGACGACCCATACTTGGACCTACGCCACCTGGGCCTAGTGATGTTACAAGATGTGCCGAGGCTTCGAAGCGTGTGCCAAGTAATGGGGGGGCATGTCCACGAAGCGCGTATTGAGGCTTGCTTCATTTAGGGGAGGAGCCAAAATGATGACGTTCGAAGCCTCGCAAGCCGGTCGTACCGCGTGACTGGTTCAGGAACTGGTTCGCAGGTTTGACGTGCAATTCAAAATATAAGGGGCAGCGAAATGGATTCCCCGTTCACATTTGTTGGATTTTTACCTGCTGTATCTTTGCATTCAATTGGTTTGAGACTCTTTTTTTTTTTATAGAACCAGTCAGAAAGAGAAGATTTTACCGTCTGGGAACACTTTGACCTGATTTCTCCTAATAAAGTAGGCACATAACAAGTGAAGTGTAATATGAATAACTGTGACAACACCACACACCGCTTGTTCTAATTTCTTCTTTTTCTGGTATTTTAAAAGGTGAAGTGTCTGTTGTGTTCCAAGGAGCTAGAGAAATATTGTCCAAAAAAAGAAGCCACCTGAATCCCAGCACTGTGGAAAAATTGATATTTTTGAATAAAAACTAGGGCTGGGACTTTAACGCGTTAATTTCGATTAATTAATTACAGCGAAAACGCGTTAAAAATAATAATTAATTGCACCCTCCTCAGTTCCCTCATTTCTGGCACACAGGTAACTCTGATGAACACTCCAGCCCAGTAGGTGGCGGTAATGAACCTGAAGTCTGTCTGTAGCCATGAAGAAGAAGCACAGGAAGTACTGAGTGAAGTCAGGCACTGATGAACAGTGAAGGAAGACCAGATTGAGCTTGTTGGGCAGAAAGTTTTCTTTTAAAAATCTTCCCAATGGCAGCTTGGATAAAAGCCTGGTTGTGTGTAAATTGTACAACAAAGAGTTTTCTGATCACTGCGTCACTTCAAGCCGACGGTATCACCTCAATGTAAAACATGTTGCTGTTAGCACCAGAGCTAACGTTAGCTACGAGTCATGCTAACAGCCAACGGTGTAGCCATCCCATAATAGACCACTTTTCTAGACAGTGCTTGAGTTTACAGAAAGTCTTAAAATGTTGAATAAAATCGCTATAATTGCACTTAGATTTGCAGTAATCTGTGAATGTAGCAGACAGATGAAAAATGCAGATAAATAGAAATTAAACATTTTTGTGGTTTAAGTTTTTACTCCGTCAAGGCTCTGCCTCCTTGGAGGAGGAATGACCTAAACAACAAAAATATCTCTTTTAATAACTTAATTATAAAATTTTTGTTTATAAAAAAATTACATAAATAAAAATTGATATTCCTATAAAAAGAACCATCAAAATTCCACCATTTATCAGACCCAGAAAAGATGAAAACAGAATGAATCTGTGGATTTTCAACTTTCTGAAGCTCCTTGAACTACTTATGCTGAGTTTATGTGCCACACAGTGGAAAAAACAACTAAATTCAGGCTTTAAGTCATCAAAATCACTTTTTTCTATATGTCCCATTTTCCTTTTTTAAAATAAATTCTAAATTATAAACACGTATATGTCTATTCATTGATTCAACTGTCAACCACAATTTTATTTGAATTGAAAAACTTCATTTATTGTGTCAAATATTGCTATTTGACAAAACTGCAATTAAATTGCGATTAATTAATTACAAAGCCTGTAATTAATTAGATTAAATTTTTTAATCGCGTCCCACCACTAATAAAAACAAATAAAATGTTGTCCCTACTTTTGTTTTACAGGTTGTCACTGGTACCACACGCAAAGTCACAAAACAGCAAGTCGCAAAAGCACAATAAATTTTATTTATATAGCCCTTATTACAATTAAAGATATCTAAGCACATTACAGAAAGCCAGAACCTGACATCAATCAAGCAGTCAAGCTACAAATCTCAAATCTCTCCCCAATTTGTTTCCATTTCCCCCTCTGTTCCTGCTATCAGGAAAAGCAGACACTATATTAAGTATATTACTTGTTTATTGGCATTATCATTTAAGCACAATTCAAAGCTTCACATAGCAAAGCTAGTGTGTCACTATAGGCACTCTGTCTGTTTTACTTTTATTTGTCCAGTTGATGGCGCATTAGAGCAAATGAAGCACCACGAAGCTTCGAACCATGAGTGAAACAACTGGATGGAAAGCCTCAATGCTTCATGAAGCTTCATCTCGCCAGCACTACCTGGACCTACACCACCTGGACGACCCACACCTGGACCTACAACACCTGGATGACCCACACCTGGACCTACAACACCTGGACCTACACCACCTGGACCTACACCACCTGGACAACACACACCTGGACGATCCACAACTGGACCTACAACACCTGGACGACCCACACCTGAACCTACAACACCTGGACAACCTACAACACCTGGATGACCCACACCTGGACCTATAACACCTGGATGACCCACACCTGGACCTACAACACCTGGACCTACACCACCTGGACCTACACCACCTGGACAACACACACCTGGACGATCCACAACTGGACCTACAACACCTGGACGACCCACACCTGAACCTACAACACCTGGACAACCTACAACACCTGGATGACCCACACCTGGACCTATAACACCTGGACGACCCACAGCTGGACTTACAACACCTGGACGACCCACACCTGGACGACCACCACCTGCTGCCCTGAGCATGGTTGGCAGTACAGGTGGACCTACAGTCTGATGATGTGGTTTAATATCTTTGTTTCTCCATTTCACTGCTGTTCATTAAATCAGTTGAATTTTCTAACGTGGAGCTTCAACAGTTCTGGTCTGTTCGGTGTGTCTCTGACTCGATGTGTCTCTGACTCGATGTGTCTCTGACTCTGATTCGATGTGTTTCTGACTCTGACTCGGTGTGTTTGTTTCTGACTCGGTGTGTTTCTGTTTCTGACTCGGTGTGTCTCTGACTCGGTGTGTTTTCGTGTCTGAAGCTAACGGTGCTAACGGGAATGTTTTCGCTTTCCGGCCGGTTCCCGCCGCTGGTTCCGGCTGAACATCTGGTTGTTTGCGGTGTCTCGTTAATTCATAATTCTGAGTCCATTTTAGTCGCTGATGGTGAAATAAATCATCATGAATATAAATAAAAACGACTGATCTGAGATCAGAGGGTTAGCTAGCGGCTAGCTTAGCTTAGCTTCCAGCAGCTAGCAGTAATGAGACTCCAGTAGGAGCTAAATGCTAATCCGTTACCTTTAGCCTTCAATCTGGCAGCAGACAGCCGCTCTGATTCACCGGAATCCGTTAAACTCAGTGAAGCAGCCGGTAAAGAGGAGCTTTAGCTGCTTCTGGTCGGTTTAAAGCGGCAGCCCTCCTCCGTTAGCCACCGCCATCTTCCTCCCTCAGACCGGACACTAGGAATCATGGGAAACCGAGTTTTGTCAGAAGATTTAAAACTTTATTTACATCAAACGTTTACAGTAAGGGACAAAAATATCACAGACTGGTGTGAAACAATACAAATAATTTAACTGTAAAAAGAAATAAGGAGAGAAGCGTAAAAATACACAGATCAGTGTTAGATGATGTAAATTTAGATGTTTATTTAAATGTTTTATTGCTGTTTATTTTATTGTATATTTTAGTGTTTTATTGCTGTTTATTTTTATTGTATATTTTACTGCTCTCTCTGTCTTTAAGTTATTATTTTAGATATTCCACTGTGCTGAGTTCTTGTAAAGGACTATAGAAATAAACTTTAATTGACTGATTGATACAAAGGTTGAATGATGAGAAAATAGTTTGTTTATTTATTACAAAACTTTCTGGTCTGGTTCTGATGGTTGACGGTTAAATAATAAATGAATGAACAATGTTCAGTATTTGTTCTTTTGATTCTTGTCCATTTCTAACAGTCGGACATGATTTGTTTTTCGTTTAAAGCTCATCATCCCTCCGTTGTCTGTAAGCTGTATTCTGTAGAAGGTTTTATCCACAGCTTTAATCTTCTGTAACCTCAGCATGTTTCTGAAAGACAGAGAGACTCAAACCAGAACCTCTAGCTGTGAATTACAGATTCTTGAGATCAGATGTTAGTGGGTTTCTTTTTCAAGATATCTACATTATAATATATATAAAGAACCCATTCCCCGTTTAAAAACAGAATAACAACTATTTTAAATGGCATCTCTGTTTTCTTACTGACTAATAAATGCAGCAGAAGTTTTACATTTTATGGTTTCCAAAGTGGAACTACAGGATTCTATTCTAACATCATCTGTTTTTATTGAGCCTTAACTTGGTTCTTCTTCCAGCGATATGAATAAACTATAAATAATTAATCTATCTATTGTAGTATCTGATCTGATATGAGTCCTGATAGTTGTTGACCATAAAGTGAACTTTTGACTAACAGCTGTTAGTAATTTCATTGGTATGTGTTTCCAGCCCAAGAAACTCTATGCTGTATTGACACTGGGGTCCACTGTCAAGCTAAAGTTGACCTGTGACCCTTAGGGAATGTGCAGAGTAGAGGGTTTTCGTCTGAGGAGGTATTGTTCTTGGGTAGGGGTTTGAACCAGATGTTGTAATTCTATCCTTTACCAGAGGGTATAAAATGACCACCAGCCCTTTGTTCAAGTGGGATTTTCATATTGGCTGGGAAACTCTCCACAGGCAGACCATGGTGCCTGTTCAGATGCTGCCTTTTTATATAATAAAATTATATTATAAAAGTAACAGTGTCAACGGACGTTTTCTTCAACATCTGCACATCCTTGAAGTCTAAGAGAAACTACGACAAAACAGTGGCGACAAGGATGGGATCGGTTTGTGGTCTCCTTTGAGGTCACCGACAGCTCCAGCGCACTCTCACACCGCTTCAAAGAAAAAGGACCGGTCAGAAGAGTGAGTATGTTTCTCTCACAATGTGGGGTGCTGGTTAGTGCGTGGAAGCTGGGGGTGGTTGGCTGCACTGTAACAGATCATGTGTGCCTTTCCAGGATGTGTTGAGGTTTAGAATAGCATTCGGTCTAAATTGGGGAGTTTATTGCTCATAGCTAGAGTTGAGGTAAGAGTTAAAAGTAAAGAGTTAAAGAGAGAAAAAAGTATAGAGAGAAGAGAGTTTAGAAGTGAAGAGAAATGATGCTGCAGCAGTAGAGTAGAGAAGAGAAAAGAAGTTGAAGAGAGATAAATGTTGAAGTTAAAGAGGTAAATGTAGAATAGCTGAACTAGTAACGATGAAGCAAGCTAAATAACCATGCAAGATTAATGAGACAGGCCTGAATCTTGTTACCGGTAAGACGTGTAAATTAGACGCTTTAAGTGAAAGTTGGGTTTTGAGTAGTTGAATTGGTGCTCAGAAACAAAAGAGGACAGAGTAGATTTTACCTTTGGGCCCAGAGGTCAATTGGCAAAATGAAAATATAGAGATGAAGAGAGACCAAGTGAAGAAGAGGAAAAGAGGCCTAAAAGAAATAGAGTTTGAGAAAAAGAGGAATGAGGATAACAAGGGAAGCCACAGATTTGAACAAAGCCCTCTGGGAGGCAGGTAGCACTGGCCACAAACCCTGTTATGTGAATAGCCTACATGTAGCAGGTAAGTTCATAGAACTGGGGATATAAATGATTATATTCAATCGTAAATAAGTTCCCTCTCAAGTTCCCACCGAAAGACGTCACGGTGTCCGATGCGCTTCTTGATTGAATGATTTATATCCCAGGATGGTAGCACAAATTTAGATGATAAGAGAGAGAGAAAGTTAAAGGAGCAGCTTAAGCATGCTTTTAGGATTTGTGTGAATGACTTGACGCTGGGATTGGATGCTGAGAGTGTTGTGGATGAGGTTGAATAGGCCTATGTGTTTTATTTTGTGAGTTTGATATTTTTGATGTGTGTGCTTTATTCTGTGAGTTTGTGTCGGCGCCTATGTCTGCATCTGGGTCTGGGTCTGGAGTGCACGCCAGCCCCTCCCTGATGTGTGTTTGTCTGTGTGTGCGTATGCTGCAGCGACTGTGTGTGTGGGAGATCTCTGCCAAAATGAGAGGGTTAATAAGAGAAACAGATAATGAATGACTAAACGGAATAGGGGACATGTCTGATTGAGTAGACTTTAAATTGAGGATTAAGTGCTGTTGGTGGTTTTTGTCTGTTAAATGTCTTGTCTGTCTCTGTGTGAGTGTGTGTGGTGCTATAGCTGAGTCCGGAAGGCTGTAGTGTGTCTTTGTTTGATATAGAATAGACTTCCTATTAAATAGGTATATGTAGAGGTTGGGATTGGCTATAGGAGATTTTTGCCTCCTCACTGTTAAATACCTATGATCCCTTCTGCAGGGGGACGTTTATGAATTTGCTGAATCCTTATGAGCCTTATAAGAGGACTATTGTGAATTGATAATGTATCTGAGCCTTATAGTGGATGTGTATACATCTGATGAATATATTGGAGCATTTGTTGAGTCTGAAGAGAAGTAGAGACCAGTGAGGACATTCTGTGTGCATGAGCATGTATGAATACTTGAGATGATGAGTAGTGACAGAGGAAGTTTCCTGATAGAGTTTGTTAAAACTGGGAAAATAGTTTAACTGTTAGAGGACACATTCTGAATTCTGTGTTTTAGCTGCTGATGGGGAAGATGAAAATGATCTAAATGTTGACAGAGATGTGCAAATTGCAACGAGTTGTTTTTTGGGTGATGTGTAAGATTGATGGTGATCATATGACATTAACCCTTTGTTTTCTTTGTTTTCCAATGTTCGACTGTGATGTATGAGAATTGTGAAGGAGACTGAGGAGATGGAATGTGTCTGAATTCTGATCCCCAAGAGGACAGATGAGTGGACAGCTGACGGTGCTCTACAAGAGCTGAAGCTTTGTGGATGACAACATGTGTGGCTCTGGTGTCCGACGTCATCCAGGCTAGTGTGATTTTATCCACAAACTGTTTTTGATGTTATTTTGCTTATGGACACACACACATACATTTATTGCTGATATTGGGGACACATATTTAGTCTGTTCACATATAGGCCTACAGTGTTTCCTTTAGTTTGGGGTTAATGAAGGACATCTGTGTATACATCGAGGGGATGTTTCACTGATTGGAGAGGAAGCTTGGCAACAGACTGACCATCTGACCATTTAATTGATGAGTAAATCATTACTGATTTAGAGGATTGTTAAACATTTGTAGAGAGGTTGCTTTGGCTTGAAGACTGTTGAGTGCATGATGTCAAAGATGGACCGTGAAGTTAGGAGAGTGATTACGCCGGTTGATGCAGTCCAAAGGAGCAATCCGCTTGTTAAAGGTATTGTAGAGATGTCAGGGAAGTGGAGCAAGCGATGGCCTGATATCGACCGACCTTGGCCGGTAGAGGGGACTCTCAATCCTGATGTGATAGAGACGATGCAGGTGCTGATGTCCACCCATAAAGCAGGCCAGAAGAAAGGGAAGAAAGGACAGAGACGCATGGAGAAGAGACAGATGGAGCTGGGTATGCTGAAGTTGTTTGAAAATGAAGGACAGAAGTTGTTGAAGGCTGTGAAGGAAAGGAGAGAGCAGAAGGTCAAGGAAGCAGATCAGCTAGTGGAGAAGGTTGATGTACCTTTCTCACATGTGGCTTCAATGAAGAAGCCCCCACCTAAGGAGAAGGAGGTGAAGTTTGCTGATGTTTATCCTCAGCTCCCAGTGCTTAGAAAGGGGGGTGACTGTTGCATCAGAGATGAGGCTGTTGGAGGATATGATCCAGCAGTGAGAAGGATTTTGGCTAAAGCAGAGAAGAGAGGTGATGAGAGAGTGCAGAGAGGAGGTCTAGGAGAGAAGGAGACTGATGAGAGTGAGGATGGAGACAGTGATGGAGATTCTGAGAGTGAGAGACAGTGGGCTTTAAGAGAAGTTGAGAGTAGGAAAGGAAAGGTGTTAGATAAGATGTGTCCAGTGGTTGTTAGAGGCCAGAATCTGGAATACAAGCCTTGGCAGAATACTGATATGTCAGATATACTTGAGAAGTTGCCGACTCTTCAAGATGGGGCATATCCTTGGATTTCAAAGCTAGAGGAGGTCCTGGTGGGAACACAACCTGCCATGGGAGACATTAAGCGACTCTTAGCTAGTCTCCTGGGAGTTCCTGTGATGGAGGAGATCCTACAACAAGCGGGTCTTAACAGATATGTGGCAACTGAGGTGAATGATGCAGAACTCTTTGCTGCCAGTCGAGGTCGGATGTGGAGAGCATTGAGAGATACGTTCCCAACGAACATACATCCAGATAATATTTTGGTTGAGCCACTGGGTCCAGAGGAGAATCCGAGGGCCTATGTGTCCAGGGCTCATCAGGCATGGAGAAATGTCACAGGAAACGACCCAGATGTGAACCAGATGGAGAAGTTGATTCTGCGAGGTAAAATACAGAGGGGGCTGCCCCTATCAGTGAGGAGTAGATTGGCAGAGGTGGTTTCTCTGGGAAGCATGATGAGAGCTGCCTACACAGATCATGTGGCTCATCTGGTGGAGCTACACAGGAAGAAGGAGCGTGCTCAGAAACAGCAGGACGAGGAGATGCTTAGGAAACTACATCAGATGCAGCTGGTAGAAACTAGGAGAGAGACTAGGAGAGAGACTTGTAGTGAGTAGTTGTTATAGAAGTGAGTCTGAATCCTGAGAGCAACATACATCTACAGTCAGTGAAACAGCCAGAGGATTCTTATTGTGTGATATATGATTTGGGAGTATAGAGTGCCAGATCTTTTAGTAGAGTTTTCAGTATTTCACTAAGTGTAGAGAAATTACATAGTTCTTATATTTGCAAATAAATATTGTAAGGTGTTTTGGATACTCAGTCTGTTGTTAAGTTTTTGTTAAGTTGGTTGTTAAGTTTGGTGTTGGGGTTTTTGTTAAGTGGGGCCATAAGCAGGTAAAATGGTGAAGATTAGTCCTACAGAATTAAGTACTGAACTGTATTTGGGAGCTATCTACCATTCATAATGTCAAGGTGTTTGCTAAAAAAAAAAAAAAAAAAGAAGAAGACAGAGGAAATTAATGGTATGTTGATATACTGCTCTGTTGACATCTGACAACACAGGGGTTTGAATTAGGTGCTGAGTGTCATCCGAGTGAGCTGAGTTAGTGATAACATTAATATGTTACTTTTTGAGTTTTATGCCTATATGACTGATATGAAGTGTTTATGATAAGGGGGTTTCATTTACTTGGATGTTTTCTCCTAGGAGGTGAGTACATTGGGATCTCAGGTGTTTTCTTTTTTTTCAATTGCTTAGGGACAGTGATGTTAGGCAGGAGGAGGTCCACTGAAGGGTGCGATGGGTCGACCAGCCTGACTTTGGACAATTTTTGATTTTTATTTCTGTGATTCCCAAATGGATTTACTTCCACTTATTTCACAGAATCGTTTGAACCTCTTTCGATTGGCTTGGAGTACCATATGTGGTCGCCTAGGCAGAGGGACCGTGAGAGAATTTTCCTGTCTTGATTGTTTGATGGATAATTTGGGAAAGATAGCTGCCTGGCAGGTTTTTCGCTCTCACACTCCATAAATTTACTATATTGCTGAGCTTGTGCTGTGATTAGCATGAACAGAAGAAAATGTCATAAACATTCTGTGTGTGACTCTTATGTACTCAATATTACGATAATTAGCTAGACAAATGTCTCGAAGGGGGGATGATGTAGTATCTGATCTGAGTCCTGATAGTTGTTGACCATAAAGTGAACTTTTGACTAACAGCTGTTAGTAATTTCATTGGTATGTGTTTCCAGCCCAAGAAACTCTATGCTGTATTGACACTGGGGTCCACTGTCAAGCTAAAGTTGACCTGTGACCCTTAGGGAATGTGCAGAGTAGAGGGTTTTCGTCTGAGGAGGTATTGTTCTTGAGTAGGGGTTTGAACCAGATGTTGTAATTCTATCCTTTACCAGAGGGTATAAAATGACCACCAGCCCTTTGTTCAAGTGGGATTTTCATATTGGCTGGGAAACTCTCCACAGGCAGACCATGGTGCCTGTTCAGATGCTGTCCTTTTCATGTAATAAAATTATATTATAAAAGTAACAGTGTCAACGGACGTTTTCTTCAACATCTGCACATCCTTGAGGTCTAAGAGAAACTACGACACTGTCTATCTATCTATCTATCTATCTATCTATCTATCTATCTATCTATCTATCTATCTATCTATCTATCTATCTATCTATCTATCTATCTATCTATCCATCCATCCATCTATCTATCTATCTATCTATCTATCTATGTATGTAGAGCAGTGGTCCTCAAACTACGGCCCGTGGGCCGAATACGGCCCGCCTCCCAATTTGGCCCGGCCCCCTGAACAATACCAGAGACGCATTGTGATTTTTTTTTCAGTCTGGCCCCGCGATCAAGACTAATACACACAGAATGTGACATTCTATTCCACCCTTCTGCAGTCTAGACTCGCCCCTGTCAAATAAAACGGAGTAATGGCGAAAAGGTTTGGTAAGAGAAAAACTGATTCAGAATGCAGGATATTTAACCTGCAGTGGACAAACGATTATTTTTTTGTTCAGTGCAAAGAAAAGGCTGTTTGTCTCATCTGTCAAGAGGCGGGCGGTATTCAAAGAATACAATCTGCGCCGACACTATGAATCCCGTCACAAAGACAAGTATGATCACTTGCAAGGCCAAATGCGAGCAGACAACTCTCAAAGCTAAAAAGTGGACTGTTAGCTCAGCAGAATACATTTGTACGCCAAGCTCAGCTGAACCAGTCATCCGTTCGGGCCAGCTTTCGGGTTGCTCAACTGATAGCAAGCAGCGGTAAACCTTTCACTGATGGACAATTTGTCAAGAAATGTTTGAATGCTGTCGTAGAGGAGGTGTGTCCCGAGAAGAAAGATGTCTTTAATGCCGTGACTCTCTCGGCGAATACAATCACCAGACGCATTGAAGAAATCGGGGGTTATGTATATTCCCAGCTGCAGCAGAAGACGGAAGAATTGGACTTTTTTTCATTAGCACTGGATGAGAGCACGGATGTGCAGGACACAGCGCAGCTGCTCATTTTTATTCGTGGAGACTGCTCATATGAGTCATTTAAGTAAGAGATTCTGCTCTGACAACTAAGCTGAACTTTTACCTGTTAAGATTGTGCATGGCACAACAGAAAGTTAATGTTCCATGGACTTTTTTTCTGTGAAGAACCCAGAGAGGGTTATTTGGTTATTATTTATTTCACAAATAGTGTTATTTATTTCCTGACCTTTTTTTCTGTGAAGAACCCAGAGAGGGTTATTTGATTTTTATTTATTTCATAAATAGTGTTATGTATTTCATTAATAGTGTTGTTATTTATTTTAAGATTTGGTTATGTGTGGCTTTCTGGAAAACAATAAATGTTTACGTTTAGACACCCCTGCGATTGTCACACTTTTTCTGTTACAAACTGACCCCAGCCCCCCATCAGAGAAGGGAAAAGTTATGTGGCCCTCACAGGAAAAAGTTTGGGGACCCCTGATGTAGAGGCAGCATTCCGGATGAGAGTTCAGGACGGTTCCAAACAGCTGTCACTGACGAGCTTGTTAAAAAGTCCTAAAATATGGCGTTATAATCCGAATACTAAATCAATAAACTGCTATTATCAGTAGAACCATCAGAATTTCGGGTTTGGGTGTTTTCAATTTGATGTTTTTGACTTAAAAAATAAATCTACAAAGACGTCTGTCTCCCCTCTGGTCGGTAAATGGTTCGGTCCTTCTGCTGGAAGGCGCGGACTGCTTCATCCTCCATTGCTGTCCCCAGAGGGTCCGGAGGTTCTGGAGGTTCTACTGGTTCTGGAGGTTCTACAGGTTCTACAGGCTCTGGGGATCAGCGAGGTTCTGTCTAGTTCTATTTCTGCAGATCAGCATGGTGAGAGATTGTTCAGTGTTCTCCTTTGGACCTGGTTCCAAGCTGGTACCGAGCAGGGCCGGACCGGAAGCAGCTCTCTGACATCAAGTCTGATTTTAACCGATTTAACTGATTTTAAATATTCGGTGACTGTCGTTGAAGTTAATGTAAAAACAGGAAGTGTGTGGAGGTTTACTTCCTGTCCAACATTCTTATTATTAGTATAAATTATAATTAAACATAAACGGCGGTTGGACTTTATAAAAGTGACTCAGAGTGTTTTCCTCTTCTGTGTAGTTTTGGTGTCAGATAGTTTTCATGTCTTCATGGATCAAGAGCTGTATTTTAAGAATGTAATCGTGTTTCCTCTATGTTCTGGGGTTAGGGTTGAGATGTGACTTCCTGATGTGATGAATAATGTAAGGACCTTCTATAACTGTTCCTCAGCGTGAGTGCATCTCCATCCACGTGGGTCAGGCTGGAGTCCAGATCGGGAATGCCTGCTGGGAACTCTACTGCCTGGAACATGGGATCCAGCCGGACGGACAGATGCCCAGCGACAAGACTACTGGAGGAGGAGACGATTCTTTCAACACCTTCTTCAGTGAGACCGGAGCTGGGAAACATGTTCCCAGAGCCGTGTTCGTGGACCTGGAGCCTTCAGTCATCGGTAAATAAACTCTGTGATTTGGTGCCTTGGCCTGTTTCTGAGCTCAATTGGTGAAACTGTGACTGAATGTCTTAGATGAGGTTCGTACCGGAACCTACTGCCAGCTGTTCCACCCCGAGCACCTGATCACCGGTAAGGAGGACGCTGCCAACAACTACGCCCGAGGACACTACACCATCGGCAAAGAGATCATTGATCTGGTTCTGGACAGACTCCGCAAACTGGTGTGTAGCTTCAGAGCTGTTATCGTCACCTTGAGCAGGAAGTTTGATTTTTGTATTTATGTTTGGTTTCCTGCTTCTCTTCTGTCCTCAGGCCGACCAGTGCACCGGCCTTCAGGGCTTCCTGGTGTTCCACAGCTTCGGTGGAGGAACCGGGTCTGGTTTCACCTCCCTGCTGATGGAGCGTCTGTCTGTGGACTACGGCAAGAAGTCCAAGCTGGAGTTCTCTATCTACCCAGCCCCCCAGATGTCTACTGCCATGGTGGAGCCCTACAACTCCATCTTGACCACCCACACCACCCTGGAGCACTCCGACTGCGCCTTCATGGTGGACAATGAGGCCATCTACGACATCTGTCGCAGGAACCTGGACATCGAGCGTCCTGTCGTACACCAACCTGAACAGGCTGATCAGCCAGATCGTGTCGTCCATCATGGCGTCTCTTCGCTTCGATGGAGCCCTGAATGTTGACCTGACGGAGTTCCAGACCAACCTGGTGCCCTATCCTCGGATCCACTTCCCTCTGGCCACCTACGCTCCAGTCATCTCCGCTGAGAAGGCCTACCACGAGCAGCTCACTGTGGCCGAGATCACCACGCCTGCTTCGAGCCGGCCAATCAGATGGTGAAGTGCGACCCTCGCCATGGCAAGTACATGGCCTGCTGCCTCCTGTACCGAGGTGACGTGGTGCCCAAAGACGTCAACGCCGCCATCGCCACCATCAAGACCAAGCGCAGCATCCAGTTTGTGGACTGGTGTCCAACTGGCTTCAAGGTGGGCATCAACTACCAGCCGCCCACCGTGGTTCCTGGAGGAGACCTGGCCAAGGTCCAGAGGGCCGTGTGCATGCTGAGCAACACCACCGCCATCGCCGAGGCCTGGGCCCGACTGGACCACAAGTTTGACCTGATGTACGCCAAGTGGGCCTTTGTCCACTGGTACGTAGGAGAAGGGATGGAGGAGGGAGAGTTCTCCGAGGACAGAGAGGACATGGCAGCTCTGGAGAAGGATTATGAAGAGGTTGGAGTTGATTCAATGGAGGGAGAAGGAGAGGAAGGAGAGGAGTAAACCTCAGACATATGTGTTAATCCTGTCATGTAGTCCAATCAAATGCTGCTTTAACATCTGTTTGTTTCTGGTTACTGCTAATAAACTACAGCATTCATTGTCAGACTGTGTTTTCATTCAACACTATGATGTGTGGAGCTTCTTTCAAACCGAGTTCATGCATCCCATAATAGTGGCTGAGTTTGTTTTTGAGGTAAATCTGATTTACTTTAAATGGTGCCAAATGTTCATCCTGAAGCAGCCATCGCTGGTTAAAAACCAGCAGTTTATAATGTTTGGGTGATAATCCAAAGGTGGAAGTAGTCTGTCAGAAACAGGAAACTAAACCTCTAAAAGCTTCAACATCCTCCACCTGCTGGATGTAGATCACTGGAACAAGACTACGAAATACAAGCTCTTATAAGGAGATAAATAATTAACCAAATGTGGAACAGCTGACTCATTTAGATGTTTGCTCAACAACATGTTTGATAGAAACTTTTCTTCAGTTAAATAAAACATGATCATATATATATATATATATATATATATATATATATATATATATATATATATATATATATATATATATATATATACATACATATATATATATACATATATATATATATATATATATATATATATATACATATATATATATGTATATATATATATATATATATATATATATATATATATATACATATATGCATATATTCTACAGAGGTCTATGTTCTAAATGGATGTTAACACGAGTTAGAAAAATGACCTTCAGATAATCTGATGCCTTATGAAATGTAGTTCTCATTAAAGCATAAATTCGATTTGTGTTTATCAGGAAACATTCTTTTTCTGATGTCAGCTGTTCTCATTACACACTGGAGGATTTATTTCTGGGTGTCTTTTGAACAGATCTGAATTAAAACATTCATTTTGCACCTTTATTCAAAAAAAACAGAAACTCACTGAATTAAATACAGCAATGCAGAGAAGCATGAAGGCATCAACCCAACTTAAATTGCTGTTGGAGATGAAGAGTCTTTGGAAAAGTATTCTATAATTTATTAGTTGTAAACAATTCAAAGATACGTAACAGACAGTAAAACTCAATAGTAATGTCCATCCAATGCACATTCAGTACCTTTTGATTAAAAAATAAAAGTACCGAACTGAGAACTGAACTGAGTTTGTTCTGAAAGTCTGAAGTTTTCTTTAAGACCCAAGATCATTTTCCTGAAACTGCAGAATTCCTGGAACTAAACTTTTGTATAATCAAAGTAATTCAGCTCCAAAAGCTTTTAATAGAGTAAAGCCTCTAAATAATGAGCAGCAAGAACACACCAACTTAAAGCTGTTGCAGAAAGAACAAGAACACAATAAATAATTAGAGTAACAGTCAAGTGAATCCATTCAGCTGATTCCACAGCAGGTTGTGCGTGTCATGGTGGTTTTCTTTACCTGCTGCTGGAACACCTGGAGAGGCTCTCAGAGATAAAGATGGATCAGAAAACGTTCTTTACATTCAGACATGTCAGTTAACTTCGGCAGCTACAGGGTCAGAACTCTGGTCTGACTGAAACACCTGCTGGACAGGTGAGTCCGCTGATTGATGGTAGAATATAAAGTCTACAGTACCTGAAACCTCACAGCAGATTGTCACGGATCTATGAGTACGGAATACTGAACATCCTGGGTAATAAATGTTTCAACGCTCTGCCTTCCTTTTCACTCCCTAAATGTAGCATCTCTAAAATGATCCGACTGTTAAGAACCCAGCGGCCTTCACTGATGGATCATTTCAGAGGTTTTCTGAGAACTTGGACTGGAGCTGAACTCCTCAGCCTGGAGGTGACTGCTGGTGTTTATGGGATGTAAAATAAAACCAGTGATTTCTGCTGGATGAAGACAGAAATATGAGCAACCTGCTTTGAAACTCTGTCCAGGCTTCATATAAACAGTCTGTACATGTAATATTCTACATTTACAGACCATAACATTAATTAAAGACATTTTAATGTGCTGTCTGTTTAAACGGGATCTGAAGACTCGGCCTTCTTCTCACATCGCTGATGTTTAAAAACTGCATTTCTGAGCAAATGAAGGATTTAAAGGCAGTATTTGGCACATATGATCTTCCTCCAGGTCCAGGTTTGTCTGTCCGGACCTCAGAACCAGAACTGATCCATTATCCCCCTTCCTGTCAGACAGCAGGGAGACCAAGGGAATCTGGTGGGAACTGGAGAACGTGGACGTGTTTGGGTCGACAGGGAGCAGCGTGGATCTGTTACATGAGGACGGAGGTGAAGGTGGAACATCTCAAACTAAACCTTGGTCTCATCAGCACCTCAAACACCTGAACAACCTGCTCGGTCCCATCATCCCAGAAGCTCTGCAGCTAAACGAGGCTCAGAGCAGCTGGACAGTCAAAACCAGCTTCACACCAGACCGGCGTCCCGGGCCATCTGGTAGAAGGTTCCCCGCTGCCTGATGAGGCTGGAAGGAGAGTCGAACTCGGACATCTCTCCTTTGTCCAACACCAGAACCCTGAGGGACACACAAGATGTTCAAAGTTTTTTCCTTCAAGTAGCTCAAAGAAACACAAAGAAATTCAAAGAAACACAAACAACACAAACAACACAAAAAACCACAAAGAAACACAAAAAACTAGGAAACTCAAAGAAGCACTGCAGCGGCTCCTCTTCCTTCAGTGATCACTAATATCGACTTCTACCTGTACTTTAGTCTCAGATCATGGATGAATCTGACATCTACAGTAAATAATAAACTCCAGATCACCAAACATACTGACAGATAGTGAAGTATTGTTACTTCATAATCTGGTACTCAGAAATACTTGGAGTCAGTACCTGGTGTAGTCCATGATGGTGTTGAGGCGGTGAGCTATGGTCAGGACGGTGCAGTCCTCGAACTGGGACCGGATGGTGGACTGGATCAGGTTGTCTGTCTCCATATCTACAGCTGCTGTGGCCTCATCCAGAACCAGGATTTTGGTTTTCCTCAGCAGAGCTCTGGCCAGACAGAGCAGCTGGCGCTGACCCACACTGCAGGGAACCAGAAGATCAGCCACCAGAAGATCAGCTACCAGAACATCAGCTACCAGAAGATCAGCCACAACAAGATCAGCTACCAGAAGATCAGCTACCAGAAGATCAGCCACCACAAGATCAGCTACCACAAGATCAGCTACCAGAAGATCAGCTACCAGAAGATCAGCCACCACAAGATCAGCTACCACAAGATCAGCTACCAGAAGATCAGCTACCAGAAGATTAGCTACCACAAGATCAGCTACCACAAGATCAGCTACCAGAAGATCAGCTACCAGAAGATTAGCTACTAGAAGATCAGCCACCAGAAGATCAGCCACCTGAAGATCAGCTACCAGAAGATCATCTGATCAGGTGTTTTCATGGATTTCAGCAGAAAGAGAACTCCTGCTTTACTCTGGAGGAGCGACTGCAGAGCAGCAAAGAGTCCAGCTGACCTGCTGAGTTAGTTTCAGTATTTATGGATCCATCTACTGGTTTGTGCTGAAGACATGAACTCTGTAGTTTACAGCATTTGGGCTCAATGGATTGAAATGAAACCATCCAGATGTTCTTCAAGTTCAGACTTCCAGCTTTAGTTGGGAGTGTTTACATCCACATCAGGTGAACATGGAGGAATTAAAACACATTTTAGAAGGACCCTCCATCTTTATAAGGCTGCTCAGCTGATCCAGGGTCAGGTTTGAGTTATTCCCTCATTATTTCATCTACAAGGAGCAGATTAAAGGTCTAGAATTAATTTTAAGTTTGGAATCTGGTGAGGTCAGCTCCTGGTAGAACATCACCATGAACCAAACCCAGCATCTGGAGACGTCTATGGGTTCCACATGTTAAAAGTGACAGTTTGATTTATCCTCACGATAGTTCATCCAAACACATTTGGTCCTTTATAAAGGTGGAGGGTTCTTCTGAAATGTGTTATAGTTCCTCTGGTCACCTGGTGTGGTGGTGTAAAAACTCAGATTAAAGCTGAACGTCTGAACATCTGAACTTAAAGAACATCTGAACTGTTTAATGTCCAGATATTTATGGACCTGACTCCAGCTTCGGTGGTTTGCAGGTTGAAGCAGTCCTACCTGAGGTTCTCTCCTCCTTCGCTGCACTCATGGCTCAGTTTGTCAGGAAGACCAGACACAAAGCTCTTGAGATGGGAGAACTCCAGAGCCCTCCACACTTCCTCATCAGAGTACGAGTCGAAAGGATCCAGGTTCATCCTCAGAGAGCCTGAAAACAGAACCGGGTCCTGGAGAGGAAGGAGAGTCCTGTCAGAGCTTCAACATCTGGATTTATGAGATCTGAGAGCAGCAGCTGATGAAACCTTCAAAGGAACCAAAGCAGAAGCTGCTGAACTCCAGCTTTATCTTCTGATGAAACCTTCAGAGGAACCAAAGCAGAAGCTGCTGAACTCCAGCTTTATCTTCTGCAGTCACTGAAACTAAACTCTGTTCATCTGAAAGCAGCTGGAAGCATCTGAACAAACACTGTTAGAATTCATCTGTTTTCTCATGATCCTGATCAGATATCATCTCTGAGGAGGTCTGGAGGTCTGAACGGAGCTGTGATGGACATCAACAGAACCCTTTC
The DNA here is from genome assembly GCF_022539595.1 of Amphiprion ocellaris. Taxonomy (NCBI): domain Eukaryota; kingdom Metazoa; phylum Chordata; class Actinopteri; family Pomacentridae; genus Amphiprion; species Amphiprion ocellaris. The sequence continues at coordinate 33,076,345 of NC_072784.1, forward strand.
TCCAGACTGATTGAACCAGCAGAGTTCCAGATGTTCGACCTGGAACCTTACATAACCAGGTGTTCAAACCCTGGTTCGGACCACTGACCTGAGGGATGATGGTGATTCTCGACCGGAGCTCGTGGAGGCCAAGCTGGGAGATGTCCACCCCATCTATGAAGATCTTCCCCTCAGCCGCCTCGATGATCCGGAACAGGCCCAGAGTCAGAGAGGACTTCCCTGCTCCGGTCCGGCCCACGATGCCCACCTGGTGGAGGAGCAATGAAAAGTAGGTCCACGGACTGGACACCAGTACACACACCAGTACACACCAGTACACAGACCTTCTCCCCTCCAGAGATGCTGATGCTGATGTTCCTGATGGCCAGGTCCAGATCTTCTCGGTATCTCAGACCGAAGCCTCTGATGTCGATGCAGCCGGTGGTGGGCCAGCCTGGAGGAAGACTGGAGGCCTGGTGGGTCCACTGGGCCTGGAGATAGAACCAACATCTGGCTGTAACACAGCAGCAGACAGTATCAAAAACACACAGGTGGTACTAGGTACTAGTACTAGGTACCTCCTTCTCGGTGTCACAATACTCTTTGACTCTCTCCACGGCCACGATGTTGGTTTCCACGTCGGAGGACATCCGGACCAGCCAGGTCAGGGAGGCGGTGAGCTGCTCGTTGGAGGTTCAGAACCAACACGGAGGTCAGTTTAATGTTCTATAGATGAGTAACTCCTGATCTCAGCTCTGCCTCACAGCAACGACATGGAAACAAACGGAGATCCTAGCAGCTGACTGAGCATTAAAGTACTTCAGATTGTCCTGATAGAGTTCAACCTCAGTGATCCAGATCGATGAAACATTTCAGATGTTTGTTTATTCTAGAAATTAAAAGAAATCCCCACTAAGGTCTGCTGCTAAAACCTGATCTGAGGAACGACCAGCAGGCTGAGATCCTTAAAGATAAACTGAAGTCGGCTGTCATGAGATGTTCTAGAGGTTCCTTTGGTTCCTCTCAGTGAGAATGATGGAAACCACCAAAGACTGATGAGCCTGGTCTCTGAATATGAAAACTCAGATGAGTTTACCTGCAGGGCGTAGGAGATGGACAAACCCATGATGCCTGGACTCAGACTCTCTCTGGCTATGACGGCGAACAGCGCAGCAGACGACACGATGCAGTTTCCTACGAATTCCAGACGAACCGCCAACCACCTGATCAGACACATTCATCAACAGCAGGTGAAGACGTGGAGCAGCTCAGAGGAACCCTGGGAGCTAAATGAGTTGATTCTGGGCTGAACTGAATGCTAGCTGTAGGAGTAGAACACGAACCTGTTGGCTACGATGCTGGGGTAGTAGGCCTTCTGGTTGTGGTCTACCCGCCGGTCGCTTTCTCGGATGAAGCGCTCCTGCTCTCCAAACGCTCGGATCACGGAGGTTCCCAGCAGCGTTTCATTGAAGTGGGTGTAGATGGGCGAGCGACTGACGGACTCCAGACGCTTCAGCTGGCGAGACGACGCCACGTAGAACCTCTGGACAGAGCAAAGACAGACGAGTCCAGAACTTCTAATGACCCAGAGGAACAGTGGCCATTTAGATCCTCACCAGAGGAACCATTTGGGAGCTTCAGTTCTCCAGGAACAGTAGAACCAAATGCAGAGAAAATGTATGAAAAGAACAAAGTCTGGCGTTTCCAACTAACCTGCACCAGTAAGTAGAGCACACCGAGGACAGGGATGATGATGGCGACCAGCGGCGTGGCGATCAGGATGATCACACAGGAGCCCAGAACGTTGAACATGGAGCCCATGAACATCTTCAGGATGCTGGGGATCACCGAGTCGATGGTGTCCATCTCTTTGGCGAAGCGGTTCACCAGGTTTCCGCTGGGAGTTCGCTCAAAGAAGAACATGGGAGAGCGCAGGACATCGTAGAGCATGGACTGGTGGAGGAACCGGGACGCCAGGATCCCACCGATGGACATGGCCAGGGAGTAACCGAAGACCGCCACACCTGCAGGACAGTTCATGGAGGACATCTGTCTGAACTTTACCGCTGCAGCAAACACAAGGCCTGAAACACTCCTACTGAGGCTGGAATATACTGAGAGGTTCTCAAAGGAAACAGTTTCAGAGATCAGAGCTTGTTTTTAATTCTGCAGCTGATCTGAAGGAGCAGGACGATAAAAACCAGAAACAGCTCAGATGGAATGTTATTTCTGAGACAGGACGAATGAGTGAAAGCAGCTCACCCTGGGACAGACCCAGAGCTCCATACACCCCCAACCTCATCAGGCGGTCCGGCTGAGTTCCATTCACCACCGGATCATCGGTCCACAGACTCAGCCAGTAGTTGGAGAACATGGAGACCAGGTGATGGGCCAGGAACAGCAGCAGGCTGAGGCAGGACAGAGCCAGTCCAATGGCCTTCAGGTAGGACCAGAACACCGATAGCTTGACCTGAGGACAGACCAGAGGTTGGAGTCTTCAGCTGGACCTGACGCTGCTGGGTTCTCTGCTGTGGATGAACAAGTGAAGCTTCACCTACCCTCCCAGTGCTGGCTTTATCAGCCTCCGTCAGCTTCCCCACCTTCAGGTCCTTGGTCTTCTGGTTCAGCTGCTTCTCCTCCTTCTCCATCAGAGACACTTTAGAAGTACTGTTCGCTCCTGGACTGCTGCAGAAACAGTCATACATGATGAAGTTAACACTATTACAACAGTATCTGAGGCGAACCTTCTAGCAGTTTGTGTTCCTGTAGACATTAACGAGGACTTCCTCACCCAACCAGAGCCATCACGCTGCCGTTCTCCTTCCCTTTGGCTCCACTCTTTGGAGGTGATTCTAAATGCAGGAAGGAAACAGGTTTAATGAGTCGATCCTGAACTCTGCGGTCCTCAGTAATGACCATGCTAGATATCTGAACCTCCAGCTCTCTGTCTCTCACCATCGTCTTCAGTTTGGTCGACGGTAGCGTAAGTTCGCTGGAACTCTGCGAACGCTCCATCTGTGGCCATGAGCTGCTGGTAGGACCCCACCTCGGTGATCTCCCCATCCAGCATGACCAGGATCAGGTGGGCCTGATGCAGGTAGCTCAGCCCGTGGGTCACCAGAACCCGGGTCTGAACACATCCAGGATCACAGAGAGTCAGTGAAGGACTGCAGCACTTCCTGTTTTATCAGACACTACTATAAAACTAAACAGATTCGTTCTTCATTGCAACCTTTTACCATCAAATGTTTGTCAGATAAAGTGAACCAGCGTTAATCTGAGGACGGAGAAGCTGGTCCAGAACACTACACATGGATTGTCAGAGTTTTGTGGATATTTTAAATAAATTTTAAAGCATTTGGAGATTCTAGTTCTACATCAGAGCTGTTTCTGATCCATCTGGAGCTGCTGAGGATCCGTCCAACAGAACCTTCATGAGATCTTTCTGATCATTCCAGCAGCAACATCTGAGGAGAACATCTGAGAAGAACATCTGTAGAACCTCAGTAGAACAGCTGGAGGTCCACATTCTTTAGTTCAAAAGGGTGAAGTTTTATATTTTCTGTATTTATTACACATAAAGTGAAATATTTTAGTCTTTTGGACAGTAATAGAATCTAAACTTTTCTGTTTCAGATGCTGACAAACATCTCAGCAGTGGAACTTGCATGGAATAAACAGAACTAGATATAAAAACTAGAACACACTGTAAAAACTCTACCTATGATTTATAGTTCATCTCAGATTATTAGAATATAGCCGAGGCTCCAGGGGCCCTCACCTTGTCCTTCAGGAGCCCCTGAGGGCCGATGACCCAATCAAAGATGTGTTTCCCTACATGAGCATCGACAGCAGACAGTGGATCGTCCAGCAGGTAGACGGATCGGTCGCAGTAGACGGCTCTGGCCAAGCTCACCCTCTGCTTCTGACCTCCAGACAGGTTCACGCCCTGGAAGAACCACAGAACCAGCAGAGTCAGAACCAGCAGAGAAACAGAACCAGGTCACCAGTAGAGTCCTACATCCTGATACCTTCTCTCCGATCTCCGTCTCGTCTCCAGCAGGAAGGATCTCCAGGTCCGGCTGGAGAGCGCAGGCCTCCACCACTTGCCGGTACCAGGCCTCCCTCCTCTCCTGACCAAACAGGATGTTGTCCTTCAGGGAGGAGTTCTGGATCCAGGCCTGCTGGGGGATGTAGGCCACAGAACCCTGAGGAGCAAAATACACCAACGAGAGCTTCATCTCCAACCCTTTAGTGGCTGAAATCAGACAGACCAAAGTCCTGGATCCAAAACACTGACCTCCTCCTAGGATCTACAGTCTAACTCTGGCCTCCTCCTCCTAGGATCTACAGTCTAACTCTGACCTCCTCCTCCTAGGATCTACAGTCTAACCCTGACCTCCTCCTAGGATCTACAGTCTAACTCTGGCCTCCTCCTCCTAGGATCTACAGTCTAACTCTGACCTCCTCCTCATAGGATCTACAGTCTTACTCTGACCTCCTCCTCCTAGGATCTACAGTCTAACCCTGACCTCCTCCTAGGATCTACAGTCTAACTCTGGCCTCCTCCTCCTAGGATCTACAGTCTAACTCTGACCTCCTCCTCCTAGGATCTACAGTCTAACCCTGACCTCCTCCTCCTAGGATCTACAGTCTAACCCTGACCTCCTCCTAGGATCTACAGTCTAACTCTGACCTCCTCCTCCTAGGATCTACAGTCTAACTCTGACCTCCTCCTCCTAGGATCTACAGTCTAACTCTGACCTCCTCCTCCAAGGATCTACAGTCTAACCCTGACCTCCTCCTCCTAGGATCTACAGTCTAACCCTGACCTCCTCCTAGGATCTACAGTCAAACTCTGACCTCCTCCTAGGATCTACAGTCTAACTCTGACCTCCTCCTCCTAGGATCTACAGTCTAACTCTGACCTCCTCCTAGGATCTACAGTCTAACTCTGACCTCCTTCTCCTAGGATCTACAGTCTTACTCTGACCTCCTCCTCCTAGGATCTACAGTCTAACCCTGACCTCCTCCTCCTAGGATCTACAGTCTTACTCTGACCTCCTCCTCCTAGGATCTACAGTCTTACTCTGACCTCCTCCTCCTAGGATCTACAGTCTAACTCTGACCTCCTCCTCCTAGGATCTACAGTCTAACTCTGACCTCCTCCTCCTAGGATCTACAGTCTTACTCTGACCTCCTCCTCCTAGGATCTACAGTCTTACTCTGACCTCCTTCTCCTAGGATCTACAGTCTTACTCTGACCTCCTCCTCCTAGGATCTACAGTCTAACTCTGACCTCCTCCTCCTAGGATCTACAGTCTAACCATGACCTCCTCCTCCTAGGATCTACAGTCTAAACCTGACCTCCTCCTAGGATCTACAGTCTAACTCTGACCTCCTCCTCCTAGGATCTACAGTCTAACCGTGACCTCCTCCTCCTAGGATCTACAGTCTAAACCTGACCTCCTCCTAGGATCTACAGTCTAACTCTGACCTCCTCCTCCTAGGATCTACAGTCTAACTCTGACCTCCTCCTAGGATCTACAGTCTAACTCTGACCTCCTCCTAGGATCTACAGTCTAACTCTGACCTCCTCCTAGGATCTACAGTCTTACTCTGACCTCCTCCTCCTAGGATCTACAGTCTTACTCTGACCTCCTTCTCCTAGGATCTACAGTCTTACTCTGACCTCCTCCTCCTAGGATCTACAGTCTAACTCTGACCTCCTCCTCCTAGGATCTACAGTCTAACTCTGACCTCCTCCTAGGATCTACAGTCTAAACCTGACCTCCTCCTAGGATCTACAGTCTAACTCTGACCTCCTCCTCCTAGGATCTACAGTCTAACCGTGACCTCCTCCTCCTAGGATCTACAGTCTAAACCTGACCTCCTCCTAGGATCTACAGTCTAACTCTGACCTCCTCCTCCTAGGATCTACAGTCTAACTCTGACCTCCTCCTAGGATCTACAGTCTAACTCTGACCTCCTCCTAGGATCTACAGTCTAACTCTGACCTCCTCCTAGGATCTACAGTCTAACTCTGACCTCCTCCTCCTAGGATCTACAGTCTAACTCTGACCTCCTCCTCCTAGGATCTACAGTCTAACCATGACCTCCTCCTCCTAGGATCTACAGTCTAAACCTGACCTCCTCCTAGGATCTACAGTCTAACTCTGACCTCCTCCTCCTAGGATCTACAGTCTAACTCTGACCTCCTCCTAGGATCTACAGTCTAACTCTGACCTCCTCCTAGGATCTACAGTCTAACTCTGACCTCCTCCTAGGATCTACAGTCTAACTCTGACCTCCTCCTAGGATCTACAGTCTAACTCTGACCTCCTCCTCCTAGGATCTACAGTCTAACCATGACCTCCTCCTCCTAGGATCTACAGTCTAAACCTGACCTCCTCCTAGGATCTACAGTCTAACTCTGACCTCCTCCTCCTAGGATCTACAGTCTAACTCTGACCTCCTCCTAGGATCTACAGTCTAACTCTGACCTCCTCCTAGGATCTACAGTCTAACTCTGACCTCCTCCTAGGATCTACAGTCTAACTCTGACCTCCTCCTAGGATCTACAGTCTAACTCTGACCTCCTCCTCCTAGGATCTACAGTCTAACCGTGACCTCCTCCTCCTAGGATCTACAGTCTAAACCTGACCTCCTCCTAGGATCTACAGTCTAACTCTGACCTCCTCCTAGGATCTACAGTCTAACTCTGACCTCCTCCTAGGATCTACAGTCTAACTCTGACCTCCTCCTAGGATCTACAGTCTAACTCTGACCTCCTCCTAGGATCTACAGTCTAACTCTGACCTCCTCCTGGGACAGGGTAAGGGATTGTGTGTGTGTGTATTATTGTGTATTATTGTGTTTTTGCGTGTTATTGTGTGTATTTGTGTATTATTGTGTATTATTGTGTGTTATTGTGTGTATTATTGTGTGTTATTGTGTGTTACTGTGTACTATTGTGTTATTGTGTGTTATTGTGTGTGTTACTGTGTTATTGTGTGTTATTGTTTATTATGGTGTATTACTGTGTGTATTATTGTGTTATTGTGTGTTATTGTGTGTTACTGTGTATTGTGTGTATTATTGTGTTATTGTGTTACTGTGTTACTGTGTGTTACCGTGTATTATTGTGTGTTATTGTGTATTATTTTGTCTTATCGTGTTATTGTGTGCATTATTGTGTGTTATTGTGTGTTACTGTGTATTATTGTGTGTATTTGTGTGCATTATTGTGTGTTATTGTGTGTATTTGTCACCTTAACAGCTACAGTTCCCTCCAGTTTGTCCATTTCTCCGAGCAGAGCAGAAAGCAGAGAAGACTTTCCTGATCCAACGTGTCCGACCACCGCCACCAGAGAACCTTCTGGGATACACACATTCAGCCTGCACACACGCACACGCACACACACACACACACACACACACACACACACACACACACACACACACACACACACACACACACACACACACACACACACACACACACACACACACACACACACACACACACACACACACACACACACACACAGAGTAACAAGCACAGAGTAACACACAGTAACAAGCACAGAGTAACACACACACCAGTAAATGTTGGTTGATAAAAACTTCCACATTAATAAAAGTAATAATTTCATTTTGCTGCTTCGTCTTTTCATTAATTAAACTTTTTAGGGACAATATTTCCTCTGGATATTTCCTCACTGAGGCTAAATGAGGTGGATTCTGTAATAATTCTCTAGAATATTCTCCTGATTACTGATTTCTTCTTGAGGATGAAGTGATGTTTTGAAGCTCACCTCTTCAGCGTCGGTGACTCGGTTCTGGACCAGCTGAAGACTCCGTCCTCGATGGTGATGCTGTGAGGAGCTGTGAGGAGAAGAACATTAATACGCTGCGTGTGGAACATCTCCACCTACATCAGGAGACCAGAGGAACTCACAGCCTGCCACCGCTTTGTGTTCAACACTGTCCTCCTGCAGCTCCTCATGAGACAGAAACACTCGGAGACGCTTCAGAGAAACGCTGGCCTGGAGAGAAGAACCCACAGATCTAATCAACATCCAGCTCTGAGACAGCAGCGGCAGTAAAACTAGTTATTTATGATTTATTCATTCAGGACAGTTTGGTTCTAAAGGCAGGAAGTCTGTATTAACGAATTAATGGTTAATTAAACGTGTCTGTAGTGAAATATCAGGACTTCAGGTTCGGTAACAGAATGAATAAAGTATTTTTATTCTCTGTATTACAGTTTTTCTGTGGCTGTTAATGAAAAACCCACAAAATGAATAAATAAATGTCTTCACCAGATAAAAATGACTTCAGATGAACATCATCAGGTTTCCAGTCTGAGTTCTCTTCATATCCACAGATAATAAACCAGACGTTTTATTTATGTCTGAATGTTTTCTACAGTCTGGACACATTTCAGCAGGAGGTTAAACTGAATTCAGAACCTGGAGGTTTATCTTTAATTTAGCTGTTCTGTGTTCCATCTGTACAGTAAAAATGGACTGAATCATTTCATCTGACTTCATTTAGCTGCAGATTTAACGTCCGTATCCGTCCTGGTGATAGGAGGAGGTCAATGACAGACTTCTACCATCTTTAGACCAGACGTGAGGACTACAGCAGCTCAGACCTGCACCATGCTGCTGATCACCATCGGTAGCATGTTTAGAGGAAAACGCAGGATGTTGAAGAGCGCCAGAGAAACAAAGGCCTTCTGAGCATCAAGGATGTTGTGTTCATCAATCAGCACGTAGACGCTGAAGGTGGAAAGAGCAACCTGAGCAGGTAGGACAGAAGAAAGCCTCATTAGATGCAGCAGAAGAACTGAATCTTCCAGAGCAGCTGGTTTTCAGATGTTCTGAGATTTTCATGTATCGTCTCCTCATCCCATCCATCTGCTCTACAGGATGGACTGATGAAGGTCTGCACTCACCAGGAACGGGGCGCAGACCCAGGTGAAGGTGGAGACCGCCCCCAGGTAGGCAGCCTTCTTCAGGACCTTCAGCTCGCTCTCACGGATCTCCGACACCTTGTCCTTGAAGGCCAGCTCCCAGGCGTAGAGCTTCAGCACCTTGATGCCGTTCAGCATCTCGTTCATCAGCTTGATGCGCTGGTCTTTGCTCTTCATCTGGGCCACCTGCTCAGAAGAACCAACATTCAGAGAAACGACCACAGCAGGAACACACTCTGAACTGGTAGAATGTTCTACTGGTTCTGCTGGTTCTACTGGTTCTACTGGTTCTGTTGGTTTTACTGGTTCTGCTGGTTCTACTGGTTTTACTGGTTCTGCTGGTTCCGCTGGTCCTACTGGTTCTACTGCTTCTACTGCTTCTACTGGTTTTACTAGTTCTGTTGGTTCTACTGGTTTTGCTGGTTTTACTGGTTCTGCTGCTTCTACTGGTTCTGCTGGTCCTACTGGTTCCGATTCTGCTGGTTTTACTGGTTCTGCTGGTTCTACTGGTTTTGCTGGTTCTACTGGTTCTGCTGGTTTTACTGGTTTTGCTGGTTCTGTTAGTTTTACTGGTTTTGCTGGTTCTGCTGGTTCTGTCTTACTGTTACTGACTAAACACAACCAACAGCTCTGAGAACCGTCTGAACTCTAAACAGTCAATCTGATCATGAGGTTTGTGGTGAAGTCCAACCTGGTAGGTTTTGGTTTTCATGGCGATGACAGCGTTCACCGGAACCATCAGCAGCATCACAGCCACTCCAGCCAGAACCGATGGACCCAGGTTCTGTTCACACACAGCAGAACACAAAGACGAACCGCTAAGAAAAGGAGCAACCTGCAGATTAGAAGCCCCACAGTCCATGTTCCACCAGACATTCACACAGTCTCCAACGTCATGAAGCCACCGCTGAAGGATCCGATGTCCTACCTGCCAGAGGAAGTAGAGGGCTAGAACCACCTGCAGAGGAGCCGACCAGATCATGTTGATGTAGGTGATGAGGTCCATGAAGCGCTGGGCGTCCACAGACATCAGGTTTACGATCTCTCCTACGGTGGAGGTCCGACGAGCGGCGCTGCTGATGACCAAGGCCTGGAAGAGCAGTAGTTCAACCACCTTCACAACAAAACTGACAGACGGTTATGATCTGAGCTCATTATTCTGGTCTGATTCAGGAGGAACCAGGCAGCAGAACCTGGTTCATTTCCTGTCTCCAGAATGTTGAAGGTTTTACCTTCCTGTAAACGGCTCCAATGATGGCGGTTCTCAGACGCATCCCAGAGACGAAGCAGACGTGAAAATATCTCTGCAGGATGAGCGACTGGACGCAGGTACACAGGAAGAGCAGAGCTGTGTAGAAGAAGCCCTGCCAGGAGGGGGCGCTGGGGTCGTTCACAAAACGGATCAGGAGCCTGCATGGAACCAGGAAGAGATAAAACAACCCAGACATGATGCTGTAAATAACACAGCTAACAGATCTATAAACATTTATTCCTTGATTCAACAGCTCCACTGGTCCAGATCATCTCACTACCAAACCTCACAGGGAAACAGAAATAAAACTCCGGCAGCCAGACAGCGTGTCCACATCTGGCCTTCTCTTTTCACATTAGTAAATAAAATGTTTGCCAGAGGTTTGGTTTCTCTTCAGAATAAAACACATTCTGTCCTTAAACAGAAAAACCCAGAAATGATCTCTTTAATGGGGAGAAAATGGAAGAAACTTCTGAAGAGGAACTGAGGAGGAACCAGACAGATGAGATAGAAGAGGATTATTCAGCAGACCAAGTCCTCCTCCAAACATTCACCTCCTAAACCATGAGAAAACCCAACAGATCCTTCAACCTCTGCTCTGATCAGGTGGATCTAGTTACCGGAGGATCTCAGGCCCAACAAACATCAGGATGTCCTGGATGATCTTGTAGAGGCAGGAGATGAGGAAGTAGGGTCCAAACGTCAGACACAATGCCCAGAACAGCGACGGCTCCTTGGTCTTCTTGGGGGTTTTGACCAGCAGGATCTCAGCCTCTTCCACCGGTTGGCCTTCTTTGCCTTCAGGGTGGGCAACTCTCTTCGGGGAGTACAGAGTTCCCTGCTCCGTCCTGAAACATTCAATCCGTTATTAGTCAGAGTGTTTCTAATAAACGTGTTGATGAATGAAGAGTTCTACATGAAGAACCTTCAGGCTGAAGCTACTAAAACCTTCATTTATTCCCTGGTTGGTTTCTAACAGCTTCTACTGGTTCCTGACCTCTTGACCTTCTGGCACTCTGAGTTCCAGCGACGGACCAGCTGAGGAACCACTCGCTGGGACCGGTCCTCCGGGTTCAGGGACCACAGGTCCTTCTCCTCCAGGGGGCGCTGGTATCCTGTCACCATCATCCTGGAAAAGACAGATGAAAGTCTGAAGCAGAGGATCTAGAGTCTGAAGCAGAAGATCTAGAGTCTGAAGCAGAAGATCTAGAGTCTGAAGCAGAGGATCTAGAGTCTGAAGCAGAGGATCTAGAGTCTGAAGCAGAGGATCTAGAGTCTGAAGTAGAAGATCTAGAGTCTGAAGTAGAAGATCTAGAGTCTGAAGTAGAAGATCTAGAGTCTGAAGTAGAAGATCTAGTGTCTCAGGGAGAAGGGGAGAAGGTCCTGAACAGAGAAGGGACAGATCATGAAGGTCTACAACTCTTATGACATTATGGGCTGTTTGTAATCACATTTCCTCTTTAACTAACCATACAGAGTAACTGTAACTGTTAAGAGTAACTTTAACCGTACAGAGTAACTTTAACCGTATGGAGTAACTTTAACCGTACAGAGTAACTTTATCCGTACAGAATAACTTTAACCCTACAGAGTAACTTTGATCAGGCAGAGTAACTTTATCCATAGAGAGTAACTTTAACTAGGCAGAGTAACTTTAACCCTCCAGAGTAACTTTAACTGTACAGAGTAACTTTAATTGTACGGAGTAACTTTAACCTTATGGAGTAACTTTAACCGTACAGAGTAACTTTAGTAACTTTAACCAGGTCGTTTCCCTTCAAAGATCAGAGTTCTCAGAGCTGATCCTGGTTCAGTACAGCTGTAGAGATGCAGCTGGTAAGTGATCGGACTGGTCTTCCAGCATTCATAAACAGACAGTTAAAGTGTTCAGAAAAAGGAAGTGAAGCCACCAGGAAGAACCGTCCTAGAACCTTCCTGGAGAATTAAAAGGTGTCGGGGGTTAAGGAAAAACAGGAGGATTCACTGCAGCGGGACAGAAAGCAGCTGAAGATGGTTCAGAGATTTTCTGAAAAGAAGAAATGAGATGAACTGAGAACCAGCAGGTCAGAAGGTCTTCATGTCTGCAGATCTCTACTAACTGGACCACCGCTGGAGACCAGACAGCTTTAGACCTTTATATGGACAGAGGAACCGGTTCTGGATAATTCCTGATCATTCTGAACTTTTAAAATCCCCGATGGAACCAAACACTGTCCTTCTCTGAAAAACTCCAGAGTTAGTCTCTGGTTGATTCTGTAAAATCAAACAAACCAACCACCTGCAGAAGACCTGAACATGGAGAAGACAAACTAATTTAGAATACTAGTTCAGTCTGAGCATTCCTGTTATCTGGAGAGTAAAACCCATCTGGCGTTCATGCCACTGCTCCAACACCTGAAGCTCTGCTCACCTGGTGATCCACCAGAAGGTGATTCTGGAGAGGAACGAAGCTCCAGGCTCAGGACAGGGATTCTGGACAGAAAGACCTTCAGTTAGACTCAGAGATGACTTTAAAGCACGAAACACGGCATTAGAGCCGATGAAACGCCTCAGATAGAACCCATGAACAGGACACGGTTTAACCAGACTTCAGGAAACATCTTTGAAAGAACAACGAAGGAGAGATTCACCGAGTCTTTGACAGTCTGAGAGAAGAGCGGCGGCCGGTCGGTGAAACAGGAGAGGACCAGGGCCACCAGCAGCAGGGCGTAGTAGATGTAGAAGGTGGTGTATCTCCACACACTCACCATCTTAGGCTGGAAACACAGAACACACACACACTGATCCACACAACCACACTCACTGTTTCTGCAGCAAAGTGATCCTGGACCTGCACAGAGTCACGTTAACTTCAGTGATCCAGCTCAGAGTTCTGACCTGGTCCAGAGCCTGCAGGATCCTGGACCTGAAGCTGACGGAGGCACACATCAGAGTCAGCAGCCAGAAGATCAGCATCACCCCAGAAGACTGGACGCCTTTCATCCGCTCATACTGGACCAGCAGGGCGGCCAGCAGCTGGAGATACCAGGACAGATGTTATATTAGAATAACTCACTGAATAAAACACAGCTGGAGATACCGGGACAGATGTTATATCACAACAACTAACTAAGTAAAACACAGCTGGAGAAACAGAATAGTTATAGATTATACAGGATAAAATCATCAGAATCACACAGACTGTACAACAACGGACTGATTAAACATGCTATAGTTCAGCACAATCAGAGGAACGTCCAGAGAAACGGTGTAAATAAAGGCTGATAGATACTTCATTAGTCATGAGGGAAATGGGTGAACAGATGATCTCACCATGGTCAGGCCCAGTAAGGTTGGGCTGACGAAGTGGACCGCTGCCGGGACGCTGGAGCTGCTCGCTTCCCAGAACGAATAGAAGACGTCCGACCAGCAGACGATCCACAGCAGGAAGCCCACGGCCTGAGGAGAGGAGAACAAAGTCAAGTCTGGTTCTTCTGGCAGGTTTAGAAGTTCTGGAGGTGTCAACTGCTGCAGGTACTGATGCACTATTAATGAACCAGGACCAGGACCAACCAGTAACAACCAGGACCAGGACCAACCAGGACCAGCGCCAGGACCAGAACCAACCAGTAACAACCAGGACCAGGACCAACCAGGACCAGCACCAGGACCAGAACCAGGACCAGGACCAGGACCAGGACCAGAACCAACCAAGACCAGGACCAGGACTAGGACCAGAACCAACCAGTAACAACCAGGACCAGGACCAGCAACAGGACCAGAACCAGGACCAGGACCAGAACCAACCAGTACCAACCAAGACCAGGACCAGGACCAGCACCAGGACAAGAAAAAGGACCAGCACCAGGACCCACACTACTAAAATCAGGAACCATGTGACCCAGCAGGACTAGCTGGGCTTCCAGAGCTGTAGACTAGCAGCTGTACTGAGGTCAGTGGGACTCTAAACCCTCAGATACATCAGGGTCTGATGTTCTGACTGCCTAGATCAGATGGTTCCTCCTCCCAGACAGGAGGTCCATCTGGGACCTCCTGCTGGTCCAGAACACCTGGGATGACCTTCCTGACCTCCATCACTGACCAGGAGCTCCCTACAAAGCCCTGCTGTCTTCACTCATTTGTTCCCTGAGCCTGGTGAGTCCAGATCTTCTCTAAAGCTCCTTGTTCCATGATAAAAAATACTGATGCTTAATTCTGTGGTTTCGGGTGAAGGCTGCAGAGGAACTCAGATGGAGATTAATCCTACAGCTGACTAATGTTGGCTTCAGAACCGCCGTTATCCCGGATCTGAACCTCCATGTTTCCACCTCCTCTATGCTGAGCAGAACTGAGATGTTTCAGAGTTTTCATTCAGCTCCAGAAAGAGAAGATAGACCAGAGAAGGAACAAAGACACAACAAGCAGAAAGAGTGGACTCACAGTCTTGGCCTTGTTCAGGTGAGTCATGCAGATGTAGCCGTGGTTGTGGCTGCGCAGGTAGATGAGGTAGACAGGGGCGCTGATCCATAGGTATAGGCATGGCAGCCACACCAGAACCGTGTTCTGAAAACACGGAGTCACGTCTGGGTTAGGTGTGTTCCACGTCCGGTTCCAGTCCTGGAAGAAGAAACACGCAGTCAGAAACCATCCAGCCATCCATCCATCCATGCATCATCCATCCATCCTCCATCCATCTGTCATCCATCATCCATCCATTACCCATCCATCCATCATCATTCATCCATCAATCCATCCATCCATCATAATCCATCCATCTATCATCCATCATCCATCCATTATTCATCATCCATCCATCATCCATCATCGATCATCCATCCACCCATCATCGATCTATCATCCATCAATCATCCATCAATCCATCATCCACCATTGATCTATCATCCATCATCATTCCATCCATCATCCACCCATCATCCACCATCCATCCATCCATCCATCATCTATCATCCATCCATCATCCATTCATCATCCACCATCCATAATACATCCATCCATCATCCATCATCAATCTATCATCCATCATCATTGCATCCATCAATCATCCATCCATCATCTATCCATCTATCATCCATCAAGCCACCATCCATCATCCATTGATCATCCACCATCCATCATCCACCATCCATCATCCATCAATCATCCACCATCCATCATCCATCCATCATCCACCATCCATCCATCCATCCATCAATCCATCATTGATCTATCATCCATCATCATTCCATCCATCATCCACCCATCATCCACCATCCATCCATCCATCACCCATCCATCATCCATCATACATCCATCCATCATCAATCTATCATCCATCATCATTGCATCCATCAATCATCCATCCATCTATCATCCATCCATCCATCCATCCATCCATCTATCATCCATCCATCCTCCACCATCCATCCATCCATCCATCATCCTCCACCATCCATCCATCCATCCATCCATCATAAATCCATCCATCATCCATCCATCCTCCACCATCCATCCTCCATCATCCATCCATCCATCCATCCATCATAAATCCATCCATCATCCATCCAACCATCTATCATCATCATTCATCCATCCATCATCCATCCATCATCCATCATCATTCATCCATCCATCCGTCATCATTCATCCTCCACCATCATAAATCCATCCATCCATCATCCATCCATCCATCATAAATCCATTCATCATTCATCATCATTCATCCATCCATCCTCCACCATCCATCATCCATCCATCCATCCATCCATCCATCTTCTATCCATCATACATCCATCCATCATCCATCTATCATCCGTCCATCCATCCATCATGCATCATCCATCATCCATCCATCATCCATCCACCACTTAATCGGGTCATGGGGGAGTCTATCCCAGCTAAATGAGGGTGAAGGTTCACCTGGACAGGTAACAGTCTATCTCAGGGCTATCCATCATCATTCATCCATCCATCATCCATCATCATTCATCCATCCATCTGTCATCATTCATCCTCCACCATCATAAATCCATCCATCATCCATCCATTCATCATCCATCATCATTCATCCATCCATCCATCCTCCACCATCCATGCATCATCCATCCATCATCCATCCTCCATCCATCTGTCATCCATCCTCCATCCATCCATCCATGCATCATCCATCCATCATCCATCCTCCATTCATTATCCATCCATCCTCCATCCATTATCCATCCATCCATCATCATTCATCCATCAATCCATCCATCCATCATCCATCATCCATCTATCATCGATCATCCATCCACCCATCATCGATCTATCATCCATCAATCCATCATCCACCATCCATCATCATCCATCCATCCATCATCCATTCATCATCCATCATCCATCATCCATCCATCCATCCATCCATCCATCCATCATCCATCATTGATCTATCATCCATCATCATTCCATCCATCATCCATCCATCATCCATCTTCTATCCATCATTCATCCATCCATCATCCATTGTCCATCCATCCATCATCATCCATCGTCCATCATCATCCATCCATCCATCCATCCATCCATCCATCCATCCATCCATCATCATTCATCCTCCACCATCCATCCACCATCCATCCATCATTCATCTTTTATCCATCATCCATCCATCATCATTTGTCCATCCATCCATCGATCCATCCATCTTCTATCCATCCATCATCATTCATCCATCATCATTCATTCATCCATCCATCATCCATCTGTCATCCATCTGTCATCTATCCATCCACCGTTTAATCCTCATTATGTTCACTGGAGTCTATCACAGGTTCACCTGGACAGGTACCAGTCTATTTCAGGGCTCCATAGAGACATTCACACCAACAGACAGTTCAGAATCACTGATTAAACCCAGCATGTTTCTGGACTGTGGGAGGAAGCTGGAGAACCTGAAGAACCTGGAGAACCCAGCAGGAAGCTGGTAAACAGTTTATTTACTGTTTATTACCTGTTTACCAGCTGTTTATTTACTGTTTATCAGCTGTTTATTTACTGTTTACTAGCTGTTTATTTACTGTTTCCCAGCTGTTTATTCACTGTTTACCAGCTGTTTATTTACTGTTTATTAGCTGTTTATTTACTGTATACCAGCTGTTTATTTACTGTTTACCAGCTGTTTATTTACTGTTTCCCAGCTGTTTATTTACTGTTTACCAGCTGTTTATTTATCATTTACCAGTTGTGTACCAGCCACAGGTAAACATATACCCCTCCAGATAATCAGAGGTAAATGTTGTTTTTCTGGATCAGCTGCTGTTAGTTTTTGATGTTTAATTAATCACTGATCAATACCAGGTTCTGGTCTGAAGGAGGAACTTTAATGTGACCTCAGTCTGAAAGCCCAGAACCACTTGACTCCAGATAAAGTGATTTCAGCTGCAGTTTAAAGCAACAGTTAGTGTCTGATGGTTTAATCTATAGTCTGGAGGATGAACCCACTGAACCTGGAGGTCTGTCAGCAGGAGGAAAGATGTCAGGTTAGTAGAAGATCAGCCTCCAGGAGGGACTGAAGGACATGTAGAAGTCCTCCTGATCTATGAAAGGTTGCTCAGACTGGAATATGAACCTCCAGATATCAGTAGATCCTCCTCTGTTCACAGGATAAAGATGATTAACGATCCAACACTTTAAAACAGACTCTAGCTATCAGCTGGCTATGAAGCTCTGATAGAGAACTTCACTAAATAACAGCCTCCAGGGCAGCTCTGCCCAGCCAGGATCCATTAGTTCTAGTTTTATTGTATTAATTTTTCCATCTTTATGTTTGAAACCAGCCTCGACAGAAATCCAGTTAATTTATTGAAACTTTATGATTATTGGTTCATTAATCTGTTCTAATAAGTATAATAAATAAAGTCCTCAGGTCTGAAACAGAACCAGGACCAGAACAGAGCCTCTGGTTCTGGTCTGTGGTGGGTATAAATGTATATCTGGTACCGGGATGTTGCCGGTAATGTTCCGGTCCGGTCCGTTAGCATGAGCCGGTAAAACAACACCTGGAGGAAAACACGACAAGGTCATGAAAAGAAACTCACCCAGAACGGGTCGGACCGGTCCAGACTGCAGAACCTGTCAAACCCCATTCGCTGCTACGCAGAAGAAGCCGATTTGTGAGGTTCGGTCCGGTTCCGGAGCTCAGCGGAGGTTTTATAACCGGACGACACACCGGAAGGTTGTTCTTCTTCTGTGGTTCAGAAGTTAGAGTCAAGCCAGTTTACTGCCCCTTGGTGGACAGCAGCGGTAAGAGCTGTTTACATCAACAGAACACAGCAGCAGGGATCAATCAATCAATCAATCAATCAATCAATCAATCAATCAATCAATCAATCAATCAGTCAGTCAGTCAGTCAGTCAGTCAGTCAGTCAGTCAGTCAGTCTGTCTGTCTGTCTGTCTGTCTGTCTGTCTGTCTGTCTGTCTGTCTGTCTATCTATCTATCTATCTATCTATCGAAATTAATTTCTACCATTTTTTCCACACAGTCTGAATTTCCTCCAACACTTTGTTCATCAGGACTCGGTAGAGAAACTCTCCAGAGCCAATGGGGTTTTATGTTCATTCAAGTTTTTATGTTCATTCAAGTTTTTATGTTCATTTAAGTTTTTGTCTTTTGACCGACATGTTCTCTGAGCTTCCTTACAGAGGAAAGTTTTAATCCAGATCTTAAAGTAGAGACGATGTCCGCCTCCAGAACCCAGACTGGGAGCTGGTTTCACAACAGAGGAGCTGATAACTGAAGGTTCTGCTTCTGGAACCTCTGGAATCAGCAGTAAACTTGCAGTCTGAGAGGGATGGGTTATGATAGGATGATCTGGAACAATCAGGTCTGTAAGATACGATGGAGCTGCTTATTAAGAATTTAGACGTTAGAAGAAGGATTTTAAATTCTATCCTTAATTTTACTCGGAGCCATGAAGAGAAGCTAATAGGACAACTCCGATCTGTGTTCCTTTTTCCTGTCAGAACTCTGGCTGCAGCATTTAGGATCAGCTAGAGTTTTTTTAGGAGAATTATTGGAACATCCTGATCATCAGGAACTACAGTAGTCCAGTCTAGAAGTTCTAACTGCATGGACTAGTTTCATTTTTA
Organism: Amphiprion ocellaris; assembly: GCF_022539595.1. Taxonomy (NCBI): domain Eukaryota; kingdom Metazoa; phylum Chordata; class Actinopteri; family Pomacentridae; genus Amphiprion; species Amphiprion ocellaris. The sequence continues at coordinate 33,095,659 of NC_072784.1, forward strand.
ATATATGCAGTGATATAAAGTTGAACCTAAAACTAGTACATTTAATAGTTTGTTGGTAAATATTATGCACATTGAAATAAATGGGAACGAATGGGACAAAACTAACCTCACCCCCATCCAGGTGTGCAGCCTGCTGGATAACCACCACCCATTTCAAATACAACGGAGGGTTCTACAGACAGAAGCTCAGATGGTCCATGTGCTCCCCTGGTTCACCCATTGAGACAACAACTCTAATTCAGATATGTGGACGACACCCGGGTCAAAACGAAAGCCCAAGACGTAGAACCTTCATGGAGAACATAAACTCAGTGAACAACATCAAGTTTTTACTCCAGAAGTTATTAAGCATGCCCAGCTGCCATTTTTTTGGACTTTGCTGTGCATATTGAGGAGAATGGAAGCCTCAACGTTGAAGTCTACAGAAAACCTTCACACAGACCAGTATCTCCTGTTAGATTCCCACCATCCACTGGAACATAAACTGGGTTCATCAGAACTTCAAAGCACCGGGCTGAGAATGTTTCTTCCAATGCAGAGGGAAAGGAAAAGGAAAGCTCTGAGGAACTGTGGCTACCTGGACCTTCATCATCTAACCCCAAACACAGGAGAAACAAGACTCAGCATCCACCTGCATCTGGAGAATGAAGGACATTCCTTTGAGAACAGCAGTGAACACATTTTTGACAAAGACAGATGGTTGGAGAGGAGTGAAGGAAGCCATCCATAACTGGAACATCAGGTCTAACCAGAGGAGGGCTTGATGACTCCATCTATCAAACACCTACAACGCACTGATCAGGTCTCTCCTCAGAAAGGTTCTCCATCCTGAACATCTCCAGTCTCTCCTGACTCCACAGATTCTCATCCCTTATTGTGTAAACTGCAGCTCCACCACCATGATTGCTGCCGTTGTTGGTGGACCTCCTGGTTTCACAGCATTCACACCTGGAGACAGGTGAGTCCTGGTGGTTAATGGACCATTAGACAAATGAGCTGGAGGGACTATAAACTCTGGAGCTCCTCATTAGTCTGTTAGAACAGAAGAAGAACCATGGATGAAGGTGGAGTCCAGTTGGTTTCTACTGAAGCTCCTATGATTACCATGCCCTGAAGACTGGGGATCTACAGACATGTTGAAATGAAATTGCCTAAATGAACTTTTTGGAAATGTTTGCTGATGTTTATAACCCTTTGATGTACAGACAAAAAATAAACACAGTGAAGCTTCACTCATGCCAGGCTGGCCCGGCTCTCAGCAGCCTGGAGAACTCCACTCATGACTGGATCTCCTGGACCGGCAGGAGCTCCACGCCTGGCTCTCCGTTACACCCTGTCCACCCACGCCGTGCACTCCAGCTGGGACAGGCCTGGCTTACCTGGCCCTCCAGGACACCCTGTTCACCCACACTTAAGCCTCCCACTCCACGGCCCGGGGTGTGTGGCCAGAGAGAGTGGAAGCAAAGCAGGGAAAAGCGCTTGAGCAGACCTCTTCATGGCCCTGGTAATCCCGCTGCGTTTTTTTCAGACTTTTTTTTTTTTTTTTTTTTTTTAAAATAATTTTTTCATGCTCTTCATCGGGACATCTGCATCTATTTCTGGCTACAGCTAGATCACACACATTGTGTTTTTTTTTTTCTGGATCTTTTCTTCACACTGAGAAATCTTCAGACTCACAACCCGGAGTGGCATCTCATCTCCGGGGTTAGGATGGAGCTGGCACCCGCTGGACCTTTTTCTGGAGCTTTTTGCTGTCTCCTACAGGTGGGTATCTGCCACCATCTTTTGTCGAAAATTTTTTAAGAGTATTTTTTAACTATTTTGATTATTTGCACTGCGGCTAATTGTCGTGTTCTTCAGACAAATTTCGTTGTACTTCTGAACAATGACAATGTCTCTTTAAGTCTCTTTAAGTCTTTAAGAAACAACACCTTCAATACAGTTGAAATAAAGTTTATTTTTAAGCACTTTTTCTTACATTTTCATGCACTTTTCTGCATTTTTGTTGCATGAAAAGTGCTATATGTATAAAGTTTGACTGATTATTTCCAAAACACACTGAATGGCTTATTCAAATGTGCTACAACAATATTTGCAAACATGTTTGGACACTCTCTTAGATTCTTTATCTATTTCTTGACTTTTAATGCACATTGTTTTACTGATGTCTTTTTCTTGTTTTTTTTCTTCTGTTTTTACTGTTTTTATCTCTATGTACAGCACTTTGCCTGAAAGGGCTTTATAAATAAGTTTATCATTGTCACAGCCACAGTTTAAGGCTGTGGACTGTGGTAGTGCTTCCTGTTCTCTCTCTCCTAGGTGTGTTCTAGGTGAAGCTAGCAGCAGGTGTGCTGCATCGTAATCAGCAGATGAGCTGCAGGTGGAGCTGAGTGACTGGTCTCTGGGCGTCTCCATAAAAGCAGACTGCACCTGTCATTTGAAGCTGGACCGTCGTCTAATCTCCAGTTAGTGCTGGGAGTAGAACTGTCTTTGCCACCAGCCTAGAATTGCCAGTAATTCTGTTTTCTGTGTTTAGAAAGCTGATTCCTGCCTGCTGAGTTGCTTGGGTTCCTTCGTCTGCTGGTTTCCGCCCAGCCACGGATTCTGCCTTCTTCTCCGGAGGATTTCCACCTGTCGCCAGCTTAACCTGGGACCATCAACGTACACCTGGAAAGAGGACTTTCTCTGGAAACATCTGCCACGACTGGGTTCTACTGATACCAACTTACCAAGCACATGGTGAACACCTGGAGGGAGAGTTCTGGATGAAGCCAAACCAAAAGAACTGTTCTCAGCTCATCAGCTAAGTTTCCAAGCCTATGCTTGGAAACTTAGCTAAAGCTATCCTATGCTCTGCATAGGATAGCTTTAGTCTGGGGTTTCAGCTCATAATTACTGGTGGTCTAGGCTGGGTTAGTTTCGTATTTTCAGTTGTTTCCCTACCTTGGTGTTACCATACGTGGGTTAACCTTAGTTTCAGTTTCCATGTTCATGTAGTTATTCCTCCATACCACTTGATGGTTTTTGTTTTTTAGTTCTAGTAGTAGTTTAGTTCTTCTTTGTCTAAGATTCTAGTTCCGGTTACTGTATAGAGTTTCTTGTGAATAAAAGCATTTTTAAAATGTTCATGCTGGTGTTGTTTCATTTCCTGCTCCTGAGCCTTTTGAACCTGCTGTAACAATTATTACCATTATTATTACGTTGACTGCTGTATTTTGTTGTTCTGTGACTCTGTGTGATCTTTAGCAGTGAGTGTAACCAAACGGAATATTTTTAACATGTTTATTTGCAATTTTGTCACATCACTTGAGCACAAATTTCCGTCTTAATTGTTGCACAAATCACAGGTCACCACTATATGGTGCACTGGGAACACCAGCTTGCAGTTTTTCTGTCTTTGGAATATGGGCAGATCGTGCATATCTTCCTCTTTGTTTGGCACACTTAGCTGATGTCATCTTGTGGCTCAGTGGTGGCTGTGTTTTGTTTTTTTTGTTTTTTTTTGTAACCCACATCTTTCCATTGCTTGAATAATAGGTCTTGGGAGATTCAACATGTCTGTCAGGCACCTCATCATGTGTGGCATGACAAGCTTTCTGCACAATTCTTTGATGAATAGCCAGCGTGCACTGCTCACACCAACATGGTAATCCAGATGTTGTAGAGTGTAGTTTGTGTATGCATTTAGAGTCAAAACATTCAACATATTGTACCAGAGCACCAAGGGCCACCTGCGTGTTCTGTGCTTACATGTGTAGTTGCTCACCATCTGATCCACTAAGTCCACCCCTCCTTTTGTCCTGTTGTAGTAGAGGATGACTTCTGGTTTCTTCTTGTGTGCTGCCATCCACTGCTTTGTCATGATGCATAGTGCTCAAGAGGACAACAGCCTTTCCCTTCTTCGGCACATAGCTCACCATGGTCATGCCGCCATTGAATCTGAATTCTGAGCTATAAACCTCCCTTGATCTGGACGGCTGCGTGATAGGTGGGATGTCTGGCTTGTTCTGATGAAGTGTTTCAACGATTGTAAAGTTTTCCTTGAGGAGACTCCCAGCAAGAGACATGCTGGAGAAGAAGTTGTCCACTGTGATGTTGCGACCTATGGTGATGGTATGGTGAAGGGAGGAGAGAATTTATGTTATTTCACAGTTATTGTGCTAGAATTTGTACATGATGTAAGTGATCACTGTGTGATTGCTGCAGTCAGAAATGCCAAAGTCCCCAAAACCGATGTCCGTATTTTGATAAAACGTAACATGAAGGCCTTTGTTGAACAGGGGTTCTTCCATGATCTGTATAATTTTAATTGGGGACATATTGAATTAATTAATGTTGTGGAGACTGCATGGAAGTTCTTCTCTGAAAGTTTTTCCTCTCTGGTTGATAAACATGCTCCCTTCAGAAGGTATAAGATCAAAGGGAGGGATAATCCATGTTTTACGCCTGATTTAGCCGATCTACTGCATAATAGAAACCTTGCTTTGGCTAAGGCTAGAAAGACCAAGTCTGAGGCAGATAGACTCATATTGAGGCAACTCAGGAATTGTTTTACCTTTCTTGTCAAAAAAGCCAAGTCTGATTTTTAGCTTTCTGCAACAACCAAGAATTTAAATGACCTCAAAAAATTTTGGAAAGTCATCAAATCCATTTCAGGCACAGATAATCATAGTGAACTCCCACCCTGTATTGTTAATGATGCCACTACTGTAACTGATAGGGCTTCCATGCTTGATTGTTTTAATAAGCATTTTATTGCCTCAGGCTCCTTATTTTCCAGGTCTTCTTCACCGATAGCTGCACCTGCTGTTAATCCTGTGCCTTGTGCTCCAGATGCTGGCCACATGTCTGCTAGTCAGCCCTCTTTTAGTTTTAGGTTGTTCTCAGTGGAAGAGGTCCGCAGAGCTCTCCTCTCTCTGGACATAACTAAAACTGCAGGCCCAGATTGTTTAGAACCTTATTTCTTAAAACTAGCTGCTGATTTTATTGCTAAACCCCTCCAGTGTCTTTTTAATCTCACTATTACGACAAATTGTATTCCTGAAATTTGGAAGGTTGCTTATGTTTTACCCCTTTAAAAGGGGGGCACCCTACCTGCTTGAATAATTATCGACCCATATCCAAGTTGTCCATTTTGTCAAAGGTCCTCAAATGTCTAGTTAATGATCATTTGAAGGTTTTCCTCCATACAAACAATATTCTCTCCCCATATCAATCTGGCTTCAGGAAACAACACAGCACTATCACAGCCTCCCTCACATTCACCAATGATAGAACAGACACGCTGGATCAAATCTGTACAGCCCTCTTTGTTGATCTTTCTAAGGCTTTGACTCAGTCGACCACTCCATTCTGAAGCAGCGGTTGCTTGATATTGGTTTTCTGAGCAGGCCGTTGGCTAGTTTGATAATTATTTATCTGACAGAAAACAATGTGTTTATTTACAATGCTAAATGTTTGTGCTGGTGTGCCCCAGGGCTCAGTTCTGGGCTCACTTCTGTTTGCTATTTATGTGGACACTTTGGGCAGATGTGTCCCTAATGCCAAACTTCATTTTTATGCTGATGACACAGTCCTATACTGCTGTAGCTCAACCCTTGTTGAGGCCTTTGACAAATTACAGACTGCTTTTAACCTTGTGGAACGTCAGCTCATTGAGCTAAAACTTGTTTTAAATGCTGCCAAAACTAAACTGATCATTTTCTCTAATGGCAGAAAAGTACCTGAGCCCCCTCCCAGCATTTTATCTTTACAAGATTTTGTTTTTCTTTTGCTGCCAGGAAAAAGTTGGTTGCTGCCACTTTTCTCCCTGTGCTTGATTATGGCGACCTATTATACATGAATGCCTCAACGAATTGTTTGCAATCACTGGATTCTGTATCATGATGCCTTAAGGTTCATCACGGGTTGCAGAGCCCTCACTCACCACTGCACCTTATATGATCGAGCTGAATGGCCCTCTTTGATGATTTGCCGTCTGATCCACTGGTACACTTTTATTTATAAAGCAATCCTGGGTCTACTTCCACGTTATTTATGTGACTACATTTCCAGACCCCACAGCAATTACTTCTTACGTTCCAATGATTTATACTTGTTAAACGTGCCAAAGGAGAATTCTGAATTAGGGAAACACTGTTTTATGTATTCTGCACCTGCTGCCTGGAACTCACTGCAGAAGACACTGAATCTGAAGGATCTCATCATTATTGGAATTTTTTAAAACTATATGAAAGATCTTGCAGCAGCTACTTTTCACAATTGTTGTTTTAATGTAAATTCTTAATCCTGTGCTTTAATCTAGCATGCATTTTATTTATTTTGTTGAGTGAGTTGGTGTTGTCTGTTTTTAATTGTTGCACTTTTAATGTTTCTCTGGCTGCTGTCTTGGCCAGGCTTCCCATGAAAAAGAGGTCATTGTATCTCAATGGGACTTGACCTGGTTAAATAAAGGCTAAAAAAAAAAAAAATAATAAAAAATTCATTTTTGTATTGTGCTGTATATTCACCTGTCCCAATGATTTCACTGCACAACTGGTGTGCAACATTCGCTCCAAGGTTCTGATGAGCCTCCTCTCCTGGCTGTCTCCTGGTATAGACAATTCCATCTATTGCATAAGATACCCTTGCATCACAAAGCCAGAAGATTTTTAGCCCATATTTCAGAAGTTTGCTGGGCCTGTATTGGAAGAACTTGCATCGGCCTCGGAATGGCACAAGCTGTTCATCTATGGTAACACCGTTGCTGGTTGAACTGGCCTCTGCAGTTCTCCAGGAAACAGTCTCACACGTCCCTAAATGGTGCCAGGTGATCTGTTTTCATTCGCAAAACCCTGTTTCTCTTGTCGTCAAACCGTATGGCACGGCGGATCTCCTCAAATCTGCCGAGCGACATGGTGGCCTTGTAAATGGGACTTTGCAGTGGATCCAGAAACAGCTCACGCAAAGACACATCCCAGCTCTTCTCCCCGCCTGTGAAGAGGGTCAAACCAATGAAGGCCGTGAGTTCTAGTGCATCTAAGCTTTTCCATTCTCCCCCTTTAACTGTAGCTGCTCTCTGTCTCTCTAAGTTTGTGCACTTTACAACATTCTCAATGATGTCATCAGTCATGAACTCCTTCCAGGCATCTTTCGGTGAAACAGATGGTGATGCAGGTCCTGGACAGCTCTACAGAATGCTATCCCCTCTTCTTCTGGCATGGGTGGAGGGATTCTCACGCCAGTAAGATCCAATTTTACTCAATCTTTTGGCATCAGTCTGAGTTTCCTCGTCAGAGGACCCATCAGATTCGTGACCTGAGACCTCCATGTCACCAGATGAATCATTTTGTTGGAGACCTGACAGACTGGCAGTTCCTGCTTGACTCTGTGGCAAAGCTTCTGGGTCACTACCACCACCACCATCGTCATCATCATCGTCAGAACTTCCAAAAACAGGAGGAATGAACCCATCATTCCAACCCACCTCCTTTGGTTCTTCCAGCAGCCTCAGTGGTACAGTCTCAGCTGAAGAGCTGGGACCAGCTGTGCTCTGGATAAAGAGAGTCGACAACACAGTAAAGTTTTCAGGTGCACACGAACACACACACACGAACACACACACAGTTTTACCTTGGTGTCTTGGTTAAATAGTGTGACTAAACTGGAGCGCTCCAGCCAGGTTAACTGCTCAACGTAACCTGAAACTAAATACATTTTATCTACAGTTATCTGTCACAAATGTTGTCAAATAATATTTACTTAGGTTGTAAAACAAGACTTACATGTGAGCAGTTGTCCGGGAATATACCCTGACTTGAAGGAGCAGCTCCCATGACTGACTGACTGACTGACTGAATGATATTATTGAGTATTGATAACAAATGGATCATTTCAGACCCACCAGCGCCTGCTCAATAAAGCATATATGATATAACATGGAGCAGGCCTGAAGGAGAATTTCTCTCCCGGAAAGATAACCACAGTTCCTGACATGGAGAATGAATATGGGTCACTTTTGACCCTGTATCGGGGTCACAGGGTTATAGCAGAAGTTCTCTTATTAGAGCGATGACTGAGAACATCATAAATCTGCTAAACTTCACCCAGGATCCCCCTCAGATAAACTGGACTGGAAGTTATTAGGAAACACCGAATCAATATTTCATGTTGATTCAGTCAGTTTGCTGTCTGAACTTCTGCTCCTGAGGGTTTGTATTTGTGTTTTTAGATCATTCTGCAGTGGAAGTTAAATAACAAATAGATGCATTTTTATAATGTTTGTCCTCAATAACCAGGGAAGCTTTAGTTGTTACCTGATGTAAGGCAGCAGCAGCAGGACTTCAGAGTCACACAATACATTTAACTGGTGAATGAACCTCCGGTGATGTTAAATTTTTCAACTCTGTCAGAGCTGATATCAGCAGCACACAGCAGATGATTTTCTAAATATTCTCTCATCATTTGTCAAGGATTTGGTCAGAGCATTTACAGAAACAAAGTGAATCTGCACACTTTTTGTAGCATCATATTTACAGCTGGGGACAATATAAAGGACCTGTCCAGGTTGACCTGCCTTTACCCTCAGTCGCGATGGACTCCAGGATAAACTCCAGGATAAACTCCGGGATGGACCCTAGAATAGACTCCAGGATAGACTCCGGGATGGAGGACAAAGTGTGTCGAGATGATGGATGGATGGACAATATCAAGTCCTTCTCAGTCTAATAGTCTAAGTACAGTCACAAGCTGCAAAGACAAAGCTGAGCTGAAAGTTTGTTTTGATTTCACCAAGTTGAAGTCTGAAGTCATTAGACTGTTTTATTCAAGTCCAGGTCATGTGATAGTCGCAGCCAAGTACTGATAAAATGTTCTGTTTCAGTCAGAATTTTCATATAGAGAAGTTCTATTCTGCAGGAACCGTTTTCTCATTTTTTCTTATTGAATAAACTGCTGTAACATTCAGAATGAAGAACCTTTGAAATGAATGAATCAGTTCATGAAAATGTCTCCTTTTTTATTTAACACAATCCAGCATGACTTCAATTATATTTTCCCTAAAAGTACGACTCAGATTTGTCCGGTAACAACAGTACACTCTTAACATTTTCTATTAAGTCATTGTTGAACAAATGTGTCATGTTCTCAAGGAAAAAGACAAAAATAACAATTAAAATCAGAAGTGAAGGTTAAATATATTATTCTGGCCACATGGTGGCAACAAATGTTTGGGTTCAGTTGTCATCATCATCATTGAAGACATCAGCGACAGTCCTGAGGACGAAGAGATGCCAGTTACCAACAACATCATAAAGATGCTCCAAGTCAGTGGAAAGAGAACTTACTTATAGATGGATCCGGTCACTTCGTCAAGAAATCCTCCTGGAGAGAAGAGAAAAAGTAAGAAGCAGGTCAGAGCCAGCAGTTAAGAGTCTGCAGCTTCATGCTCCTCCAGGGGGCGCTAATGAGCCACCACAAGGACAAAACACAGAAACACAAAATTAGACTAAGGACTCATTTTTGTGTTGAAAATTAAACAACCTCTGAGTTAACAATTAGAAAAGAAAGTGACAGATGGAAATGTGGAAGATGAAAGTTTCTGAAGCGTTTTCCTTTTTAGTCATTTTGATGAAACAGAACAAAAACCAGCAAAGCTTCTGCTCAGCGTTCTTCTAACTGTAGTTTACTGATCAGATCTGACTGTCAGGATCCAGCATGTTAGAACAACAGTAATATGTGACTATATAACAAGGTTACGTCTAACCGTCACCTTCTAGGACTTCAGGGTCTCCTGATCTTTAGAGCTAGGAGCTCCTACAGCAGGAACATCAGAGCTACTTCCACTCCAACATTCACTCACCTGGCTTACAGACTGTTTGGCAAACAGGACACACATGACAGAAACTGCACATCTGTGGAAAAAACCAAACCAGAGTATTGAAATAAACATGTCATCATGAAGAAAATGTTTCCTGAAGAAAGTTCTTTTAGTTTCTAGTCCAGTGGGTCACATAAAACATACGAGTAGAGATTCATGAAGTGGACGGTTTATTCTTCTTTATTCATCGCTGCAGAGGAACCTCAGCTTCACTCAGCTCTAATTAGGATTTCCATTTGGAAAAACAAACCTGATACATTTTGATTTAGTGGTTCTGGTGCCAGCTGTATTTGTTTGTGTGATTAGTGGAGTTATTAACGGGTTCTATCAGCTCTACAGTAGAATAACTCCATGAGGTGGGACAGACAGGGTCAGGCAGCATGGCAAGGTTCCTGATGTGTTTGAAGAAGGACAATGGATATCATAAAGATCTGAGCAGCTTTGGCAAGTTGTGATGGCTACTGGGTCAGAACATCTCCAGAACAGCAGGTTCTGGTGTGCATTGGGTCAGGATGGACTCTGACCAATCTGCAGCTGTGGAGATCCACATGAGCTAACTGAGAAAAGCATAGAACCCCCTGCTCTGTGGAGACAGGGTGATGTTCTACTCTTAATCCAGATGTTTTAGGTAACTATAGACTGATATCCAACCTCCTATTTCTCTCTAAAATTCTAAAGAGAAGGATTGGAAATCAATTCTGTGAACATTTCCAAAGAAATAGCTTGTTATCTTTGACCAGGACATGTCCTTTAACTCGCACATAAAACAAATCTGTAGGACTTCCTTCTTCCACCTGAGAAATATTGTGAAAATCAGGAACATCCTGTCTCAGAGTGATGCAGAAAAACTAGTCCATGCATTTGTTACTTCTAGGCTTGACTACTGTAATTCCTTATTATCAGGTTGTCCCAATAGCTCTCTGAAACATCTACAGCTGATCCAAAACGCTGCAGCCAGAGTACTGACGGGAGTTAGCAAGAGAGATCATATTTCTCCTATATTGGTTTCTCTTCATTGGCTTCCTGTTAAATCTAGAATTCAAAATCCTTCTTCTGACATATAAAACTCTTAACAACCAATCTCCAGCATATCTCCATCATCTGCTGGGGAACAGGGAGCACTGAAAGGGACAGAAAGAGACTGAACAGAAGGTCAGGAGGAGGTTCTGTCCTGGACTGTTCCCTGGACTCCATAGAGGAGGTGGGTGAGAGGAGGATGTTGGCAAAGCTCACATCCATCATGGACAATCCCTCTCACCCACTGCATGACACTGTGAGGTCTTTAAGCAGCTCCTTCAGCAGCAGACTGAGACATCCACCCTGCAAGAAAGAGCGCTATCACAGGTCCTTCATTCCATCTGCTGTAAGACTTTACAACATTCAATTCAATTCAGTTTTATTTATATAGCGCCAATTACAGTCAAATTGTCTCGAGACGCTTTACAGAACCCATATGCCTGAACCCCCCAGAGCAGCCCTAAGGAGACAGTGGCAGGAAAACACCCTTTAACAGGGAAAAAAACCTCGAGCAGAACCCGGCTCTAATGTGGGGGGACCCATCTGCTGCTGGCCGGGTGGGTTGAGAGGGACAGAAGAGGTAGAGAGTTAGAGATAGAGGGATACAGATAGAGGTGTAGAGGTAGAGATAGAGAGGTGCGGGGTGGGACACAAGGACCATAAAACACAGCCACACATCTGAAGCATCCAGCTCTGGGACCAGGGACACTCGGAGAAAGGACACAGAAAGCCAGCATCACTGGCTGATGTTAACATAAACTGGACTTACATCATATCATCTTAAATCATGGTAAAATCTGCACAACAATTCCTTGCACTGCTGGCATTTTCTGCACTTTTACAGTTACATTTATTCCACAAGCCACTTTATGCTGATGTCACTTATAGTGTAGTAATTCTGTATATATTTATTCTTCATTCTTGTATATATTATTGTTATTATAATTATTATCTTTACTGTACACATGGTTAGTGCTGCTCTGAAAGATTTTTGCTGCTGTAACACTGGAAATTTCCCCTGACCTGGGGAGTAATAAATAAATAAATCTTATCTTATCTTATCTTATCTTATCTTATCTTATCTTATCTTATCTTATCTTATCTTATCTTATCTTATCTTATCTTATCTTATCTTATCTTATCTTATCTTATCTTATCTTATCTTATCTTATCTTATCTTATCTTATCCTGATAGTACCATATTATCCTAGCAGAACTCTTTGCCCTCAGACTGCAGGCTTACTTGAAGAAGTGACCTGTAACTTCTCTCTAAAAGTAGAATGTGAGGCAGAGCCTTCAGTTATCAGCTCCTCTCCTGTGGAACCAGCTCCCAGTTTGGGTTCTGGAGGCGGACACCCTCTCTAATTTTAAGACCAGGCTTAAAACCTTCCTTTTTGACAAATCTTATAGTTAGGACTGACTGGGGGACCCTGAGGGGGTCAGCTGGAGTCTTCCTCTTGGACGTCCCTTAGTTCTGCCCCTAGTTCTGCTGCTACAGGCCTAGGCTGCTGGAGGACCTCTCTGGATGCACTGAGCCCTTCTCTATCTACCATTATATTTAATATACAGTATATATACCATTATTGCATTACACTCACTCTGTTTCTCCCTGTGTCCTTTCTCTGAGTGTCCCTGATCCCAGAGCTGGATGCTTCAGATCTGTGGTGGTTCTCCCACCAACTGGCCTAATCTCCATCTGTGGGATGCTGCTGCTGTGATGTTTTATAGAGACAATGTGATGTTCTACAGAGACAGTGTGATGTTCTATGGAAATAATCTGATGTTCTATGAAGATAATATAATGTTCTATATGCATGTATTATACTGTGTGTTTTATGGTCCTTGTGTCCCCCCCCCCACCTCTCTATCTCTACCTCTACCCCTCTATCTCTATCTCTACCTCTACCTCTATCCCTCTATCTCTATCCCTCTATCTCTATCCCTCTATCTCTATCTCTCCACCTCTATCCCTCTATCTCTATCTCTCTACCTCTTCTGTCCCTCTCAACCCGTCCGGCCAGCAGCAGATGGTTCCCCCCACATTAGAGCCGGGTTCTGCTCAAGGTTTTTTCCCTGTTAAAAGGGTGTTTTCCTGCCACTGTCTCCTTAGAGCTGCTTTGGGGTTCAGGCATATGGGTTCTGTAAAGCGTCTCGAGACAATTTGACTGTAATTGGTGCTAAATAAATAAAATTGAATTGAATTGAATTGAATTCTATGGAGACAGTGTGATGTTCTATGGAGATAATGTGATGTTCTATGGAGACAGTGTGATGTTCTATGGAGACAGTGTGATGTTCTATGGAGACAATGTGATGTTCTATGGAGATAATGTGATGTTCTATGGAGATAATGTGATGTTCTATGGAGACAGTATGATGTTCTATGGAGACAGTGTGATGTTCTGTAGAGATAATGTGATGTTCTATGGAGATAATGTGATGTTCTATGGAGACAGTGTGATGTTCTATGGAGATAATGTGATATTCTATGGAGATAATGTGATGTTCTATGGAGACAGTATGATGTTCTATGGAGACAGTGTGATGTTCTATGGAGATAATATGATGTTCTATGGAGATAATGTGATGTTCTATGGAGACAGTGTGATGTTCTATGGAGATAATGTGATGTTCTATGGAGATAATGTAATGTTCTATGGAGACAGTGTGATGTTCTATGCAGACAGTGTGATGCTTTAAAGAATATGACAAAGAGTTCCAGAAGTTGATGTGGCCTCCAAACTCCCTTGACCTGAATTTGATCAAACATCTGTTGGATGCACCATAAAAACAAATCTGATCCATGGAACCCTAACCCTCACAGCCTTAAGGACTGAAGGATCTCCTGTTTTTTTGGTGTCTGATACCAATGGAGACCTTCAGAGTCAGTCAGAGCTGCTCTGGCTGCTCAACAGGGATCTACACAACATCAAACAGGTGGACTTATTGGTTTTTCAGGTTTGTGTTTTGTCATTGGGCTTAAGAGCTCCTGGCGGTCCGGAACCAGAACTCAGGAATCTGCAGCCCAGAGTTATGGGAGTTTGAAGCACTAGAAGAAGCTGATGGTAATAGCAGCTCATGTTTCATCTCAGTCTAGTCTGTTAGCGGGCTAATTCACTGCAGAATGTGCATGTGACAAAAACAAAGCTGATGATCTGTGGTTGGGGGATCAATGTTTCCTCACCTTGCAGTCCTCACAGTGGTCGGACTTGTCTCCTTCCTTACAAGGACATTTATCACAGCTGTCACAGTGCTGGAAGAAGAAAAACATGGAGTTAACCAGACATCTAGAAGGATCAGCAGTCAGAAGGAAACTAATCCGACTCTTTAGCTTCACATCGCTACTCTGAGAGGTTTATTTTATCTGGATTTAACTGACATCAATTTAACAAGCCGAATCACTTACCTCACAGAATTCACAGTATGAGCACAGAGAGCCTTTGTGATAAGCACCTTCATCGTCATCATCATCGTTGTCATCTACACACAACATTGACAGTAAATAAAGAAAACCTATGAAACCAGTCTGGATTCCTTCTAACAACTGTATTTTAGAAATGCCACAGCTGGATCTCTGCTGCCATTCAAAGATTTTTTTCAGAACTTTCAAAATCTTGAATGAATAGAAATATAACGTGTTTCTATTTTCTCCTCTGGGTGTTAACTAAAGCTAGAAACAGGACAATCAGGAGGAAGATTTAAAAGACAGCTCAGCTGGTGTTTTGGGTTTTATGAGCTCTTGTTGTTGGTGTGTTCTGATCAGATTTTAAAAATGTTTTTCTTCAAGGGAGAGAGAGCTGCACAGTGGATCAGTGATTAGTACATCGTCTCACAGCTAGAAGGTCCCAGGTTCGCACCCCAGCCTTACTGGGATCTTTCTGCGTGGAGTCTCCATGTTCTCCCTGCTGGGTTCTCCAGGTTCTCCAGGTTCCTCCCAAAGTCCAGAAACATGCTGACATTAATCAGTGATTCTAAACTGTCTGTAGGTGTGATTGTTTGTCTTATATAGCCCTGAGATAGACTGTTACCTGTCCAGGTGAACCTTCACCCTCATTTAGCTGGGATAGACTCCACCCCCCACGACCCAATTAAGTGGTGGATGGATGATGGATGATGCATGATGGATGGATGGACGGATGATGGATGGATGATGGATGATGATGTATGGATGATTGATGAACGGATGATGGATGGATAATGGATAATGGATGATGGATGATGGATGGATGATGGATGGATGGATGATGGATGGATGATGGATGGATGATGGATGGATGATGGATGGATGGATGATGGATGTTGGATGGATGGATCATGGATGGATGATGGATGCATGATGGATGGATGGATGATGGATGGATGATGGATGGATGGATGGATGGATGGATGGATGGATGGATGATGGATGGATGATGGATGGATGGATGGATGATGGATGTTGGATGGATGGATGATGGATGGATGATGGATGGATGATGGATGTATGATGGATGGATGGATGGATGGATGGATGGATGGATGATGGATGGATGGATGGTGGATGGATGGATGGATGGATGGATGGATGGATGATGGATGGATTGATGATGGATGGATGGATGATGGATGGATGAATGACAAATGGATGTACAATGGATGGATAGATGATGGATGTATGATGGATGGATGGATGTATGATGGATGGATGGATGGATGTATGGATAATGGATGGATGGATGGATGGATGGATGGATGGATGGATGGATGGATGGATGGATGGATAGATGGATGGATGGATGGATGGATGATGGGTGGATGTATGATGATGTATGATGGATGGATGGATGGATGATGGATAGATGTATGATGGACGGATGATGTATAATGAATGTATGATGGATGGATGATGGATAGATGGATGTATAATGGATGGATGATGATGGATGGATGGATGATGGATGATGGATGGATGGATGGATGGATGGATGGATGGATGGATGGATGATGATGAAGTGAAGGACGGATGGATGAAGGGATGGATGGACGGAGGGATGTATGGATGGATGGATGATAGATGGATGGATGGATGGATGGATGGATGGATGGATGATGGATGATGGATGGATGGATGTATGATGGATGTATGATGGATGGATGGATGGATGGATGGATGGATGGATGGATGGATGGATGGATGGATGGATGGATGGATGGAAGATGGATGGATGTATGATGGATGGATGATGGATTGATGATATTGTTGGTGTTGTTAAATGGGTGAAATGTTGCTTTGGTTGGGTTTTGTCGTTTTGACACCTAAATATCACCAGTAATGAACCCACATGGAACCTGATCACAGCTTTAACAGATGAATTCCCCAGTGGTTCTACAGCAGAACAAGTTCTACCATTTTTTATGTGTAAGTAAAGAATGTGTGTTTTTTAACTAGTCCATGCATTTGTTACTTCTAGGCTTGACTACTGTAATTCCTTATTATCAGGTTGTCCCAATAGCTCTCTGAAACATCTACAGCTGATCCAAAACGCTGCAGCCAGAGTACTGACGGGAGTTAGCAAGAGAGATCATATTTCTCCTATATTGGTTTCTCTTCATTGGCTCCCTGTTAAATCTAGAATAGAATTCAAAATCCTTCTTCTGACATATAAAGCTCTTAACAACCAATCTCCATCATATCTTAAAGACCTGATAGTACCATATTACCCTAGCAGAACTCTTCGCTCTCAGACTGCAGGCTTACTTGTTGTTCCTAGAATCTCTAAAAGTAGAATGGGAGGCAGAGCCTTCAGTTATCAGGCACCTCTCCTGTGGAACCAGCTCCCAGTTTGGGTTCGGGAGGCGGACACCCTCTCTATTTTTAAGACCAGGCTTAAAACCTTCCTTTTCGACAAAGCTTATAGTTGGGGCTGACTGGGTGACCCTGACGGGGTGAGCTGGTGTTTTCATTTGCACAACTGACTTCCCCTCTTGACGTCCCTTTAGTTTGCCCCTAGTTATGCTGCTATAGGCCTAGGCTGCTGGGGAACCTCTCTGGATGCACTGAGCCCTTCTCTAACTACCTATGTATTTACTATATATACCATTATTGCATTACATTCACTCTGTTTCTTTCTGTGTCCTTTCTCCGAGTGTCCCTGGTCCCAGAGCTGGATGCTGGATGCTTCAGATGTGTGGCTGTGTTTTATGGTCCTTGTGTCCCACCCCCCCACCTCTCTATCTCTACCCCTCTATCTGTATCCCTCTATCTCTATCTCTACCCCTCTATCTCTACCTCTCTACCTCTTCTGTCCCTCTCAACCCGCCCGGCCAGCAGGCAGATGGGTCCCCCCACATTAGAGCCGGGTTCTGCTCGAGGTTTTTTTCCCTGTTAAAAGGGTGTTTTCCTTGCCACTGTCGCCTTTTGGCTTGCTCTGGGGGTCAGGCATATGGGTTCTGTAAAGCGTCTCGAGACAATTTGACTGTAATTGGCGCTATATAAATAAAATTGAATTGAATTGAATTGAATTTAGCTTCAGGTGTGCATTCAGTGGAAGCTCTTGAAGATCACACAGATGAAAACTGCATTGAAGAACTCTGGAAACAACCTGGAGAACAATGGAGACTGAATCGGCAAAACTAGGAAATAAAGGCTAGAGGACACAGTGTGATCTATGAACTAGGTCAGTGAAACTCTGTTCGGTGTGGTTCAGGGACTGATGGCCAGTCAGACTACAGATCTAATGAAGCTCTATGTATTTGGAGTTCTCTGCTCAGGTTGGAATCTGTGTAGCTCCACTGACTTCATTTTCTTTACTCTTTAATTTGAAAGATTTTTCAGTTCAGTGTAAAACAAACTGATGGTAAGTAAAAGTCTCAGAGGATTCAGATATTTAAAGCTCTGAAGTAAAGCAGGATAGATGTTACCGGTGATAGGCTTCAGTAAAATGGTGCCTGTCTGTGTTCATATACCGCATATTCTAAAAGTCCTTTAGCATTTGAACCTTGTAGGATAATTAGTTCTACTGGTTAGTTCAAGCTGTAAATAATCTAATGTATTTGGATGTAAAATATTCATTTGTAGTTGTAGAAATGAGCAGACTCGTATAGAGACGTTAAAGAGGAACTAATAAAGGCATGTTCCCAGAGGTTTGATGGACTTCGTGTGCAACAGGCCTGAACTGTGTGAGTCTAACAACTGGTTTGGTTCTGTCCTCAGCAGCACGTTCTTGTGGTTCTTGTGGGCCCACTGGTGCCGACAGAACTCTGGGTCCAGATCTGAGGTTCTGATCCATTAGTCGGTCGTCCTGCAGCATCTCCTCCAGTATTTAACAGTTAGATCCTAAACTTTACTGAGCTGGAACAACCCCAGCCCTCACTCACACAGATGTTCCTCACCGGTTCTCCTCACGTCACTAATCGCTCATCCTCATCTGTTTCTGGTCTCCATGACAATCATGAAGCTGTGCATGGATTTCCAGTTGTGACCTCCTCAGCAGTAAACTCCTGTTCGGATCCATGTGTTAGAGCGGAACTTGTTGACTGCTCTCCCTTTGAGATGTCATGACCTGGTTGTGTTTTTTTGAGGTGGACATAAAACCTCTGAAGTGATCCAATGATATTGGAATAGAAATGTGTTGCAAAGAACTTTTTGACATAAAAAGACCCTGCATTTGTTTTCACCAGCAACATTTGAGAAGAAATGTCTGAACATGCAGCTCTGAGTGTCTGTTGCATCTTCACTAGGTGACTCTATCATTACTGAGATGATCTCAAAATGATAAAAATGACTTTGTAAATGAATAAAATAAAAAGTTTCACCGAGATTGACCCTTCATTTTAATTAAGACTGATGCAGTTATATTACATTTGTGCCCAACTGCTTCAAACCACCAGCCAGATCCCCAAACTACTGAAACCCAGATCAGCACCGATAGAATAGGTGATAAAGAACATCGACTGGTCAGAGCAGATACTCACTCAGACATTCAGGTGTCAACAGTCTGCAGCTCTGGTCCTTATACAGATTATCAAACACATTGTACAGATCTTGGTAAAAACATTCATGCTCTCCATGCAGTTTCACTGCTCTAATACAAATCCTCTGCCTCTGGTAACAGATTTACATTTAGGCACTTTACAATCATTTGATTTATTTCATGAATGAAAGTCGGGTTAAAGATATAAGGACAGTGGTGATGGTCATGTTTTCCACAAGTTCATAGTCATCAAAAATCTGTTTTTTAAACAAGAGAAAATGCAGACAACCCTTTCATCTCTTGACAGTTTGATATTTCTATACAAAGAGATGTTTCTCTCTTTTCCCAAACACTCTTTAAGGTCTGAAAAATCAGCAGCAAATCCACGAGTTCAAAACAAGTTGTTTTACATCAGTTCATTTTGTTTTACACAGGACTCAAATATCTATCATCAGTTATAGAAGTTCCAAATAAGCATTGAATCATAAGGGAAGAAAATGCAAAAGATTCCAAAATAATATTCACCATTAATGCAAGCTACTGAAATGTGCATGAAAACTCTTTTTTTAACCTAATGATTGAGAACATTAGCATTCTAGAAAATAAAATGAGGTATGATAATTACAGTGTTCATAGATAAACTGAAAGTTATTCTATCATCTGTCTTTAGCAATTTTACAAATGCACACACCAGGCTTGAAAAATAATATCAGTGCATTATATGCCTCTTCAACACTCAGCGGCAGAAATACTCCACAGAGAAAGAAAGAGATTAAGAGATATGGAGAAAGAGAGAAACTTCACAGTTGCTGCTAATTGAAGCTTCTAAATGAATGAGTTTTGGTTGTGGCCCTCCTGCACCTCCCTCAGGCTTTATTCTCCTTCTGGCTGTTTCTGTAACACCTCCATCCCCCAACTCACTCCCAATATCATTGTCTCTCTTTCTTTCTCTGTAGGTTCGCATAAAGACACAAATACAGGTCAGTCTGATCCAAAACAAATGAGAAAGGAAGATACTAGTGGAGGAACCATTCTGGAGGAACCATTCTTTCAAACGAAACACAAATCAAAAGATCTCAGACTAGTGACCCCAATGACTGAATTCCAAGTCAGGCTTGGCTTGTGTGAAATAGGTTTTTTGTTGTTTTTCTCTCTCAAATCAAAGCTTCTGCAGTCCTTGAGTTCATATCTAGTGTACTGTACGAAGGACTTCAGACAGTTGGACTTCAGATGGGCCAGTTCAATTTCCCCAGAGAGCTCATAACTCTAGTTAAGCAGGGAAAAGAACACAGTGTCAGAGACAGCAGGGGAAATGGACAGCTGGAAAGGGGTGGAGGAGGGACGTTGATTACCTACGAGCTCTAAGACATTCAATACGGTCGACAAAGAGATGATAAGATTGTACAAATGTTAAAGAGAGGGGAGCTGTTAACATTTCTCTTAGCCCCTCCCCTTTTCACATCAGCCATCACTGACATTCCGACTTTACGTTCATCACGTGATGTATTCGTCCGCTTCTATGTTTTCAATTTACAGCCGACCAGGAACAACAAGCAGCAGAAGTCAGTAAAACTCAGAAGTCAGTGACGGCTGATGCTTGAACACAGTTAGCAGAGCTGCAGCTGCACAGATGTGACAAAACAAGAACAATTTTGAATGGACTGACCTTCATGATCATCGTCGTCGTCATCGTCATCATCGTCGTCGTCATCATCATCGTCGTCATCGTCATCGTCGTCGTCATCGTCATCGTCTTCGTCATCGTCGTCGTCATCATCGTCATCATCATCGTCGTCGTCATCGTCATCATCATCGTCGTCGTCATCATCATCGTCGTCGTCATCATCATCATCGTCATCGTCGTCGTCATCATCATCGTCATCGTCGTCGTCATCATCGTCATCATCGTCGTCATCGTCGTCATCGTCATCATCGTCGTCATCATCGTCGTCGTCATCATCATTATCGTCATCGTCATCGTCATCGTCATCGTCATCGTCATCGTCATCGTCATCATCATCATCATCATCATCATCATCATCATCGTCATCGTCGTCGTCGTCGTCAGCCACCAGGCCCTGCTCGGAGCGCAGCGGCACGTCCTGGGCCTTGGCGGTGGGAGCCATTGGGGTGTGGAAGGAGCAGAGCAGCGTCAGCAGCAGAGCCAGAATCAAACTTCTCAACGATGCCATGTTGACAGACTGGGCCTTCTAACGAGGAATCTACCTGGAATCACTGCAGGAGTCCAGCACTGCAGCCTTTCACTGTTTGTCCCCCGCACACAACCGCAGATATTCAGACACACTCAGACAGGCTGCTGCAGGATGCAATGGACACCAGCTCTAATAGCATCCAATGGACAAGGTCCAGTGCACAGAAAATATTCCCACCTGAGATCCAGATACCTGTTGCCAAGTCCTGGCTATAACGATCCTCAGAAGAGCAGGTGTCCTACCGTTGAACCGGGGCCACAATACGACAGGTGTCCTAAGTCCAGAGCAGCACGAGTGTGATCAGGTAAAAGTGCAGTAAGAAGCTGAGAGTCAACGCTGAAGACACATACAGGACTAATGTGAGCGACAGAAAAAGAGTGAGACCGACCTCCTGGGTAAGCTGAGAAGAAGGGGGGCAGTTAGACTGACTGACAGGGGCAAATGCTGGTGGGCAGGTCTGGGCTATCCATAAGTTAGGCTACTCACAGAAGAGGGGAATGATTGGGGGCGGGGGGAATAAGGAACAAGTGGAGCGTACTCACTTTTCCATCATCATCAAATGGTTAAGTTTAACTTTAGAGCAAATGGTGAGGCTTAACTTCAGGGAGGCACATGGCAGAAGTTGGTCCAGCCAGGGAACGTAAGGAGGAGGACTTCTTGTAGAGCTGTCAGGATACTGGACTTGTAGTTGTACAAGCTCCAGGCTGGTTCTGATAGAAGAAGGTGGCTGAGCTTTTAGCCTCAGTAGCAGCAGAGCACAGTGTAGGTATGACAGCGTTTGGTCCAGATATTTACACCCTCAAAGGAGGATCATTATGGTTTTAGTGACTCCCTGACCTTTCCTGTAGTGTAGAGTCCAACATCTCCCCTGGAACAACCTTCCAGTCCACTTATTTGACTTCTAGGTCATTCCTCTGAGGACATTCATGTTTGTATGAAGATGAATCCTGATGCTTTTTGAGGCAAACAAATTACCTATGAATAGCGACTTTAGGATTCTTCGTGCTATTGACCAATGAAGTGTGGAATGGTTCAAGTTCAAACATGAAGGATGGATAGAGGTTGCATTAAGGTTAATCTGTGAAGTTGGACCAGCATCATGAGCTCAGCGCTGCAGTCTGCTTTAAATAAACTACTCTGAAGGAAGTGTTGTCCCACCACACCTAAAATAAAGCTCTAATGGCTGCTTAGGGTGAGGACCAAACGAGGAAGTTCCTCATCAGCAGATTCATGGTGTTTTACTTCTTTGTACGTACAGGAAGTAGCAGTAGTTGTCAGTGTCCTTCTCACCTGGTCAGGTATTGTATGAAGTGGTGTGAATGTCAGATTATCGGTTTCAGACAACACCAACTGTCAGGTACCCTTCTGCTATGGAGTTCCTCTCTAAAGCGCATTTTATGTTGGAAAAGGGATTGACTTACAGCAAACTGACCCCAATACTCTCCACTGACACAAAGGCTATCCTACTCTCTGCACTAACATTGGCAGTGGACCTGAATGGTGCTCTACTCAATGGTCCAAACAGAACCTAATTCCTCGAGACACCGGTCTGACTATCCCAGGATCCAATGGGAGGACGGCCATTCTGAGGATATAACTCCAAGTGGTTTCTATGATCCTGGTCCGTCAGCTGATCTCAGGTCAAATGTTTTTATTTCTGAGAAACGCCAAGTCACCGCTTTGTTGTGTAACTCCATTATGACGTGTAATGAACATTTCAGCTACTAGGACTGTCAGACTCAAATATTCATTATTCTGAGCTACTGGGACACTTTCAGAGCATGTTTTAATACATCTTGTACCTCAAGTATCTCCATCATGCTGATGCAGCCAAAGCGTTTGCTCTATCAAGAGTTCAGGCCAAGACACTGATCTGTGGGCCATCTACTGCCCTCCCCCTACTCACTGTTCCTAAAATAGGATTTGTGCAGGGAGGAGTTGACAACTGCTCTATTTAAAACCCTGCAGTGTCAGAGTCAGTGTAATGTGAGCATCCACACCCTCCGTCAGTTCTCACCTCCACCAGGAAATAGGTTGCTGATAGCAACCTCTGAAACACCTTATAAAACAAACTGAAGTCCAGAAATACTTCTGCTACTACTTTGTGTGACGTTCTCCATTAACTCTGCTCTGGACTCATGCTGTAGACTAAAACTAAAATCCTGCCCCACATCCTGGCTTTACTTTCTGCTCAGGGTTTCAGGGGTTTACGTGTACTTTCAATGTTTTTACCAGTCAGGATTACAGTTTGGTTAATGTGTAACTATCTTTGAGCTTCTTGATTGTTAAAATCAGTCTGATTGAATGATCCATAATAAAAACAAGATATTTACTTTGAATAAGCAGGACTAATGTCTTCCTGTACGTGATGTTAAATCTTTAAAAAGATCTGAGGAACTCAGACCTGCACGTTGTTGAAGCGTAACAGCAAATAAATGTATAACCAACAGGTGAGCAAACGCAAAAATACACTAAATGTATTTAATCATGATCAACCAATGATCAGTGACCAATGACCAGTCATTTACATCCTTAACCAGAACATGATGAGTGGAAGAAAGCTGGTTTGTGATTTCATCTTGACCTGGATTCTCTGAATAAGGTCAGAGCCAACAAAGCCGTCAGGACTCAGCCTGGTATCATCCTCAGCAGATCATTATTTACTGCTTTATACAGCCCATAATGTCTGCTTTAGGGTCATCATACAGTTGGTGGTAGTGACAGAGCAGTGGAAGTGAGAAACAGCTGAGATGGAAAGAGGAGATCAGATCAAGATGAAGACTGCAAAGTGGCTGAAAGTGGAGATGAGCTCAGACATTCCAGAGACGTCTTCTCTCAGTTTGGACCTGCAGTCGGCCTGCATCCACCACTCAGCTGTTTACTGTTTAACCCTGCTATCAGGAGGCCAGGACAGAAAACCAGTCAGTCATGGTTAGTGATCGTTGGTCATGTTAGTCATGGTTAGTTGTTGTGGTTGGTCATGGTTAGTTGTGGTTGGTCATGGTCAGTTGTGGTTGGTCATGGTTGGTTATAGTTGGTTATGGTTGGTTATGTTGGCTATGGTTGTTATGGTTGGTCATGGTTGGTTATGGTTGTTATGGTTGGTTATGTGGGTCATAGTCGGTTATGGTTGGCTATGGTTGGTTGTAGTTGGTTATAGTTGGTTATAGTTGGTCATGGTTGTTATGGTTGGTCATGGTTGGTTATGGTTGTTATGGTTGGTCATGGTTGTTATGGTTGGTTATGGTTGGTTATAGTCGGTTATAGTTGGTTATGGTTTTTATGGTTGGTTATAGTTGGTTATGGTTGTTATGGTTGTTATAGTTGGCTATGGTTGTTATGGTTGGTTATAGTTGGTTACTGTTATGGTTGGTTATAGTTGGTTATGGTTGTTATGGTTGGTTATGGTTGTTATGGTAGGTTATAGTTGGTTATGGTTGTTATGGTTGGTTATGGTTGTTATGGTTGGTTATAGTTGGTTATGGTTGTTATGGTTGGTTATAGTTGGTTAAAGTTGGTTATGGTTGGTTATGGTTGTTATGGTTGTTATAGTTGGTCATGGTTGGTTATGGTTGTTATAGTTGGCTATGGTTAGTTATAGTTGGTTATAGTTGGTCATGGTTGTTATGGTTGGTCATGGTTGGTTATGGTTGTTATGGTTGGTTGTGGTTGGTTATAGTTGGTTATGGTTGTTATGGTTGGTTATGGTTGTTATGGTTGTTATAGTTGTTATGGTTGGTTGTGGTTGTTATGGTTGTTATAGTTGGTTATGGTTGTTATGGTTGGCTATAGTTGGCTATGGTTGTTATGGTTGGTTATAGTTGGTTATCGTTGTTATGGTTGGTCATGGTTGTTATGGTTGGTTATAGTCAGTTATAGTTGTTTATGGTTTTTATGGTTGGTTATAGTTGGTTATGGTTGTTATGGTTGGTTATAGTTGATTATAGTTGGTTATGGTTGGTTATGGTTGTTATGGTTGTTATGGTTGTTATGGTTGGTTATGGTTGGTTATGGTTGTTATGGTTGGTTATAGTTGGTTATGGTTGTTATGGTTGTTATAGTTGTTATGGTTGGTTGTGGTTATTATGGTTGGTTATAGTTGGTTATGGTTGTTACGGTTGGTTATAGTTGGTTATAGTTGGTCATGGTTGGTTATGGTTGGTCATGGTTGGTTATAGTTGGTTATAGTTGTTATGGTGGGTTATAGTTGGTTATAGTTGGTCATGGTTGGTTATGGTTGGTTATAGTTGGTCATGGTTGTTATGGTTGTTATAGTTGTTATGGTTGGTTGTGGTTGTTATAGTTGGTTATGGTTGGTTATTGTTGTTTTGGTTGGTTATAGTTGGTCATGGTTGGTTATGGTTGTTATAGTTGGCTATGGTTAGTTATAGTTGGTTATGGTTGTTATGGTTGTTCATGGTTGGTTATGGTTGTTATAGTTGGCTATGGTTAGTTATAGTTGGTTATAGTTGGTTATGGTTGGTTATAGTTGGTCATGGTTGTCATGGTTGTTATAGTTGGCTATGGTTGTTATAGTTGGTTATGGTTGGTTATGATTGGTTATGGTTGTCATGGTTGGTTATTGTTGTTATGGTTGGTCATGGTTGTTATGGTTGTTATAGTTGGTTATTGTTGGTTGTGGTTATTATGGTTGGTTATAGTTGGTCATGGTTGTTACGGTTGGTTATAGTTGGTTATAGTTGGTCATGGTTGGTTATGGTTGGTCATGGTTGGTTATAGTTGGTTATAGTTGTTATGGTGGGTTATAGTTGGTTATAGTTGGTCATGGTTGGTTATGGTTGGTTATAGTTGGTCATGGTTGTTATAGTTGGCTATGGTTGGTTATAGTTTGTTATGGTTGGTTATGATTGGTTATGCTTGTCATGGTTGGTTATTGTTGTTATGGTTGGTTAAGGTTGGTTATAGTTGGTTATGGTTGTTATGGTTGGTTATAGTTGGTTATGGATGTTATGGTTGTTATAGTTGGTTATGGTTGGTTGTGGTTGTTATGGTTGGTTATAGTTGGTTATGGTTGTTATGGGTGGTTATGGTTGTTGTGGTTGGTTAAGGTTGGTTATATTTGGTTATGGTTGTTATGGTTGGTTATAGTTGGTTATGGATGTTATGGTTGTTATGGTTGGTTATGGTTGTTATGGTTGGTTATGGTTGTTATGGTTGGTTATAGTTGGTTATGGTTGTTATGGTTGGTTATGGTTGTTATGGTTGGGTATAGTTGGTTATAGTTGGTCATGGTTGGTTTTGATTGTTATGGTTGGATAGTGTCAGGTTGGAATAATCACAGAGTTGAATCTGACTGACTGAGTCTGCTTTAGATGATGGCCATGTGAACACATGACCTCAAGCAGGTCTGAAGAATGTCTGGAGGAGCTGAAGAGCTGACAGAAGAGAACTTCCCCGACTATTCATCAACCAGATCTGACATCAGGATTCTGTTTCCTGCTTGAATTCAATCTGCTGCCAAATTAACCCTGAGCTGCTTCCATGTAAGGAACCCAGTCTAAAGAGGGAAGTGTGTGTGTTACTGTTGGTGTGTATGTGTGTGTGTGTGTTACTGTTAGTGTGTGTGTGTGTGTGTGTGTGTGTGTGTGTGTGTTACTGTTAGTGTGTGTGTGTTACTGTTAGTGTGTGTTACTGTTAGTGTGTATGTGTGTGTGTTACTGTTAGTGTGTGTGTTGTTAGTGTGTGCTACTGTTGGTGTGTATGTGTGTGTGTTACTGTTAGTGCGTGCTACTGTTAGTGTGTATGTGTGTGTGTGTTACTGTTAGTGTGTATGTGTGTTACTGTTAGCGTGTGTGTGTTACTGTTAGTGTGTGCTACTGTTGGTGTGTATGTGTGTGTGTTACTGTTAGTGCGTGCTACTGTTAGTGTGTATGTGTGTGTGTTACTGTTAGTGTGTATGTGTGTTACTGTTAGCGTGTGTGTGTTACTGTTAGTGTGTGCTACTGTTGGTGTGTATGTGTGTGTGTGTTACTGATAGTGTGTATGTGTGTGTTACTGTTAGTGTGTGTGTTCTGTTAGTGTGTGCTACTGCTGGTGTGTATGTGTGTGTTACTGTTAGTGTGTGCTACTGTTAGTGTGTATGTGTGTGTGTGTGTTACCGATAGTGTGTATGTGTGTTACTGTTAGCGTGTGTGTGTTACTGTTAGTGTGTGCTACTGTTGGTGTGTATGTGTGTGTGTGTGTTACTGATAGTGTGTATGTGTGTGTTACTGTTAGTGTGTGTGTTCTGTTAGTGTGTGCTACTGTTGGTGTGTATGTGTGTGTTACTGTTAGTGTGTGTGTGTTACTGTTAGTGTGTGCTACTGTTAGTGTGTATGTGTGTGTGTGTGTTACTGATAGTATGTGTGTGTTACTGTTAGCGTGTGTGTGTTACTGTTAGTGTGTGCTACTGTTAGCGTGCATGTGTGTGTGTTACTGTTAGTGTGTGCTACTGTTAGTGTGTATGTGTGTGTGTGTTACTGTTAGTGTGTGTTCGTTACTGTTAGTGTGTGTGTTACTGTTAGTGTGTGTGTGTTACTGTTAGTGTGTGCTACTGTTAGTGTGTATGTGTGTGTGTGTTACTGTTAGTGTGTGCTACTGTTAGTGTGTATGTGTGTGTGTGTTACTGTTAGTGTGTATGTGTGTGTGTGTGTGTTACTGTTAGTATGTGTGTGTTACTGTTAGTGTGTTACTGTTAGTGTGTATGTGTGTGTTACTGTTAGTGTGTGTTACTGTTAGTGTGTGTGTGTGTGTTACTGTTAGTGTGTGTTACTGTTAGTGTGTGTGTGTGTGTTACTGTTAGTGTGTGTTACTGTTAGTGTGTTACTGTTAGTGTGTGTTACTGTTAGTGCATGTGTGTTACTGTTAGTGTGTGCTACTGTTAGTGTGTATGTGTGTGTGTGTTACTGATAGTGTGTATGTGTGTGTTACTGTTAGTGTGTTACTCTTAGTGTGTTACTGTTAGTGTGTATGTGTGTGTCTGAGGTTTAAGGACTAATAATGAATGACCATCTCTTCTCCTGATAATCAGACATCAGACTGATAACTCTAGTTTTAACCAAATCGATAATCAATAATACTGAACACTAATAAATCATTTTAAAGTTGTGGGTTCTGGTTTGTGTGCAGTTTGCAGGTTGTAACCGACACAGTCAGTTTGTCGCTGTTTTAGAGTCCATCTGAGCTGGTTTTATCTCACACTTCACTTCTCTCTCCAGAAATCCACATTTCATTTTAGTGGACCTGGACTCTGACTGATCTAATTCCTGAACAGGAAACCCAAGAAAACCTGACATTACTTTTTGATTTAAACACCAGTAGGGATATTTAGTGCTCAGTGAATATCACTCAGGTCATTTCCACCCTTTCGGTGTCTGTTCATGTTCTGACTGATCTAAGGAGGATCTCTAACACCGTCAGTGTTAAAGGGCTTCAACTCTATCAACAGAAACAGACTGAAGTAGCTGAAGAACTACTGATGAAATCAGATTCATTGAAATATCTCTGGTGATCCTCAGAGTTTTATCCTCCACAGTTGTTTCTGTTCAGTGAGAGTAAAATAAAACTAGGAGCACATGCTGACTGACTTTTAGCTACTAACGATACATGAGACCTACATTTTTATGGACAATCTTTATTGATGAGATACAATTAGATCAAGAAGACAATAATTTTGGTCCATTTGAATAAAATCTGAATATCTGCATTGTGATTGAAAACAGAAGCACATATTGGTTTACAAAAAAACAACATAGAAAACAGTAACAGTATGAAAATATCTCCTCTGGTTCTTGTTATGTCTTCAACCATAAAAAATACCATATAGACACCTCAACAAGGTCATTAAATGACCTTTCAGTCTTTTCAAAGACAGCAGCTGCTGCGAATTAAGCAGATAAAAGGCAAAACAATGAGCTCAAAGAGACTAAAAGGGTCAGATTCTTTCATGAAGCCATTTGTTCCATAAAAATATCAATTAGTGCAACTTTGATGAGCCAGGGTGGATTCCCTGGAAAATGCTGTGGTCCTCAACAGCATTTAATCCTTGATTGATGAAGGGAATGACTGTCTTAGATAGTCATCTTAACAAGGCACAACATCTGGTAACATCTGGGGCTCAAAGCTCTATTAATGCACTTTAAAGATGGAGAATCAAACACTGACAGAAAATAAAAGAGATGACGTATAAAAAGTACACTTCAAATGCAGAATGTTATTTGACCTGATTAATGTACACCTTAAACAACATACAGTGGAAAACATCAGAGAAACATTAAAAGCACCTGTGGAACACGGTGCTTCTGATGAGCTCTGAGCTGTTGGGATCTCTGAAGGCTTCCTATGACGTCTGTGAGCTCGGAGAAAGAGGAGGAAGATCTGCAGCAGAACAACAAATAAAAACTACAAAAAGGCAAAAGATCGATTCCGTGGCAGAACAAGCAGGTACAAAAAGAGATGCTCTTTCCACTTTAATCATTTAACTGAAACAACAGAACTGGTTGTGGTCCGATGGTTTTACCTCTGAGCTGAGGAGGAGGCCGGCCGGCTTTGATCAGGCTGCTCTGAGACAGAGCGTCGGCCATCCAGGAGAGGGCGCTGCAGCAGTACTCCATCTGACCAGCACAGAGACGCAGAGTTAGCAGATAGCTGAGCTAGCAGCTGCAGAAACCAGACACACCATGCACTAACGTGCACTAAGATGCCTCATCAGTCCAGCCATGCATGCAGACATTGCACAACTTAAAGAACTTTTTTTCAACTGTATTAGTTTGATTTGATTTGGATTTAAACCAGATCATTTAAGATGTTTTAGATTTTTAAAAACATTCTGACTACAATAAGAGGAAAAAGTAAATATAGTATAAATATCCAGGGTGCTGCTGATCTGACCTCTGTCTCCAGCAAACGCATCCTTCGGTCATGGTCTCGGATCTCTGCCATCTGCTTCAACACACTGTCCACCCTGCAAACGCCAAGACAGGAAAGAGTTCAGCTCAGTACACGTCTAAAACCTGCAGAGAAACAGGAACTGAGAAACACTGACATGAGGAGCAAACTGAAGTTAGAAAAACAGAGATGGATAATCAATACAATTCACTTCTGTTTTACTTATTAACTATTATCTAATATTATAGTATGATATTCAAAATTACAGGATTGTAATAAAAATCTGTACCAGGTTCTTTCTGTATCTCACAAAGTCACAGAGAATTTCTATATTTGTTTTATCATGTAAAAGATTAACAGTTTAGAAGATGTCAGAGGTAAAAAAAAACAAAACAAAAAGATGCAGCAAAGCTCATCAAAGTCTAGTCAGACTTCTCTGTACATGGTGTATGCAACTTCCTCCAGTTCTTATATTTACAAGCCCTCCCGCTTAACAAGCTCCATGCTACCCATAATAATAATCAATTAATCGACATAACGTGACGACGATGACCTCACAACCAATGTTATTTGGTGAACTGGTACAGCATATGATCGGTATACTATAACTGAATATTTAGTTTGTGTAGGTATATTATTAGCCTACATTAGGCAGAGGCAACACTTGCTGTGACTTATTTGCTAAATGACAAAAAGAAAAAGTATCTTTCTGCCTTGTTGGAGCCTAATGTCAGGAATCAGTCTGGATATTGTCGATCTCCTTTAATTTACCAATCGCAGCATGCCCAGAAGGAAAAGGATGAAGAGAGACAAAGAAAGGGAGCTACAGCAGGGAAGCAGCTCTCTGCTCTCCTGGATTAAAAAAACATCTAAGGAAGATGAGGAGAAAGATCATGATCATGAGGAACAAAGGTCAGAGTCAACATTAGAGTCATGTTAATTGTTTAGGGCCTTTTCCTCTAATTTTATTGAGATATCTTAAAAACTGTTCCTGATTTATTTTGTCAACACAAAGTGATTTGATGGAACTAAATCAGGCAATGGGCTGTATTAGTACTAACCATGAGTCACTTCTACGTTACAACACTTGCAGTAATTTTGTATTTACATTGATAGGCTATTATTAAAACTTTGACAATGATAACTTAAATACCCTATTAAAATGTGTCTTCAGAACACAACTGTGTAAATAGGGAATTGAACTTAGGTCATGGCATTTACAGTCTGGTGTGGTGATCTTAGTGTTGTAATGCGCTGACTCTTCTCACCAAGCAGTCTCATCTAAGAAACATATTTGCTTCTTTCTGCTGTTTGCAATAGGCCATAAGCAGCATAAGCCAGTGGTTCTACACGCTGCACAAGGTGCCCTTTTTCTTCCACTGAGCACCTGCCCCCCAAAATGTCTGCACGCCACTGCCAGCACCAGCACCAGGACCAGGACCAGGACCAGCACCAGCACCAGGACCAGGACCAGGACCAGCATCAGGACCAGCACCAGCACCAGGACCAGCACCAGCACCAGGACCAGGACCAGGACCAGCATCAGCACCAGGACCAGGACCAGCATCAGGACCAGCACCAGCACCAGGACCAGCACCAGGACCAGGACCAGGACCAGGACCAGCACCAGGACCAGCACCAGCACCAGGACCAGGACCAGCACCAGCACCAGCACCAGCACCAGCACCAGGACCAGCACCAGCACCAGTACCAGTACCAGCACCAGTACCAGTACCATGGCAGCAGTGGGTCATATCTACTTGTAGACCTGAAGGTAAAGCTGTAGCCTCCAGACAACAACGGTCTTCTACATCTTTAGGTCTGCTGGACGTACTTGACCGAAGTGTGTCTGAGTCTGGCCGTGTCGCTCTCCCTCTGCTTCTTGTTCTGAGCTGAGAGGAGATTTTCCTTCTGGATTGCTTCCCATGTGTTGAGTCGACTTGCTTTTCTGCTGCGTAGCTCCAGAGCTGAGGAGAGAGAAGATCACCAAACATGTAGCTCAGGCACATGGAGATCTGTGTAACCTGGAAACAAGAACATGATCCTTGAATATGGCGGAACATGACACTGTTCTGACGGTCTAGATGGCGCTGGTGAGTGCGGCCGCCGTCGTACATGCTCGAGCACTGCTACAACATTTTTTATTGTTATTTAACTTCTTATTAGGGCTGGGACTTTAACGCATTAATTTCGATTAATTAATTACAGCGAAAATGACGCATTAAAAATAACGTAATTAATTGCACCCTCCTCAGTTCCCTCATTTCTGGCACACAGGTAACTCTGATGAACACTCCAGCCCAGTAGGTGGCGATAATGAACCTAAAGTCTGTCTGTAGCCATGAAGAAGAAGCACAGGAAGCACTGAGTGAAGTCAGGCACTGGTGAACAGTGAAGGAAGATGAGATTGAGCTTGTTGGACAGAAGGTCTCCTTTTAAAAATCTTCCTGATGGCAGCTTGGATAAAAGCCTGGTTGTGTGTAAATTGTACAACAAAGAGTTTTGTGATTACTGCGTCACTTCAAGCCGACGGTATCACCTCAATGTAAAACATGGAGAGCTAACGTTAGCTACGAGTCATGCTAACGGCTAACGGTGTAGCCATCCCATAATAGACCACTTTTCTAGACAGTGCTTGAGTTTACAGAAAGTCTTAAAATGTTGAATAAAATCGCTATAATTGCACTTAGATTTGCAGTAATCTGTGAATGTAGCAGACAGATGAAAAATGCAGATAAATAGAAATGAAATATTTTTGTGGTTTAAGTTTTTACTCCGTCGAGGCTCTGCCTCCTTGGAGGAGTAAGAACCTAAACAACAAAAATATCTCTTTTAATAACTTAATTATAAACTTTTAGTTTATAAAAAAATTACATAAATAAAAATTGATATTCCTATAAAAAGAACCATCAAAATTCCACTATTTATCAGACCCAGAAAAGATGAAAACAGAATGAATCTGTGGATTTTCAACTTTGTGAAGCTCCTTGAACTACTTATGCTGATTTTATGTGTTGTACAGTGGAAAAAACAACAAAATTCAGGCTTTAAGTCATCAAAATCACTTT
Source organism: Amphiprion ocellaris (assembly GCF_022539595.1). Taxonomy (NCBI): domain Eukaryota; kingdom Metazoa; phylum Chordata; class Actinopteri; family Pomacentridae; genus Amphiprion; species Amphiprion ocellaris. The sequence goes on from NC_072784.1 coordinate 33,128,651, forward strand.
TTTCTATATGTCCCATTTTCCTTTTTTTAAATAAATTTTAAATTATAAATATGTATATGTCTATTCATTGATTCAACTGTCAACCACAATTTTATTTGAATTGAAAAACTTAACTTATTGTGTCAAATATTGCTATTTGACAAAACTGCAATTAATTGTGATTAATTCATTACAAAGCCTGTAATTAATTAGATTAAGTTTTGTAATCGCATCCCACCACTACTTTTAATTTAATTTTTTGAACGGCATTCACCATGTCATCTCCTGGTTGTATCAAATACGACAGAGACACACTGGTGAATATTGGTTTTTCACCATATTCTCTGATTTTTACTGCTGATGCATCCTTGCCCAGTGAGATCCTGCGGTGCCCCTCCAACAACAAAGGACACTGGCAGCATAACGGGCCCCGGGGGAAACGAGCCGGCATAAGGAACAGGCTGAGGCTGAGCACACCGACCACCACTACCTAGCATCCTGCTGCTAACGTCCAGTCCCTGGACAACAAGCTGGACGAGCTCAGAGCCAGGATGCGGTACCAGAGGGACACCAGAGACTGCAGTATCATCTGCCTCACGGAGACATGGCTGTCCCCCACGATCCCAGACCACGCCATTCAACCAGCAGAGTTCTTCAGTTCACCTTATGGACAGAATGTCTAAAGGTGGGGGTCTGTCTCATGACCAGCAACTGGTCAGAGATGTTATTTATCTCTCAGAGTCCTGCTCGCCCAACCTGGAACTTTTAACCATCAAATGCCGCCCTTTCTACCTCCCTCTGGAATTCACCTCCGCCATTCTCAGTGCTGTCTACATTCACCCGCAGACGGACGCTGCATTATCCGAGCTACATGAGGCTATCTCCAGCTAGCAGGCTAACCACCGGGAAGCTGCCCTCATGGTCGGGGATTTTAACAGCACCAACCTGAGGAAGGTGATGCCGGAACTTCGCCAGCACATCACCTTCCCTACTAGAGGAGACCAAACTTTGGACCGCTGTTATTTTCCCTTCAGAGATGCTATGCAGCAAAGACTCAGCCACCATTGGGCAGGTCAGACCACGCCTCCATCCTCCTTCTGCCCAGGTACAAGCAGCGGCTGAAGCCAACAGCCCCAGTGGAGAGAGAAGTGATGTGTTGGTCTGACCAATCAGAGGCTGCCCTGCAGGACGCCGTGGAGACAGCAGACTGGGAAATGTTCCAGCTCTGGTGATGATGTCAGCGTGTTTATGGAGACGGTTGTAGGATTTATTGGGAAACTAGTGAAGGACACTATCCCCAAAAGAACCATCAGGGAGTTTCCCAACCAGAAGATAAACAAAGGCATCTGCTTTAGATGCTCTGAAGTCTCGCACCGCCGCCTACAACACAGGACTCACCAACGGAGACATGGGAGCTTACCGGACCGGAGACATGGGACCTTACCGGGCCGGAGACATGGGACCTTACCGTGCTGGAGACATGGGAGCTTACCGGGCCGGAGACATGGGACCTTACCGGGCCGGAGAGATGGGACCTTACCGGGCCGCTACGTACGGCGTCCTCAGAGCCATGAGGGAGGCCAAACAGAGGTACGGGGAGAAGCTGGAGTCACAGAGGGACACCAGGGGACTATGGCAGGGACTAAGACCTGAGACAGACTATAAAGTAACACCGATGCCCATGATGACATCTCTCTGGACGACCAACTCAACAACTTTTATGCTTTGAGGCTCCCAGCAGAGAGGCGTACATCCTGCCCGGCCGACAGGAGGAGACAAACCGTGACGGAGCATGATGTGAGGCTGATGTTTCAACGCCTGAATACCAAGAAGGCTGCAGGACCTGACGGTAGAACAGGCCGTGTCCTGAAAGCCTGTGCAACCAGCTACCACCGGTGTTCACAGAAATATCCAACCTGTCCTCTCCCAGTGCATCATCCCCAGGTGCTTGAAGCAGTCTGTCATTGTTCCGGCCCCTAGAAAGCCAAGCCCAGCTGTCTGAATGACAGCTCTCCCCTCTTGGGTGATTAAATGTTTGGACAGACTGGTCAGACACTTCATCACTTCCTCCCTACCTGCCTCCCTGGACCCCCTACAGTTTGCATACCAGCCCCATAGATCCACAGAGGACACCATCAACCACCTGCTGCACAGCCCTGGTCCACCTGGACACTAGGAAGGGGATTATGTGTGAATGCTGTTGGTGGACTTCAGTTCAGCATTCAAGACCATCATCCCCTCCAGACTGGTCACTAAGCTGCAGGACCTCAGACTCACCTTCTCCCTGTGCAGTTGGATCTGCAGCTTTCTGACCAGCAGACCACAGGTGGTTCAAGTGGGAAAACACCTGTCCCCCTCACCTGAACATTGGTGCCCCCCAGGGCTGTGTGCTGAGCCCTCTGCTGTACTCACTGCACACTCATGACTGTCTGTCCACATCATTACAGCAGTGGTGGGTCTGATCTCCAACAACCAGGAGGACTATCTGATGGACAGCACCAACATGGAGGACAGGTGCAGAGACAACAGCTTCCTCCTGAACATCAGCAAGACCAAGGAGCTGATGGTGGACTACAGCAAGAAGCAGCAGAGGGCATACCACCCACTTAGGATCAGAGAGTGGAGAGCTTCAAGTACCTGGATGTTAACATCTCCAGGACCTGACATGATCCTGTCTCATCAACACCCTGGTAAAGAAAGCTCCACAGTGTCTCTGAGGGACTTCAAGCTCCCTCTCAAGGTGCTCAGGAACGTCTACACCTGCGGCTGGGAGTATCTCCACCTGGATGGGAGTATCACCACCTGGATGGGAGTATCTCCACCTGGATGGGAGTATCTCCACCTGGATGGGAGTATCTCCACCTGGATGGGAGTATCTCCACCTGGATGGGCAGCAGCACCCAGCAGGACTTCTTGTCCCTGAGGAGGGTGGTCCGCTCGACTGAGAACCATCAGAACCACCCTCCCCAACCTGCAGGACATTTACTACAAACGCTGCAGGTTAAAGGCCACCCATCTCAGCCACAGACTGTTCTCTCTGCTGCCACCAGGGCGGCGTTACTGCTGCCTGAAGGCAAATACAGAGGATGAGGAGGAGCTTCTTCCCACAGGCTGTCCTCCTGCTGAACCTGAAACAGTAGACTCAGTAGACAACCAACCTGCAAACTGTGTTCAATATCTGTTCACTTTCACCTTGTACAAATACATTATTGCACTACTTCACTTTGATTTATATTTTTTTTTTGTTCATTTCTATCTTTATATCTATATGTATATATTCAATGTATATGGGTGTATGTATGTATGTATATGTGTATGTATGTATGTATGTATGCATTACATATGTGAGTATGTATGTATGTATACATAATTGTGTGTGTTTTATTTCGTTATTCTTATTGTTTCAGTTTTGGAACAGGTGCACAATGCATTTCACTGCGCATTATACGATTTATAATTGTGTTTGTGACAAATACATGTCTTGAATCTTGAATCTTAACAGAAAGCTCATCTCTGTTTGTTCCTTAAAGCTCAGTATGTGACAGAACCGGTTCTGATCCATCTGTGGGATGAAATACTTTAATGTGTGTGTCCACATTTAATGTGCTTCCTTTGTTCTTTGTTCCAAGTTTTCACAAAAAATGTGTATTTTTCTTTACAGAAATCTAATTTCAGCAGCGATCAATATTTTTCTTGGTAAATACCTGAAGCATTGCTTATGGATCGTTTGAATAAAGATCAAATGTTCCAATGAGAACCTTTCCATCAGTTTCAGTTCACTACAGTAGGTTCACACTGATCAGTACCTGAACTGATCAAACACTTGAACTGATTCTAATCTGATGACAGTTTCCTCTCAGATCTTAACGTATCAGAAGACTTTGGACCAAACCCTAACCCTACATCCAGGATCAGTGCTAGACCTCTTTACTCTTCATTCTCTAATGTTTCTCACCAAAGTGTTTCACTTTAACGGAGGTGATGCCGCGGATGTATCTCTTTATGAACAGGTGGAGGTGTGAGATGATGATGAAGGGTGGAGCCAGGCAGGGCCGTGAGTGGTACTCCACTATCAGGTTGTAACGCTGAAACTTCCAGTAGGTGTCGCTGCGCTCCTGCACTTTGGAGAAGGTGTAGCTGTGGACAGTGAATTCAGACGCTATCATGGATATTCAGAAGGTTACAGGAAGCAGCAGTAAACTACAACAACACAGGAAGTGAAACGGATCATTGTAGACGGACCTGAACATGGCGATGAGCAGGTTGACCAGAACTATGTTGGTGAACAGCAGGTAGATGACTAGGAGGATGACCACCAGCCAGTTAGCGTAGGTGCTCAGACAAGGCTCTGCTCCGGCTTCAATCTCTGCAGCATTGTTTGTACAGTTTACCTCCTCCCATTTATCAGCTGGAACCCAGAGCACAAGTTCAGAACATCACATGAGGAAACGTCAGGACTTGAAAGAGTAACATCCACCGTAACAATGATGGCAGCAATAACTGATAAAGTGTTCATTTTCTATCATTAAATATTGCAATATCCAATAATTCAGGGACACAATGACCAGTGTTGTCGTGGTGCTGCTGCAGTACTAGCGTTAATCTACTGAAAGGGATGTTGGGAAATGTATTATTATTGCATGATTGTATAACCAGCACCAGCTTCCAGATACAACACAGGTTCATTAAAGTACTATGCCTTTCATTGTATTATAATGGTTTGTAATGTAATGTCCCAGATTTAACTAACTATACTATTACAGTTTTTTTCAGTGGCTTTGGTTCATTTCTCAGATCAGAATTGAAATTCTCTAAACTATTTCTTCAATCTTCACATCATTGTGTCTCTTGTTCACATCAAAAGGCAGTTTCTCATTTCTTTGAACAAGCTGTAAATGCTTTGGTTCATCCATGCAAATGATTCTGTCCAGTTCTCTGCTGATTCCTCCATTATCAGCTGCTTATGTCCTGCTGATCTAAATGTATTCTAATGGGTCTCTGTTGAATAGTCTCACCCCCCACAACATTTAGGTATTAGTTCATCACATCAGTCTTTAAAAAAGTTGTCAGAATATGTCAGGATGTTTCTATACATTTCCATTAGATGTTTTTCTAAATCTGTCCTGAGTTGGTAAATTGCTCCCAGGTGAATCTTGAATTTCTCTACAAAGGGAAATGTGTGAAGGGTTCGGGTTTTCTGAAATCATTCAAAGACACAAGAGAAGATATTCATGATGTGGATGAGAACTTGTGTCCAACAGACAGGAATGTCAGGAGGTGTAGGAAGACTGAACTGTAATTCCTACAGCACTGTATGTACAGTTTTCCCTCAGGAGATTGTCCTATGTTCACATTTCTACTGTAGTTTTTTCTTTGTGCTATGCAGCGCTGTTTTCCTTTTTGTATCACCACCCTGAACTCTCACATGTCTCACACAAAGCCAACAATATAGTGTATCTGTGCAATATAGTACACCACTGACTCATTCACTGTTATTTATATTCATTCCGTTATTTATCTCTGTTATTTATACTGTATATATGTAAATATATTGTTTTTGCACTATCTTTAAGATTTCCTTGCACTGAAAAGGAGAAGCTCTGCAATCTCGTTATACATTGTATAATGACAATAAAGAATATTCTATATTCTATATTCTACAATGATGTGGTCTGTCAACAAATTACAGCACAAACAGTGAAAGCCTAAATGTGAATCTTGTCCAGTCTCTTGGAATCAATCTCCCACATACACTAAGGAGGAACTTACAGTTTACAAAAACTGTCATTACACTTCATCCATAGTTTAATCAGAACATCCCTCCAGAGAACACTGTTGTAATGACAACATGACTCAGTAATCTGACCGTCTGATCCACACGACACCAGGACTGGTCATTCTGATGCCATTGACATGTTCACTGACACATATTTACTTTGAGAGATGAACTAAAGATTTGGTAATCCATGGTGTTCTGCTATTTGTACCAAATGTACCAAAGCGATTAAGAAAACTTGCAATCTGACCAATCAGTGTGAGCTGCTGGACCAAATGTGGACGTTCATCTTAAGAAACATTCTGACATTGTGTCTTAAAAAGATCATGCAAATCTTATAATAAAGAAGTGTTTAATTGATTTGACCTGAACAGGAGATGAACTGACAGAAATGAAAGCTTTCTGAATGTGGTAAGGCTGAAGTCTAAAAGGTAAACTGATGTTCTGGACAAATATGGAGGAAGTTCACCAGAGACTGTACCACTCACCATCCATTTCATTAATGGGTATCTGTCCAAAAATGTGCAGATATGGTCTGTAGAAGACTCTGCGAAATATCCAGTTAGGGCGAGGATCATATGAGTAGAGGAGCGCCTGATTGGCCACTCCATAGGCCATGAGCCAAACCGCCAGAAAAAACAGGAAGAAGAAAACATCTTTGACCTGAAGGACACAGAGGGCTTTAGTGTGAAGATCTGCTGTTTCCAGTCAAGACACTAATGGACTGAAATATAAAGTAAATCTGTCAGGATGTGTCTGTAGGACCATTTGGTTCTTATGTGATGAGTACTGTAGAGGGTCAGGTTTAGGTTTAGGGCTAATCCTGATGGAAGGATCTGACCTCTGACCAGACATTTATACTGAAGAGGTGGAATTAGCAGCAACATCCTCTTCATAGGTTTTTGTACACAGTTACTGTTAACATCAGGCGTTCTTCATCATCCCAACACATGGCTGCTGAGCTTAGGGACCACGTTGTTCTGTTTAACCCTCTATATTAGTTTTATTCTCAGAACACCTCTAACCAGCCTCTAGTCCTCCACATCTCACTGTACACTGAAGTAGTATTTAGGAATACCAGGAGGGAGTTTTTCTGCTCCTCGTATTTCTGTCATTTGTAGGTCAGTTTGTGTATTCTTACCATTTTGCCAACAATGATAATCTTGGGTCCGAGCTGTTTGTGGATAGCAAAGATATGGATCAGACGTAGCGTAAAGACCATATAATCTATGGCCATCACAGCTCGGCCAAAATCATACGACCAGGGAAACATTCTGGAAAACAAAAGCAGCCAGTTAGGGGTCATAGTTCCAATATCCACCTACTGTATATTATGATCCTATCCAAGCTCACAGGAAGAAATACAAGAAGAAAGATAAAAGGAGCAACTTTAAATCCTGTCTGCACAGATACATGGAGGGCTGATAGTAGTATATTCAGAGCGAAGAAGAAGAATGACCTGCAGCACAGAGCCAGAATGAAGAGAGCGATGGCCGTCAGGTCACATTTGTTCCACACATCCTGGATGTAGTTCCTGATCCTCTGGAGGACAAATGTGCTGCCCACAAAGAAGCTCTGACCACAGAACATATCAGACATGTTGGACCTGGATGTGGCTGATGCATTTTATTATGTAGTTTCTGTGCAGCCTGTCGTACAGGAACTACCAACCTGCCGGATCTCTTCACAGACTAAGGTGAAAACCCAGAAGTAAAGCACAAACTCCAGAGTGGCAGGACCGTCTGGAGGCGGCGGTTTGAAGTCCACCAACAAAACGTAGGCGAACAGGCAAAGGAACAGGAAGTACATCAGCACGTTGCCGAGGAATGAGGTGACGGGAGCGAACCAGAACTGTCTCCACCGCGACACAGTGAACGATCTTTTGGAGGTGGATGAAGCAGAACCTGGAGGAAAGGGACGTAAAATTGAATACACCGCTGTTATGAATTCTAACATTATCAATAATGTTAGAACCTTCAAAACTATCTTACAGTTGTATATTAGCATATTTATATTCTCATTGGCTCGTATTTAAGAACACAAACTTTTAAAAGAACAGACAAACATTCTCCATAAAAATGTCATTGTTGGTGAAGCTTTGAAATTTTAGGAAAATCTGACCAACAACACGTCTGCTTCCACCAACCAGTCCAGGTCAGATCAGGGATTATTGGAACAACCCATTATTGAGGCTGATATTTGACCTTTTTATGATTATTGGTATGTTTTGTTGTTATTATTGACCGATTATCACAATATGAGGTAAATGTTCCTCCTCAGGAAGTGTCATTAGTCACCACAGTTTCAGTATCGGCTAGCGTGAACTATGAGCTAACCCAGTGGTTCCCATCCTGGGGTCCACACCCCTCAGGGGGGGCGCCAGAGATCTGAGGGGGGGCGAAGCTTTGTCTGCTCTGAGGCTGTGATGTTATAAAAAAAATAGATTTTTACATTCTGGATAAAATCAGCGTAACAGACTCACTGTGTCATCACAAGTCTACCTATAAAACATTTTTAAAACACATTTATTTGGTCTTTCTTCAAAAATCCTTTGCTGCTTCGATGGCCACACCTCCTTGACCTTTCAACTTCTCTCCACGCTTTCTTCAGGTCAGCTTCTAGTTCATCCAGATTCATTAGTTTGTGTGCAGTTAGAAAATTACTGACGGGAACGATGTCTGATAAACGCAAAATGGGTGAAGATTCATCAGTACCTTAAAAACTCCGGCTATACCTCGAGAGTTACCTTAAATTTGGTTTTATTGAAGGACGAGACAGAATTATGTTATTTGTAGTGAAATGCTCGTAATTGACAGCATCAAGCCAGCGAATTACGGCGACATCAGGAAACAAAACACAGTTTGGTAAAGTCGGAAGGATATTCACAAATTTGGACTTCCGGCATCAATAACTCATTAAATATATGTTGTCTAAACATAAACGATGCCTCTTTTCCATCGTTGTAAGGTAGACAATATGCTACAAGCCCAGTTTAATCAAAAGTAGCTGTCTTTCAAGCTACAGAAATGCAACAGTCTACATACAACCTGCTGGTTGGGTTCTCACTGTTCTCATGGTTCTTACATGTTGATGCTGCCTTACTTCAGCCAGTCCATGAGCAACAGAGAACACAGTTTGTCTCGTACCCACTGCCAGGGGTTCCAGTCTTCCCAATCATGTCTGTACATTTGCAGACGTTTTTGCTTCTGTAGACGTCGTGGAGTTTCGGGTGTGGACTTTTTTTTTTTTTTTTTTTTAAAGTTACTTTTTTGGCCTTTTTGTCGGCTTTATTGGATAGGCACAGTGAGAAAGAGACAGGAAACAGGGGAGAAGAGTTGGGGGAAGACATGCAGCAAAGGGCCGCGAGCGGGAATCGAACCCGGGCCCGCTGCGTCGGGGACCAGCCCCTGTACATGGGTCGCCCGCTCAACGCGTTGAGCTATACAGGCACTCAGGGTGTGAACATTTTTAAACGTGCAGGTGCAGCAGCAACTGTAACCAGGCAACCCGCGAAGGAACGGGCAGGACCAGACACACAGAGAAGGTCTATCTGCTCCGCTGGACCTGGCATCGGGTCCTCGCTACAAAGGTCCTACGAAGATGAAATTGGCTGCCCTTAATATTTCCTGTGTTTTATTTTGTTCATTATACAGTTTGGATGAGTGTGTGACAGACATGTACGGGACATTTCTGAAAATATGGAACAATTTGCGTCCCGTATTGAATCAATACAGGACGCAACAATTAATTGTCAAATAAAGGACGATTCCGTATTTTAAGGGACGGGTGGCAAACCTAACTCCAAGCCAAACAGGTTGGGAACCACTGAGCTAACCTGATGATGTCACAGTGAAACTGACCCCTGACCTTTTGGACACGAAGTGACATCACTTTACCTCATCACATGTGTGTGATTTGTGCAATATTAGCAAATGATTTGCTGAGTTGTGGTTAAAATCCAGACAGTGACCAAACTCTAAACAGTTGATCTGAATAAATGTGTCTGTTGTGTTGCAAAGAGAATGATGGGCATCAGATGTAGAAGTTTAGAATCTATTCAGGTATTTATAAAGTCTTCACAGAAGAACCTGCTCCTGGTTCTGGCAGCTTTGGAAAACACGACTCTGTGGCGCCTGCTGTGGTGAGTGTCTGTAATAATCTTTCCTTCCCATCTATACTTGTTCTACTGTCATACTTATTTCTATTTACTTGTATATATATATATATATATATATATATATATATATATATATATATTTAATACTTGTTTTATACAGCTGTTTGTTGTTTGTTATCCTATGTTGTTTTGTTTTTTGAAGTGCCAACAAAGTTATGTTGTGGAAATGACAAGAAATATACTTGAATCTCCTGGTTCTTGAAGAGTTCAGGTCCTGAAAGAAGCACCGCTGACATTCCTGCAGTTCTTACTGTTTGTTGGAGATGGTTTCTGTCCAGTTCTGGGCTGCTCAGAACCAGATCATGATGGAGGATTATCAGCAGATGATTGTAGTCCTGGACCATCAGCTCCAGGAGCCTGAAGGACTCGGCAGCTCTGAGCAGAGCTGAGGAGTTTCTGCAAAGCCTGGAGAGTTGGTCCAGGTCCAGGTCGCTCTGACTGCAGCAGAACTCTTCAAACTAAACATGTCGCCATCCTGGCAGGTCACTCTACAGTCTGATGACTGTAGGGCGACCTACAAACGTCAGGAGTTCAACAGTTGGGTCCTTGAATGCAGCCTTTGGTGTAGATAAAGAAGAAGACTAGTCCTCCGGGAGCTGACTGACTTTCCCAGCCTCACCCACAGTTTCCTGTCAGGAAGTTGCTGATAGTGGAGATACAGGGACAGTTTGGACTCCAGGGTCTCTAGCATGACGGTACTGAGGACTGTGATAGTTACGTCACTGTTTTACTTTGTGTACTTGTGGAGGGCAGTAACACACCAAGCTGCCTCATGGAGGACGGAGGACATGAGATGATCCTTCAGCAGCTCTGCATGTTCAACAGCACTATGAGTGGTTGAATGTTCCTACTGTCTGTCAGTTTGTCCAGGATGCCATCACAACTTGAAAAACACTTCAGATCATCCAATCAGAACAGTCACTGGTGCTTCTCTTCAGATTTACAGGCAGCAGCATCTTCATAAAGGTAGCAGTAGTTCAGTGTTCACTTGTCCTGAGTGGGAAGATTCTTTTGATGAACATGTTTTACTCTTTTGTAGGTTCAGTCTGAAGTCCCTTGGAGTCATTTCAAGTAAGTCTGGGTACTTTTGTTCCAAAGCATTTATCTGGTTGGTGATGGTTGACATCCATACTTTGGACCAGGATGAGGCAGCAGCGTTCCCAAAGTGAAGAACATCACATTCACTTTATGAAGAAGGTTTCCGAGCTGAAGCTGCAGCATTTCCTGCCTTAATTAATGAAAAACATTCTGTCCTAATTTTCCTGGGAGCACTTTGCTCTGAGGACGGATATAAACCACCATTGGATGGATTCAGTTAAACAGAGCAACAAGCTGAGAAAGTTCCCTTGTTCTGTTGATGAGAAGCTCGTCTGTTTTGTTGGGTTAGAAGCAGAGATTGGCAGGTGAGTTTATAATGCTACAGCTGGACCTTCACATGTGAACCTCCTCCATGTCCTCTACTGTTCCTCAGCTAAGATCTCCCAGAAACTTTCTGGGTTTGTGAAGAAAATGTCTATAAAACTGTGTCGAGGTGGCTGCCTGATGAAGCAAACACACTGGAACGTGGCTGCCATCCCAGCACCATTTAAAGGCTTATTTTTACAACAAAACCCATTAATCCTTATTAATTGATACGTCCTGTAAACAGCTTCTCCTTGTACATTCATTAAACAGTGGGAACACATCACTTGTAGTTTTTTTTCTCCAAACTCATCAAACTCAAACAGTGAAATTAAAATCACAACAACGATATTAGACCAGAGTTATCATTGGACTGATGAACGTGTCTTCAGCATTTAAACAGTTCTTTGTTCCTGCAGAGAGGAGAACCTATAAGAAGCCACCACAAACAGTAAAAGCAGCAGAACCATGATCCAAACCAACCTTCTGGGTTTTCTTTCAGAGCCCTGTACTCCTCTGCATCTTCGTTCCTGCAGCCAGAGAGAACCACAGCCTTTGGTTAAAGCTGAAAAGAACCCAGCATGGTGTGATGAATGAATGTTTGTCTTTACGTTTGGATGATGTCAGCCAAAGAAAAGACGGTGTTGTCGTTGGCATCGTTTCCATCCAGACTGTCGGTGTCTCTGATCCCCACAGACTTCACCTCCTCCTCCTGCTCCCTGGAACGGAAACACGTTTTCTTAAGTTAAACCAATAAAAATATGAATTAAAATGAGAACAATGTTCCTGACTTTGTTAAATATGTAGTTTATATGTTGTATTAATGTAGGAGGCTACATGTTAATCTCATCCTGGTTCCAGTCCGAATGTCTCAGAACCATGGACTGTCCTGTGGCGGTTTCATTTCAACCTAATACAAAGACATGAACTTCTTTGATGATCTAAAAGGTCAGCCCTAAATGATCGTCACTCAGTGAGAGCAGAACCCTGACCTGAAGCTGATGAGGTTCGTGTACAGCAGAGGAGGCAGGAAGAAGGTCAGGACCAGTTTCCAGACTTCAGTGCTTCTGTCCATGTCGCCCCACCAGATCTGAGACAGCAGAGACTACAGAGAACCACCAACATTAACATCAACATGAACACATTAACATGAACACATGGACATTAACGCATGAACACCAACATTAACATCAGCATGAACACATTATCATGAACACATGAACACCAACATGAACACCAACATGAACACATGAACATCAATGTGAACACATGAATACCAACATGAACATATTAACACGAACACATTATCATGAACACATGAACACCAACATTAACATCAACATAAACACATTATCATGAACACATGAACACCAACATGAACACCAACATTAACATCAACATGAACATCAATGTGAACACATGAATACCAACATTAACATCAACATGAACATCAATGTGAACACATGAATACCAACATGAACATATTAACACGAACACATTATCATGAACACATGAACACCAACATTAACATCAACATGAATTAACACCAACATAAACATCAACATGAACACATGAACATCAACATGAACATGTGAACACCAACATGAACACATGAACACCGTCAACAGTAGAAGCCAGATTCATTCAAGGGATTATTAATATAAATGTAACATTTTAGGTCATTTATTTATTTTCAAATCAAACAAGTTAAGAAATGATTTAGTTATACCCTGACTGGAACAGAACACCTGTTCCAAACAACTAGTTCAGGTACCTGAACACCTGTAGAAGAACACCTGTACCTGAACACCGTCGTGGCTGAAGAACAGTCGAGCGTCGGCCGCTGTGGCCATCTGCAGGCAGGTAGCTCCGCCCCACACTGGAGACTTCCTGATGAGGAGAGTGAAGGAGCGACTCTCGCTGTTCTGGTAGCACTCACCGAAGACATCTGGACACAAACACCTGGTTTTAGTGGAGATGTTCTACCTGTTGTTCCTGAGTCCGTCCAAACAACGAGCCTCTAAACTCAGACCAGGTTTCCGGTGGATCTCACTGAGGATGCAGCGTGTTGGTGGATTTAACGAACAGGAAAAGTGGAATCTGAGAAGCAGACGTGAACTGGACGTCAGACTCACCTTGTGCCAGGTTCTCAAACTTCTGAGCCAGTTCCTTCATGGCCAGTTTGTTCTCCGTCTCACTTTCAAGCTTTGAAAGCTCCCTGAGCATCTTACAGCCGCCCAGAGCGCTCAGCACCGACTCTCCAGCCTGAGAGGAAATATTCCAGCAGCTCACTGAATGAATAGCACTGATGATGCTCACAGCCACTTATTAAAGACAAAACCTCTGAGATGTCACTGTGAAATACCACTCACCATCTCCCAGAAGTAAACCGCCATTTCACTGCGGTTCTGCAGGACGGCCCAGATGAAGAGGGCTTCCCAGGGGGAGGAGCAGCGCTGGTTCTGGTAGCGACACTCCCCCAGCAGCAGCTTGTTGACGTGCTGAAGGTGCAAATGAAGACAACAGATAAAGTTCATGTTTCTTAGTGCTCACAAGCATCACAAACACAAACCCTCTGCTCTGCCATAAAGAAACCTGCAAAGTTTGATTATAGATTCATCAATGTAGGAGACATTAAAGTTGTGTATCAGTGACATTGCAGCTCTAATAAAACCCTGAATATCTCAGCTTAAAGACAAATCAGCTCACTTTTTTATTCCCTCATTTTCCGTAGGGATCCAAGATTCACAGTTAATATATTCTATTAAAATAAACTTTGAAATGCAGCTCTGCATGGCATAAATAAAGTCCAAATATTTTTTTTTTTTGAAAGTTATTTTTTGGCCTTTGTTCAGCTTTTATTGGATAGGCATAGTGAGAGACAGGGGAGAAGAGTCGGTTAAAGACATGCAGGCTGCAAGCGGGAATCGAACCCAGGCTGCTGTGTTGGGGACCAGCCCCTGTACGTGGGTCGCCCGCTTAACCCGTTGAGCTATACAGGCACCCGAAAGTCCAAATATTTTTTAGACTTTTATGACCAATAACAAAAGCAATATAGGATAATTGCATATATATGTATATGTATATATATATATATATGTATATGTATATATATGTATATGTATATGTATATGTATATATGTATATGTATATGTATATATATATGTATATGTATATATATATATATGTATATATATATATATATATATGTATATATATATATATATATATATATATATCTCAGTGGTGGATGCGATTAAAAAATTACTCTAATTGATTACAGACTTTGTAATTAATTAATCGCAATAATTGCAGTTTTGTCAAATAGCAATATTTGACACAACAAATGAAGTTTTTCAGTTCAAATAAAATTGTGGTTGACAGTTGAATCAATGACTAGACATACGTGTTTATAATTTACAATTTATTTAAAAAAAGGAAAATGGGACATATATGAAAAAGTGATTTTGATGACTTAAAGCCTGAATTTAGTTGTTTTTTCCACTGTATAGCACATAAAATCAGCATAAGTAGTTCAAGGAGCTTCAGAAAGTTGAAAATCCACAGATTCATTCTGTTTTCATCTTTTCTGGGTCTGATAAATGGTGTAATTTTGATGGTTCTTTTATAGGAATATCAATTTTTATTCATCTATTTTTTCATAAACAAAAAGTTTATAATTAAAAGTTATTTAATAGAGATATTTTTGTTGTTTAGGTTATTCTTCCTCCAAGGAGGCAGAGCCTCGACGGAGTAAAAACTTGAAACTGTAAAAACAAAAATGTTTCATTTCTATTTATCTGCATTTTTCATCTGTCTGCTACATTCACAGATTACTGCAAATCTAAGTGCAATTATAGCGATTTTATTCAACATTTTAAGACTTTCTGTAAACTCAAGCACTGTCTAGAAAAGTGGTCTATTATGGGATGGCTACACCGTTAGCCGTTAGCATGACTCGTAGCTAACGTTAGCTCTGGTGCTAACAGCAACATGTTTTACATTGAGGCGATACCGTCGGGGGGGCTGGGTAGTGGTTAGCACTTTCGCCTTGCAGCGAGAAGATCCCTGGTTCGCGTCCCGGCTTTCCCGGGATCTTTCTGCATGGAGTTTGCATGTTCTCCCTATGCATTGCACTGCACATCTCTGCACTTTTAAACTTTATTTTTATTTTTATTTTTTCTGTTAAAAAATTTTGCCACCCTTGTATATATTGTAAAGAAAGCTGCTGTAACAATGTAAATTTCCCCTGGAGTGGGGAGAAATAAAGAACTTTATCTTATCTTATGCGTGGGTTCTCTCCGGGTACTCCGGCTTCCTCCCACAGTCCAAAAATATGCTGAGGTTCATTGATTACTCTAAATTGCCCATAGGTGTGAATGTGTGAGTGCTTGTTTGTCTTTGTATGTAGCCCTGCGACAGACTGGTGACCTGTCTAGGGTGTCCCCTGCCTTCGCCCGAGTCAGCTGGGATAGACTCCAGCACCCCCCGCGACCCTAGTGAGGATTAAGCGGTGTATAGATAATGGATGGATGGATGATACCGTCGGCTTGAAGTGACGCAGTAATCACAAAACTCTTTGTTGTACAATTTACACACAACCAGTCTTTTATCCAAGCTGCCATTGGGAAGATTTTTAAAAGAAAACTTTCTGCCCAACAAGCTCAATCTCTTCTTCCTTCACTGTTCACCAGTGCCTGACTTCACTCAGTGCTTCCTGTGCTTCTTCTTCATGGCTACAGACAGACTTCAGGTTCATTACCGCCACCTACTGGGCTGGAGTGTTCATCAGAGTTACCTGTGTGCCAGAAATGAGGGAACTGAGGAGGGTGCAATTAATTACGTTATTTTTAACGCGTCATTTTCGCTGTAATTAATTAATCGAAATGAATGCGTTAAAGAGAAAGAGAGAGAGAAAGAGAGAGAGAGCAACCTTTAAAAACCTTTTTGTGCAGACCTGGGTTCAGCATGGACCACATTGATCCTCAGCAGCTAAAATTACATCATTCCACTCATATATTTAAACTTATATTCAATCATCACTGAAATGATGCTCAGACAATAACTGGGTCCAGATTTCTACTAAACTTTAGAAGTTTAGAAGTTTCATTTTTTGCTTGATTTAAACTGTGGGCTCATAATGGACCCATTCTAAAAGAATAAGAACCACAGAAATCTTTGGTTCAGATGCTAACCGCTAACGTGGCCTGGGAAGAAGGATGTTCATCTGATATTTAAACAAGAAAAAGCAGCTTTGTGTCATGTATGTTATCACCCCAGACCACATGTTCCTCCTCTCTGACCTTCAGAGCCTTTCTGGTGCTGGTTTTGGGTTTCAGCTCAAGAGGTCCGTAATAAAACGGCTGGCAGACGTCACCCAGGAGGTCCCAGAGCAGACGGGAGACCTGCAGCATCACAACACGCTTAGAACACGCTATAGGAGAACAACATGCTTTAGAACACGTGATAGGAGAACAACACGCTTTCAAACACGCTATAGAGCAACACGCTTTAGAACGTTATAGGAGAACAACACGCTTTCGAACACGTGATAGAAGAACAAACTGCTTTAGAACACGTTATAGGAGAACAACATGCTTTCGAAACCGTTATAGGAGAAAAACACGCTTTAAAACACGCTATAGGAGAACAACATGCTTTAGAACATTTTATAGGAGAACAACACACTTTCGAACACGTGATAGGAGAACAACATGCTTTAGAACACGTTATAGGAGAACAACACACTTTGCATCATCTTATAGGAGAACAACATGCTTTAGAACACATAGGAGAACAACATGCTTAGAACATGTTATAGGAGAACAACATGCTTAGAACACGTTATAGGAGAATAGCATGTTTTAGAACATGTTATAGGAGAACAACACGCTTTAGAACACGTTATAGGAGAAGAACACGTTTTACAACACGTTATAGGAGAACAACACACTTTAGAACACATTATAGGAGAACAACACGCTTTACAGCACGTTATAGGAGAACAACACGCTTTAGAACACGTTATAGGAGAACAACACACTTTATAACATGTTATAGGAGAACAACATGTTTTAGAACATGTTATAGGAGAACAATACGCTTTAGAACACATTATAGGAGAACAACATGCTTAGAACACATTATAGGAGAACAACATGCTTTAGAATACGTTATAGGAGAACAGCATGCTTAGAACACGTTATAGGAGAACAACATGTTTTAGAACATGTTATAGGAGAACAACATGCTTTAGAATATGTTATAGGAGAACAACATGCTTTAGAACATGTTATAGGAGAACAACACGCTTTCGAACATGTTATAGGAAAACAACACGCATTAGAGCACATTGTAGGAGAACAACATGCTTAGAACACATTATAGGAGAACAATATGCTTTAGAACACATCATAGGAGAACAACACGCTTTAGAACACGCTATAGGAGAACAACACACTTTAGAACACGTTATAGGAGAACAACACGCTTTACAACACGTTATAGGAGAACAACACACTTGAGAACATTATGAGAACAACACGCTTTTGAACACATTATAGAAGAACAACATGCTTAGAACACATTATAGGAAACAACATGCTTAGAACATGTTATAGGAGATCAACATGCTTAGAACACGTTATAGGAAATCATGTTTTAGAACATGTTATAGGAGAACAACATGCTTTAGAATATGTTATAGGAGAACAACATGCTTTAGAACATGTGATAGGAGAACAACATGCTTTCGAACACGTGATAGGAGAACAACATGCTTTAGAACACGCTATAGGAGAACAACATGCTTTAGAACACATTATAGGAGAACAACATGCTTAGAACACGTTATAGGAGAACAACATGCTTTAGAACATGTTATAGGAGAACAACACGCTTTACAACACGTGATAGGAGAACAACATGCTTTAGAACATGCTACAGGAGAACAACACGCTTTAGAACACATTATAGGAGAACAACATGCTTAGAACACGTTATAGGAGAACCACGTGCTTTAGAACACGTTATAGGAGAACAACACGCTTTCGAACACGTTATAGGAGAACAAACTTTAGAACACGTTATAGGAGAACAACGCGCTTTACATCACGTTATAGGAGAACAACATGCTTAGAACACGTTATAGGAGAACAACACACTTTCGAACACGTGATAGGCGAACAACATGCTTTAGAACACGTTATAGGAGAACAAACTTTAGAACACGTTATAGGAGAACAACACGCTTTGCATCATCTTATAGGAGAACAACACGCTTCAGAACACATAGGAGAACAACATGCTTAGAACACGTTATAGGAGAACAACACGCATTAGAGCACATTGTAGGAGAACAACATGCTTAGAACACATCATAGGAGAACAACACGCTTTAGAACACGCTATAGGAGAACAACACACTTTAGAACACGTTATAGGAGAACAACACACTTTACAACACGTTATAGGAGAACAACATGCTTTAGAACGTTATAAGAGAACAACACGCTTTTGAACACATTATAGAAGAACAAAATGCTTAGAACACATTATAGGAGAACAACATGCTTAGAACATGTTATAGGAGATCAACATGCTTAGAACACGTTATAGGAAATCAACATGTTTTAGAACATGTTATAGGAGAACAACATGCTTTAGAATATGTTATAGGAGAACAACATGCTTTAGAACATGTGATAGGAGAACAACACGCATTAGAATACGTTATAGGAGAACAACATGCTTTAGAACACGTTATAGGAGAACAACAGGCTTTCGAACACGTTATAAGAGAACAACACGCATTAGAACACGTTATAGGAGAACAACACGCTTTAGAATATGCTATAGGAGAACAACACACTTTAGAACACGTTATAGGAGAACAACACACTTTCGAACACGTTATAGGAAAACAACACGCATTAGAACACGTTATAGGAGAACAACACGCTTTAGAACATGCTATAGGAGAACAACACGCTTTAGAACACGTTATAGGAGAACAACACGCTTTACAACATGTTATAGGAGAACAACACACTTTAGAACGTTATAGGAGAACAACACGCTTTTGAACACGTTATAGGAGAATAACATGCTTAGAGCATGTTATAGGAGAACAACATGCTTTTGAACACATTATAGGAGAACAACATGTTTGTGTTTGATGCTGTTTTAACACATGGAAATGAAATAATGGACATGATAATATTACTAATGATGTAAAGAACTATAAAACCTGTGCAGCATCTAAAATAAGAAAGGAGCCGTTTACTGAAGAATCTTCAGGTTCTGAGATGTTTTGGTTCCTCAGTGAGGTCCAGGTTATCTGAAGGTGGATCCTAGTCCAGCTCCAGGAGACTACAGACCAGAAGCTGCTCTTACCTCGTACAGGCTGAGCTCCGTGGCTGAAGCCGGTCCGGTCAGAGCACTCAGCGGACTCTTCAGCGGTGATCCAGGACCATCTGGGTTTGGAGGAGATCCGGCCAGGTTCTGCCTCTCGTTCAGACGCCTCTGGAGGAGGATGTAGGCCAGAGAGCTGTCGGCCAGCGAGCGGTACAAGCTCTCCAGGCGCTGGTAGGTCAGGTAGTCCAGGATGTTCAGCCCGTTCTCACAGAACAGACGCACAAACTGGGGCTTGTCGTTGACGAGGGCGTCGGTCATGGAGTCCTCCAGGTCGTCGTACTGAAAACATCATCATTCATCAGAGCTGCTGTAGAACATGCAGAGAACTCAGCAGATTTAGAACGAAGAACAAAAAGAACAGAAAATCAACGTCTGTTTCCAGATTTAGCTTCTTCAGATTCCTGTTAAAGGAGATTTCCACCAGTTTCAGAGTTTAGTGGATGAGATAACAGCTGTTTACTGGCTGGGAGCTAATGAAACATGCAGGACTTTATCTGTAAAAAGTACTTTACTGCATGGTATTAGTACTTCCATGTACGTGAAGGCTGTGAATACTTCCTCCAGTACTGCTGTTACACTGCAGTACATCGTCACAGAGAAAGCTGTGAAACTGAACTCACAGAAAGACTGATGAAGTCATGAAACGCTTTCAGACGGTTATTAGTGCAGATTATTTCCATTAAAACAGCGTACTTCAGTCGTCTAAACACTTCTGGAAGCTGCAGTTTATTAAAACCAGGCCGTGGCTGGAGTCGTGTTCGGTCAATCTCTGGTTTTTATGGAGGTTTTAGCCAGAAATTACAAAATTTCATCTTTTCAACCTGTCTTTACTGGAATATCTGAGGATTGAGGTCACATTTCACAGGTTTCCTCTGACCTTCTGGTGTGTAAATGTGGCTGATTTAAACCAGTCTCTGACCTTCCACTGGATGTCTCCGTTGAAGAGCTCCGTTTTAGCGATGTCCACCCGATTCCAGGCCACGGCCAGCTTCAGCTCTTCAGTGCATTCGCTGGCTTCACTGGAAACACGTTTACTGGCTTCACACGCATGAAGCAGCGTTTCCAGGCAGGACGGAGGCAGAACAAACAGAAAGACTTCACTTAGAAACACGGAAATGAAATAAAACACCAAGAAACCTGTGGAGAGACACTTAAAGATGTGCAGCTGAAGTCAGCTCATTGATTATTATCTGTTAGTCTGATGATGAACAGGAAGCTGACGACCAACAGACTCTAACGGATGTTTTCAGACTGAATCTATGAAGAGGAGCCGAAAGAAAGGATGATTTACAGTCTGGAACTAAACCGAACATCAGGACCAATGCAATGATAAAAGCTTCTAAATAAGTTGATGGTTTCTTGGTTTTATGCATCATGAAATCTAAGAGAAGGTCTGAAAATCCCACCCGATGCTGCAGCTAAAGGCAGCGATCCTTATCGATCAGTTCTCAGTCAGTGTTCATTATCTGTTCTATTGTTCCTGTGTTTCTGTCTAAATCTGAGATGACGCTTAAATAAAGACCTCACTGGTTATTTATTGATCAGTTCTTGTTCTTTAAGGAGCTTCAGGGTTTGTTTTTCACTCCAGGATTAAACCTAAAGCAGACTGGGCTTCTGAAAGTTTGGAATTTTACCTAGATTTGTGGAGTTTTCATTCTTTCTACCCTTAAAGCTGCAGTTTAATGAAAGGTCTATTGTGAATAAACTGTTTTCTGACTTACCTCTAACCAGGGCTTTGAGGAGAACCGTATCAAAGTCATCAGAACCCTCCTGTTCTCCATGAAAAACTGTGATGAGCTCTCGGTTTTGGTAAATACTCAGAGCCTAAAGACAGGAGATCAGTTCACAGATGAACAGAACCAGCAGAACAGAAAGGTTCTGGAGATTCATGACCCAGATTATTCTAATTCTATCATCTCATACAGTATCACAGCTATTACAGGATTCTCACAATAAAAAACTCAGTTTGAATCATTTAGTTTAGAGGTTAAAGCTCAGAACCAGTGAAAAACCTTAAATAACTGACTAAATGTCTGATTACTGTCCACCAGATTTATACAGCATCTATAAAAAAATTATATAGTATCTATATTAATAATATTATTATATGATGCATAATAGCAAGAATGTATAATATTATACAGCATGGATGATATTATTAAAGTGTGTGTACCTGTACGCAAAACATTATAATATAATCATGGATAATATTATTATATAATCATGTATAACATTATAATATAATCATGTATAACACTATAATGTAATCATGTGTAACACTATAATGTAATCAAGTATAACATTATTATATATTGATGTATAACATTATAATATAATGATGTATAACACTATAATATAATCATGTATAATGTAATATAATCATGTATAATATAATATAATCATGTATAATATAATATAATCATGTATAATATTATATAATCATGTATAATGTAATATAATCATGTATAATATAATATAATCATGTATAATATTATATAATCATGTATAATATTATTGTATAATCATGTATAATATTATTATATCATCATGAATAATATTAGAAGATAATCATGTATAATATTATTGTATAATCATGAATAATATTATAATATAATCATGTATAATATTATTGTATAATCATGTATAATATAATATAATCATATATAATGTTATATTATAATCATGAATAATAGAATATAATCATGAATAATAGAATATAATCATGAATAATAAAAGATAATCATGTATAATATTATTATTTTGTCTGCGTATGTATAATAACTGTTAATAACTGATAGAAGTGTCTTTTTGGGACTCACGCTGTCCACCAGTCTGTCCAGCTCGGCTTCAGCTTTAGCTTCAGATGGAAACTGTCTCCGGACCTTCTCTCGGACCCGGTCCCTGAGCTCTGGACTCGGACCCTCAGCCGCCTCCCCCTCTACTGGGGGGGAGGCAGGGCTGAGGGGGACGGAGGGGAGGTCCACCAGCAGCTCATTGATCAGATCTGCAGCTGGACCAGAACCGGCCAGAACCAACCAGGGCGTAGCCTTCCTCAGGGAGGCGTCTAACCTCTGGATGGAAACGGATCAGAATTAATCCTGTATTTATCCAGGGAGGAGCCACTAAACCTCCCAGAACAAACAGAACAAGCAGGTTCCAGATACAGTAGAGGTAGACGTGGAACCCACCACTGAGTGTTTAAGGTTCCTCACCTCCAGCATGCTGGCGTC
This sequence comes from Amphiprion ocellaris, assembly GCF_022539595.1. Classification (NCBI taxonomy): domain Eukaryota; kingdom Metazoa; phylum Chordata; class Actinopteri; family Pomacentridae; genus Amphiprion; species Amphiprion ocellaris. The sequence goes on from NC_072784.1 coordinate 33,151,629, forward strand.
TCCAGAGATCAGCATGCAGAGAACCGGGATCTCAATGCTGCCGCTACCTGCAGCCAGAAGACAGGTGAGAAGAAAAGTCCTCCATAGAACCAACAAGCAGAGAAACTTTCTCACATCCAATCACAGTGTTCTATGTTCTGTCCTCTCTGTGCTCTGTGGTCTTCAGCCACCAGGTTTGAACAGGATGTTCCCTCCAGACCAGACTATTTAACATCAGGTTCGAACAGGATGTTCCCTCCAGACCAGACGATCTAACATCAGGTTCTAACAGGGTGTTCCCTCCAGACCAGACGATCTAACATCAGGTTCTAACAGGGTGTTCCCTCCAGACCAGACGATCTAACATCAGGTTCTAACAGGGTGTTCCCTCCAGACCAGACGATCTAACATCAGGTTCTAACAGGGTGTTCCCTCCAGACCAGACGATCTAACATCAGGTTCTAACAGGGTGTTCCCTCCGGACCAGACTATCTACCATCAGGTGATGAGCTCCTTCAGCTCCTACCTCAAACACCAGAGTGTGATTTATAACACGGAGCCATCAAATACTCACAGTAAACTCGATCTTCTGTCTGCTCAGTTTGTTAGATTTTATGATTTGTTTTCAGACTTTCAGCTCCTTGAAGCTTCTGTCAGCTCCAGATGTGGAGTCAAATAAAAACCAGGAGTCCAGTGAAGAGCTTTAAAATCATCAGTAGAAAGAAAATCAAATGAAGCCAGAACATGACGTTTGAGTTGTTCAGTAAAAAGGATCCTAAAGACTGATTCTGTTATTTTGGGTTCAGGTTAAGCAAATAAAAAACTACGAGAACCAGCTGCTCAGCCAAACCAGGACTTCTTCAGAATGCTTCCTCTCTCCACTGTGGACTAAAACACTTGACAGGTAATAATCTGGATGTAAATGAGAGAAACTAATTCCTCTGGGTGAACTCTATCATCGCTGACGTTAATTAAAAGTCTCTGAACAGTTCTGAGCTGCAGGACTACAGAGACCTCAAACATCTCACCCCAGATGCCGGTGCGCTGATGGGAGATGTAGTCCTCCAGACTGGCCCTGAAGGCGGTCTCTCCTCCCCGCCGGCCGATGCTCCCGTCGTCCACCAGGAGGAACGCCTGGCAGTTGTTGTCCAGGCAGCAGGAGTCCCGGGACGTGTTCTGGACGTAATACCGAGCAGGAAAGCTGCCCTTCAGACAGACACAAGAGTCAGCTGCCGCGCTTACCAGATACACCTGCACACCTGGACGGGGCGGTACCTTGGCGTTGACCAGCTGTTGCCGGTTGTGGACCAAACCCCATGGAGCCAAACCCACGGCGATCACCTTCTTATGGCAGAGAGCTGGAGCTGCAGCGCCGTGGTCCCTCACCGCCTCCCCCACACAGCGGGCCACGCCCTCCCTCAGGCCCCCAGTCAGGATCCAGGCCCCTGGACCAGACCGGACCAGGACCACAACCAGAACAGAACCAGAACCACTGATCAAACACACTGATCATTTAGTTCTACATGTCAGTGTCATAAAGGATTCAGCAACATTTGTTTTAGTGAGACAAATAGAAATGAGAATCTCTTCATGAAGGGTCGGCATTTTACCTGAAGATGCTACAGATTTATTTCACAGTAAATCATTAACTCCAGATTCCATCTTCCTGCTCTGCCTTAGTGATGTCAGACTGGACAGGAAGTGACCTGAATGTTTCCTGTGTTCTAGTTTGTGTTCTACTGTAAGGAATGATCTCTGAGCAACGAGACAAAACACAAACCAGGTTTCTACTAACTAACCTGCTCCAGGTGTTCTCACCTGTGTTCCAGGTGTTCTCACCTGTGCTCTGAGCAGCTCTGACCAGCCCATTCCTCAGCACGTCTCTCACCCATGTCTTGATCTTCTCGTGGCCTTCGCCCCCCACCACCGACACCACCAGGTTGGGTGAAGGCAGGTTCCAGTGGGCCGTCATCAGGGTGTAGACGATCTGAGGGGGGGTGTCACAGGACAGCCGCAGGAACTGGAACCAACAGACGAAGGCTGGATTTAGACAGGGTTAACCAGAACCCGTGACCCAGTAACCCACTAGACCACTAACCCACCAACCCACTAGACTACTAACCCAGTAACCTACTAGACCACTAACCCACCAACCCACTAGACCAATAACCCACCAACCCACTAGACTACTAACCCAGTAACCCACTAGACCACTAGCCTATCAACCAACTAGACCACTAACCTAGTAACCCACTAGACCACTAACCCACCACCCCACTAGACCACTAACCTAGTAACCCACTAGACCACTAACCCACCACCCCACTAGACCACTAACCTAGTAACCCACTAGACCACTAACCCACCACCCCACTAGACCACTAACCTAGTAACCCACTAGACCACTAACCCACCACCCCACTAGACCACTAACCTAGTAACCCACTAGACCACTAACCCACCAACCAACTAGACTACTAACCCAGTAACCCACTAGACCACTAACCCACCACCCCACTAGACCACTAACCCACCAACCCACTAGACTACTAACCCAGTAACCCACTAGACCACTAACCCACCAACCAACTAGACTACTAACCCAGTAACCCACTAGACCACTAACCCACCACCCCACTAGACCACTAACCCACCAACCCACTAGACCATTAGCCTAATAACCCACTAGACCACTAACCCACCACCCCACTAGACCACTAACCTAGTAACCCACTAGACCACTAACCCACCAACCAACTAGACTACTAACCCAGTAACCCACTAGACCACTAGCCCACCACCCCACTAGACCACTAACCCACCAACCCACTAGACCATTAGCCTAATAACCCACTAGACCACTAACCCACCACCCCACTAGACCACTAACCTAGTAACCCACTAGACCACTAACCCACCAACCAACTAGACTACTAACCCAGTAACCCACTAGACCACTAACCCACCACCCCACTAGACCACTAACCCACTAACCCACCAACCCACTAGACCATTAGCCTAATAACCCACTAGACCACTAACCCACCACCCCACTAGACCACTAACCTAGTAACCCACTAGACCACTAACCCACCAACCAACTAGACTACTAACCCAGTAACCCACTAGACCACTAACCCACCACTCCACTAGACCACTAACCTAGTAACCCACTAGACCACTAACCCACCACCCCACTAGACCACTAACCTAGTAACCCACTAGACCACTAACCCACCAACCAACTAGACTACTAACCCAGTAACCCACTAGACCACTGACCCACCACCCCACTAGACCACTAACCCACCAACCCACTAGACCATTAGCCTAATAACCCACTAGACCACTAACCCACCAACCCACTAGACCACTAACCTAGTAACCCACTAGACCTGACCCTAATCCAGGAACTAGAACCAACAGACGGAGGCTGGATTTAGACAGGTTAACCAGAACCCTAATCTCCTAGACCTAAACCTAACTCAGAATTGAATATTAATACTGTTTTAATGTTTGAATGATCTCAGTGTATCTGAGAACTAAACCCAGAGCGGCAGTGTGTGTTCTATGTATGTTCTATGAGTGTTCTATGAGTGGTCTATGTATGTTCTATGTGTGTTCTTTGTGTGTTCTATGTATGTGCTATGTGTGTTCTGTGTTCTACGTGTGTTTTATGTGTGTTCTATATGTGTGCTATGTGTGTTCTACGTGTGTGTTCTGTGTGTTCTCTGAGTGTTCTACATGTGTTCTGTGTGTTCTATGCGTGTGTTCTATGTGTGTTCTATGAGTGTTCTCTGTGTGATCTGTGTGTTCTACGTGTGTGTTCTGAGTGTTCTCTGTGTGTTCTGTGTGTTCTACGTGTGTGTTCTCTGTGTTCTATGAGTGTTCTATGTGTGTTCTATGTGTGTTCTCTGTGTGTTCTACGTCTGTGTTCTACGTGTGTTCTACGTCTGTGTTCTATGTGTTCTACGAGTGTGTTCTATGTGTGTATTATGTGTGTTCTATGAGTGTTCTCTGTGTGTTCAATGTGTGTTCTCTGTGTGTTCTGTGTGTTCTACGTGTGTTCTCTGTGTTCTACGTCTGTGTTCTATGTGTGTTCTATGTGTTCTCTCTGTGTTTTATGTGTTCTATGAGTGTTCTATGTGTTCTCTGTGTGTTCTACGTCTGTGTTCTACGTGTGTTCTATGTGTGTTCTCTGTGTGTTTTATGTGTGTTCTATGAGTGCTCTCTGTGTGTTCTATGTGTGTTCTCTGTGTGTTCTACGTGTGTGTTCTACGTGTGTCCTATGTGTGTTCTATGTGTGTTCTGTGTTTTATGTGTTCTATGAGTGTTCTATGTGTGTTCTCTGTGTTCTACGTGTGTCCTACATGTGTTCTACGTGTGTTCTACGTGTGTGTTCTATGTGTGTTCTATGAGTGCTCTCTGTGTGTTCTATGTATGTTCTATGTGTGTTCTACGTCTGTGTTCTACGTGTGTTCTACGTCTGTGTTCTACGTGTGTTCTACATCTGTGTTCTATGTGTGTTTTACATGTGTGTTCTATGTGTGTTTCATGTGTGTTCTGAGTGTTGTCTGTGTTCTATGTGTGTTCTCTGTGTGTTCTCTGTGTGTTCTATGTGTGTTCTCTGTGTGTTTTATGTGTTCTATGAGTGTTCTGTGTGTTCTAGTCTGTGTTCTACGTGTGTTCTACGTGTGTTCTCTGTGATTTATGTGTGTTCTCTGAGTGTTCTCTGTGTTTTATGTGTGTTCTCTGTGTGTTCTACGTTTTCTACATGTGTTCTATGCGTGTGTTCTATGTGTATTCTACGTGTGTTTTCTATGTGTGTTCTCTGTGTGTTCTACGTGTGTTCTACGAGTGTTCTCTGTGTGTTCTATGAGTGTTCTATGTGTGTTCTCTGTGTGTTCTCTGTGTGTTCTATGTGTGTTCTATGTGTGTTCTCTGTGTGTTCTACGTGTGTGTTCTATGAGTGTTCTATGAGTATTCTATGAGTGTTCTATGTGTGTTCTCTGTGTGTTCTACGTGTGTGTCCTCTGTGTGTTCTTCTACCATCAGTATAACCCACGTTACTGTGTCTCCGTCCAGCTCCAGTGAACTCCAGCTCTCCGAAGGCATCGGTGGGACTCTCTGAGGAATGCTGTCTGCTGTCCCACTGGGTGACAATGGCGGCTCCAAAGAAATCCACGGTGGCCACGGAGTCGTGAGCGTCTCGGACGCCCCCACACTGACAGTATCCTCCATTACTGGAACACAGGAAGCCGTTACTCTGAGATAGCTGTTTGATGGAAGGATTCAAGTTTTACTCCATAAAGTCTTCTTGGTTTATCAAGAATAAAAACATCTCATTATCATGTTAATCTGAACCATTAAAAATATCTAGAAAGATTACAAACATTCATGCAACTTTTTAAAATATCCTCAACACTAGATCTGTGAAACAACAACCGTGACCCTGAACCCTGTGACTTCTGAAGGTGTAGAAACAGAAAGCGTCTCCATGACAACCGCTTAGAATAATCTATCTACTAGTACAGATTATCATCAGAAACACAAACCTACGGAAAACATCCATAGAACATTCACAGAACATTTATAGAACATTCACAGAACATTTATAGAAAGTTCACAAAACATTCATAAAACATTCACAGAACATTTACAAAACATTTATAAAACATTCACAGAACATTCACAGAACATTTATAGACATTCACAGAACATTTATAGAACATTCACAAAACATTTATAGAACATTCACAGAACATTTACAGAACATTCACAGAACATTCAATAAAACATTCATAAAACATTCACAGAACATTCCTAGAACAAACACGGCTGCTGATAACCAACGTGTGATTTAAATCTGACGGCATGTATGACTGCAGGAACGTTTAAAATGCTCTCTACAGATGTTCGGGGTGTTTATCCAGATGTGGCCTCAGCAGAACTTTTCCACATTTCAGTTCTTGACTAATCACGTCAGACTGAGGTTAATTTATGGAACACAGATCGCAGCGATGATCAGAAATCTGGAATACTGAGAGCTGAACAGGAAGTGAAAGTAAAAGAACCCGACTGTGACCCTCTGAGATGAAATTCTCCAGAACAGTGAAGTGTCTTCATGCCAGCAGCAGAACGGACAGATGGTCCAGAAGATAGAGGAGATAGAAGCTGAGGACAAGTCAGGACAAGAAGGAAAGTCTGAAGCCAAGATGTTCTGACCATCAGCAGCCTGAATGAAGACTTCATGGTGGGTTCACGACTCTGGAACACATCATCAGGAGCAGCTCTGGACCAGAGGAACCACTACCATGACCTGGTGCTGAAGGTCACTCCAGAAACCTTCTGCAGTGGAAGAGAAGAACCCAAGGCTGTCCTCAGGAGGAGCTAACACCTCCTCTGGTTAGAGAAACTGAACCTCTCAGAACAACAACACTAAGACCAGACCTGGAGCTGATCTCAGAGGACCAGAAGAACATGATGTACATCACAGGGACCAATAGGAAGAGGAGACACCTGAGAGTTGGAGCGCTACCTGGAGACAAACTGGGCTCAGATCCATCCTGGATGGATTCCCAGGTGAGGATGTCTGAGACCCTAAGACTCTGAAGACCTCCACAGAAGATCAGAGCTCCTCTATGAGTAGGAAATAAACGGTTCTATTCTAGTCCTTCAGATCATCAGTCCTCCGTTTTCCTTCTACCAGAGACTCCCCAGAAGACAGAAAACAAACCAGGAGCCCTTCATGTTTGGAACCTCGAATGATTTAACGCTCCTTTAGTCTGAGTTCTGTTACTGATGTGAAATTTAACAGATAAATATCTGCATGGAGTCTAAAACATCTAAAACATGTTGAAATAAGCTGCACATAGTTCTGATGAGAGCCTCATTTTAGGTCATTTCAGAAAACACATCATGACACCATTTAGTCTTTAAACCTGTGGATAGAAAATCTACTTTACAGATGTTCCCTAAACACCTCACCAGCAGCTCTAGACGCTGATAGAAACTCTGCAGGACAGGACGGCGTCCAGAACCACATAAAAAAGAGACAAATAAGAGTTCTAATGTCAGACTGACTACAAGAGAAACTGATCGATTTTATCGACTTGAATTGATTTCTATGAAAATATATTAAATATATTAAAATCACCAATATGAAGATCAATATTCTACAGTTTTTATTATTTCTTGTGATGCTGCAGCTGAACTGATGCAGTGGTGAGGACAGGAAACGTCTTCTGTTGTCCCAAAGCAGAGTCTGTCTGTCCACCTGTCTGTCTGTCCATCTGTCTCTCCACCTGTCTGTCTCTCCACCTGTCTGTCCACCTGTCTCTCCACCTGTCTGTCTCGCCACCTGTCTGTCTCTCTACCTGTCTGTCTGTCCACCTGTCTCTCCACCTGTCTGTCTCTCTACCTGTCTGTCTCTCTACCTGTCTGTCTGTCCACCTGTCTCTCCACCTGTCTGTCTCTCCTTTGGAATAATCAGCTATAAAGCCTTCATCTTTGGACCAACAGCTGAATATCTTGTTTTAAAAGCCAAACTGTGATGAGGAACATTAAATTAGAGAACATGATTAGAACTCTGATGATTAGAACTCTGATGATTAGAACTCTGATGATGAACTTCATGAATCCACAGCAGAAGAAGGGATTACCTGAAAGAGTCTTCAACAAAGGTGGTGCACACTCTCTTCTTGATGATCTTTGGAATCCAGCTCTGTTGAGGAGAAAACACCAAACCAGTCTGACGTGAAGTTTAGCGTTGAACTTTTAGGAACACTTTTAAAAAGCGTGTCTCCAGACTTTTAACCAAATATTCTCACATGAAACTCCAACTCCAACTACAGAAACACTTAATCTTTCACCGGTGCATCAGAGCTGTCAGTTATTTTCATAAACTGAAGTATTTTGTAATTTCATGAGCTGGAAAAGCATGTGTTTCTTTCTGCATGTGTTTTTAATTAAGCGTGTTGGTATGTAGCTGCCTCTCCCTGTGGCCTCGAGGCATTCTGCTTGGCGTGGTTCTTTATGCACCGTTTGTCTACATGAGGAGGAGAAGGATTGTACAGTTATAAAGAAGCTTCCCAGGACTTGTATCTACATGTGATAGATCTGCTAAAAACTGTAAAGTGAGTTTTCCAGTGTTGAGCTGCCAGAAACCAAAGAAGTACTACAGTTTTTCTCAGTGGCTTTGGTTCATTTCTCAGATCAGAACTGAAATTCTCTAAACTACTTGTTCAATCTTCACATCATTGTGTCTCTTGTTCACATCAAAAAGCAGTTTCTCATTTCTTTGAACAAGCTATAAATGCTTTGGTTCATCCATGCAAATGATTCTGTATAATTCTCTGCTGTTTCCTCCATTATCAGCTGCTTGTGTCCTGCTGATCTATATGTATTCTAATGGGTCTCTGTTGAATAGTCTCACCCCCCACAGCATTTAGGCATTAGTTCATCACATCAGTCTTTACATGCAGAATGGTTGAACAAGTTGTCAGAATATGTAAGGATATTTCTATACATTTCCATTAGACGTTTTTCTAAATCTAATGGTGCCAGGCCAGTGGGGCAGGAATGTAACCATGGCTGCTGCTGTCTCTGAGAATGGTGTGCTATGATTGGGCCATACAATACAGAGTGTTTTGTCATCTTTTTAGACCCTTTCTACAGGGATCTCATCCCTGAACAACAGAAGGGTCAGATTGGAGACGACTTGCCAAAGTTCATGATAGTTTGGGACAATGTCAGTTTCTATCGCTCCAACATTATCAGGCAATGGTTTGCCACCCACAACAGGATGCTGATGGAGTTCCTCTCACCCTACTCCCCATTCCTTAACACCATTGAGGAATTTTTCTGAACATGGAGATGGAAAGTATATGATTGCCAGCCACATACACAGATGATCCTTCTGAGTCTCCTAACCCTAACCCCTAACTCTACCCCTACCCCTACCCTTAACCCTTACCCTAACCCCAAAACCTAACCCTAACCCAAACAGGGGATCCAACCAACCTAGGAAAGGTACCAAAAATATAATTACCGAATAAAAGTCTAATCAGACAGATAAAAGATGAGGACCGGAGAGTACTGACGAACGTGCGACGGCCCGTTCCTTGCTTTTGATTCCCTACGCCAAACTGTCCTGTTTAGGATGGGGGGAGTCATCGAGATAGTAGTTCCTAACACCTAACCCTAACCCCTAACCCTAACACCTAACCCTAACCCTACCACAGCAGATGTGTGCAGAGGCTGGATAAGACTAAAAGATTCTTTCCACGCTGCATCGCAAGAGAAGATATTTGTGATGTGGGTTAGGTGAATCTTGTCCAGTCTCTTGGAATCAATCTCCCACATACACTAAGGTGGAACTTACAATTTACAATAGCTGTCATCAGAACTTTATCCATAGTTCAGTCAGTACATCCCTCCAGAGAACTGTCATAATGACAACATGACTCAGCAATCTGACTGTCCGATACACAAAGACACCAGGACTGGTCATTCTGATCCACTGACATGTTCACTGACACATATTTATTTCTGAGAGATGAACTAATGGTTTGGTAATCCATGGTGTTCTGCTATTTGTATGAATTGTTTTGAGAAATGCACTTCCTGTTCTGCAAATGTTGAGGATGATTTGAGAAATGTACCAAAGTGACTGAGAAAAACTGTAAACATCTGCCTCAACACCGATCGGCAAGAACATTAAAACCACCTGAAGGATCCTGAATCCTGCAGAAGTTCAGGTGAATGAAAGTAGAGTTTCCCAGCAGAACACTGGATTTAAACCGTTTGATTCACTTTGCCTGTCAGAGGTTCTCATTCAGAGACCATAAAGCAGCTCTGGTTTGCTGTAATCGTTTACATTTTTCAGAAATCCTATTTAGCTTCATACAGAAAATTCACACAATGATTTTTCTGTGAATTCATTTAAGGCTTCAGCAGAACCAACCAGACTTCCTTTAGTTCTTGAAGACATTTAATCTCTGAAACAATCTGATTCATTTAAATGTTTAAACTGCCTTCTAGGGTTGTCAAGGTTAACCGGTTTTACAATAACCACGATTATAAATAGATATTCGTCACATTTTTCACAACCACGATTATCCGTAGAAAAGCCTCGCGAGAGGTGCAATGCAAGAAGCGTGAGCTGCGCTGAGTGGAGAGAGTGGCTCCTTGGCCTGTGCGCGCGCTCCTGTCTAATCGGCATCACTGCGCGCGCACACACACACACACACACACACACACACACACACACACACACACACACACACACACAGAGAGAGAGAGAGAGAGAATTATATGATCAGTTATGACAGATTCTTTACTCGAAGTGTCCCTAATATTGTGGCCGCTGTGCGCAATGAGGTTGCCAAGATGGAACTGTCCGCCGCACGCGCGGTAACTGTCGGTTCCGAAGTCAGCGGTCCGGCGGCCGGGCCGCCCCGAGGACCCCCGTGCCCCGAGTTTCCTCCCGGAGCCAAAACAACCGGCGGGTCGGGAGCTCCGGTTACCTCCTGCGCTCCCGTTCCCCGCCCGTCGCAGCCGGGCTGCTTTCCTGCGTCCGCAGGCGAGGGGAAGGCGGCGGGCCGCGGCGGGTGGGGAACGGGAGCGCAGGAGGGAACCGGAGCTCCAGACCCGCCGGTTGTTTTGGCTCCGGAAGCCCGTGCCCTCCTCCGAAGATGCTGTCGGCCCGGTCCCCTCAGCAGGGAGTGTGGTCCGGGAAGCCCCGCTGCCCGCTGACAGTGGTAGTGGAGGAGACAGTAACCTCCAGGACAGGGAGGCTGTCTGTCTGCCTGGACCTCCTGTCAGACTCTAGAGTTTTCCCTGGGAAATGATCCGGGTGTTTTGATTAATTGTTGTAAAATTAGTGATGAATTGTTTATATAAACGTTTTAGTAAAAATAAATAAGACTCCCATTTATCCTTTTTTCTGTAGTTATATTGTCTAAAATTGTGGAGGATTATTTAAAGCTTAAAATGAAGTGTTTTTAGAATCTTTAAATGTATTCTTTTTATGTCTTTTTGTTTTGTTTGATTTACAAAGTAAACACTACGTTATCAACCATACATTAAATTGCAACATTCCATAATACATAAAAGTCTCAAAGAGGCACTTCACTAGAACCAATAAATACATATTGAACATAAATAAGTAGTAATTATACATCATTTACAAGATTCCCAGACTGAATAGTTGCTGTAATGTGCCTGCCAGTTTTTTTAAGCATATTTTTGTCTAAATTAAGGCAGTATTTGCTCATTTTTTTCCTACATCATATAAGCAGCAGCACTCATATATAAATAGAGCATTTAAATCAAATCCATGTGATCAGTATCGGTAATCGGCATTCAAGGATGATCGGTATCGGTGATCAGCAGCAAAAAACCTGATCGGCACATCCCTAATTATTATTAATATTATAGAGAAAACAGCACAGTTTTTAATGCCAATCTTATAATTTTATTTTGTTTTAATGATGGCAGCTAAAGAAGCCTTTAAGTTCCTCAAGTTAATGACTGTTTTGTAATGCAATTTGCACTTTTATTTACTACAAAGACGTGTTGGAACAATTTATTTTATTTTATAAGAACAGTAAATGTTTAAAAGTTTAAGTATTATTAAAGAGTTTATTTAAATACAAACACTGGGTTTTTTTCTTTCATAATGTCGATAATCGTGAATAATCATAAAATCGCAATATTTCCTTCCACAATAATCGTGGCTCAAAAAATTGAAATCGTGACAACCCTACTGCCTTCCTCTAGGGGGAACCTGAACCCTGACAGGAAGCAGATCTAGAGAAACCCAACAATACAGAAATAAACTGATATGAATATTGGGTGACTCTGAGACATCCTCCTTCTGAGTGAAGACATTCACCCGTTAAGAAGAAGATTCATTTCATTATGAGAAGAATCATCATGATTGTTTCTGCAGCCCTTCAACAGACTTTTTTTTTCTGCAACCAACTTTTCCTTCTCAGTGTTTCTGTCCTGATCTGTTCCTGTTGCAAACTCTGTCTTTTAAATAGAGTTATAAAAACCTCAGAGCATCAAAGAAAGGAGATCACAGAATGATGGTTTCATGAGAACTGCTGGGAAGAATTTCCTCTGATCACACTGAAAGGATTAAAGAAACAGCAAAGGATCAGCTGTTTGAAACAAGAGCTACAGTAGATTGAAGATGAAAGCGAAGAAAAGAATGAAAGAAATGTGTGGAATGAGCCGTGAGGGCTTCAGGTTGGAGCATGACAGAGGAGTTCACAGGAAACACCGACTGCAAGCTGGAATCAGTCAGTCAGTAATTAATCTGTGTACAAACTGAGCAGGACGTTTGTTTTCACATCTCAGAACGTTCTTTGGCTCCTTCAACCTAAAACTTGTTGCCACATGAAGCAGATGAAGACGAAACAGAACCGGACTGGTTGAACCAGTATGGTCACTGGGAGGATGTTTGCTTCAGATTCACAGCAACATTCTGCAGAAATGATCTGATGGAGCAGAAGAAAAAGCTTCAACAACAGCAGTAGAACCCATCCAGCATTCCTCTGCACCTTCAGAAGAAGCTTCTGTCAAAGAAGGAATTTTTCATTTGGTCTCATTTTTTGTCCAGTGACTTCTCTGGGTTTCACCAGACCTTTAATTTAAACTGAATTTGTGTCTCAGTAATAAAGAATGAAGAACATCACCACGATCAGCTGAAGACACAGACTAACCTGGATCTCAGTCAGCTTCTACAAACTACCAATGGGGTCATTTAACACCGATAGACTCCATGAAGGTCAAAAGAACAAGAGAAGAACCTCCTGCTACTCTCACTCCTTTGATGCAACAACAGAAACCTAATGGAGAGACTAGAGCCCCACTTTCCTGACCACCTGGTTAGATCCTCCACTGTAGATCCTCCTGGTTAGTTCCTCTACTGTAGATCCTCCTGGCTAGATCCTCCTGGTTAGTTCCTCCACCGTAGATCCTCCTGGTTAGTTCCTCCTGGTTAGTTCCTCCTGGTTAGATCCTCCTGGATAGATCCTCCAGTCTTCTACTGACTCAGTTCCCTGAGCTCCAGTGGTCCATGTTCTTAAGCTCTATCTTCTGACTCCACACTGCCCTCCAGTTGTCCTCCACCAAACCAACCAGTCATCAGCCTCCACTACGTTTTCTGACTGTAGTTTTAATAAGTCCATCCTTCTCCTGTCTGTCTTCTGATTCTGGGTCCAAACCTCAACCAGAACCTCACAATTATATTTGTTCCTTCAATGCATCGAATCCCAATAATCCCAATATTCCCAATAATCCCAATATTCCCAGTATTCACAATAATCCCAATAATCCCAATATTCCCAATAATCTCAATATTTTCAATATTCTCAATATTCCTAATAATCCCAATAATCTCCAGCAGCTGACTGTAAACTGTGTCCTGGCTGGTTTTCATTTTCAGTCATTTAAACCATAAATCCTGACATGTTAGCATGAAGACACAGTTTAATGTTGGGTTAGCGTCAGGGTTAGCTTTAGCTTTAGCTTCAGGTTTAGCTTCACGTTTAAGTTTAGCTTCAGGTTTAGCTTCAGGTTAGTTTAGGACAAAGGTTGGGTTAGCTTTAGCTTCAGGTTTAGCTTTAGCTTCAGGTTAGTTTAGGACAGTGGTTCTTAACCTGGGTTCGATCGAACCCTAGGGGTTCGGTGAGTCAGTCTCAGGGGTTCGACGGAGGTCAAGACACACCTGACTCATATGATGACACGCCCTGCTTGGCCATCACTGGCTGCAGGTGATCACGCTACATTGCTTGGCCAATCTGTGCTGCAGGGAATTTGGTGTGCTCAGTAATCGACTTGTGACTGTCGTGATGGTACGTCGTGTGACTTCTTTCATAATATTTTAATCCATACTAACTATGTTGAGCAAAAAAAGAAAGTGGTCGGATGAATATGTACAACATGGATTCACATGTGTAACGGAATGTGATGGGAGTCAGCGTCCTATCTGCATGATTTGCAATGCCAAGTTAAGCAATTCTACTCTAGCACCGGCAAAACTAAAGGAACACTTCCTTAAGCTGCATGGAGATGGGGAATACAAGAACACAAGTGATGTTAATGCAGGGTTCATTTTGTGCACCAGTAAAACATATAACTATGTCTTGAATTTGAAAAAAAACATATTTTATTTTTCAATAAAGAAGGGTTTGGTGAATGTGCATATGAAAGTGGTGGGGTTCAGTACCTCCAACAAGGTTAAGAACCACTAGTTTAGGACTAAGGTTGGTTTAGGTTTAGCTTCAGCTTCAGGTTTAGCTTCAGGTTTAGCTTTAGCTTTAGCTTCAGGTTAGGACTAAGGCTGGGTTATATTTAGCTTTAGCTTCAGGTTTAGCTTTAGCTTCAAGTTTAGCTTCAGGTTAGTTTAGGACTAAGGCTGGGTTAGCTTCAAGTTTAGCTTCAGGTTTAGCTTCAGGTTTAGCTTCAGCTTAGGACTAAGGCTGGTAGTCAGCAGTTAGAGTTAGGAGGAGAAAGATGAAGATAACTGAGATGTTTCTCCTCTGTCTTTGTTTTCTCACCACTCAGACATTTTTCACGCCACATGTTTAGTTCTGATGATAATTCTCCTAAAGGATGTGAAGAACCAGATCAACAGAACACAATCGTTTTACCTCCTGTGTTTTTCCTGCTGCATTCTAAGATGACAAATTAGAACAACAGCAGAGCAGATCTACCGGCTTCAACATGGAAACTGAGTCCACATTTAACGTCTGAAACCAGGACTGATGAGTTCAGCTGCTGTGAAACTGAATGAACTGAATAAACTGGAACCGGCCGTTTTAGTTCCTCCTATATGAGACTCAGATTATTCCAGAGAGCCGCTACCCAGCTCTGTTTGTTATCATGAAAACAGAGTTTAAAGCCGAACCCAGCCGGGAATAACAAGAATCACCCACAACAAACAGTCAGGAGGCCTGAAGGGTTTTCCAAGGAACGTAGCAGAAACCTTCAGCTTCACTGTGACGTCCACGTTTCAGACATCAGGACAGACGGCTGCTCATCGGACTGACCGAATCACCAACTCAGTTTATTTTCACCACTTTAATCATAAATGTGATTATTTTTGAGTGATTTTCCACTTTTTGATTTGCTAGACAACTGGATTAATATTAATCATTATTATAATTATTAATAATTAATATTTAACAAGCACTGATCTACATTCCTGTTCTTCATACCCGCGTACGCAACGTAGAGCTAGAACGGAGCGGAAGCTGGACTTCTACAGAGAATTGAAAGTTTGTTAGAGTCCAAACATTAAGGCTGATTCAACAGAAACATGCCAACAACATGTCAACAACATGCCAACCACATGTCAACAACATGCCAACATGTCAAAAACATGCCAACAACATGTCAGAAACATGTCAATAACATGCCAACAACATGCCAACAACATGTCAGAAACATGTCAACAACATATCAGAAACATGCCAACAACATGTCAGAAACATGTCAACAACATGCCAACAACATGTCAACAACATCGTTTTTAAACCTGGTTCAGGTAAACGTGTTTCACCTGAACCAGCAGCAGGTCACTGAGCTAACAGGATCATCGTAAGGATCTGGTTTATCATCCATCTTTCTCCGGGACTGCAGCCAATCACAGCGAACACCTGGACAGGTGAACTTAGACCTGCTCTGTGGACTGAAGGAGGAAAACACTGAGGTTCAAACCAGCTGCTTCTTCATCACGACTGTCTGTAGAATGTTTGAATCTATTCCTGAGACTAGTTTCAGGATTTTAACACGTTGAAGTCAGAATGAAGTCAGAAAGAGCTCAGTGACAAGAAACACCTGTTGTATTCTACTCTATTCTATGTTCTATTCTATTCTACTCTGTTCTATTCTACTCTGTTCTATTCTGTAACAGCTCGGCGTCTCCCTGAAAACAGCGGACTGTTGTTGACTGAAGGTTTCTGTCAGTTTTTTTTTTTTTTTTTTACTTCGCTCTGCTGCTTGCTTCTTTTCTTCCATATTTTCCTTCAGTTCATCTGAAGCTGAAATAAAAACCGACAGACTGAAGTTCTGGACCAGGCTCTGGTTCACGTGAAGCTCAGAGTCTCAACAGCAGCATCTGGAGAACCGACTCAAACCGAACAGTTCTGCCCTCCAGGACCCGGTTCTCCTACCTGGTCCTTCTCCTTCTTGCTGCCGGACTTTCCTCCTCCTCCGTCCCGGTCCTTGCTCAGCTCCGACATCCTGAGATACGCGTCTTCTACCCGGAGCTCCGAGCTGCTGCGTCCTGCGGCTCCTCCCACCCGGTCCACGGCCAGACCCGCCCCCGGAGGAGCCACCGACCCGCCCAGTGGTTCTCACTGCTGCTCTTTCTGGAGGTTCCATGTTCTCCCTGCTGGTTCTGACTGGGTTCTCCAGGTTCCTCCCACAGTCCACAGACCTGCTGAGGTTACCTGGTGGTTCTAAACATCTGTTGGTGTGAATGTGAGTCTGGTTGTCTGATGGACTGTTACCTGTCCAGGTGAACCTGTGATAGACTGATAGGTTCTATCAGGTTAAAGGTTCTAACAGGTTGAAGGCTCTAACAGATTAAAGGATCTAACAGGTTAAAGGTTCTAAGAGATTAAAGGTTCTACCAGATTAAAGTTTCTAAAAGGTTAAAGGTTCTAACATACTAAAGGTTCTCACAGATTAAAGGTTCTACCAGATTGAAGGTTCTAACAGATTAAAGGTTCTAACAGATTAAATGATCTAACAGGTTAAAGGATCTAACAGGTTAAAGGTTCTATCAGGTTAAAGGTTCTAATAGATTAAAGGTTCTAACAGGTCAAAGGTTCTATCAGGTTAAAGGTTCTAACACATTAAATAATTTAACAGATTTGAGGTTCTATCACGTTAAAGGTTCTAAAAGGTTACAGGACCTAACAGATTAAAGGATGTTCAGGTTAAAGGTTCTAACAGATTAAATGTTCTAACACATCAAAGGTTCGAACAGATTAAAGATTCTACCAGACTAAAGGTTCTAAAAGGTTAAAGGATCTAATAGATTAAAGGATGTTCAGGTTAAAGGTTCTAACAGGTTAAAGGTTTTAACAGATTAAAGGTTCTAACAGGTTAAAGGATCTAACAGATTAAACGATGTTGAGATTAAAGGATCTAACAGGTTGAAGGTTCTAACAGATTTAAGGTTCTAACAGGTTAAAGGATCTAACAGATTAAAGGATGTTGAGAATAAAGGTTCTAACAGGTTAAAGGTTCTAACAGATTAAAGGTTATACCAGATTAAAGGTTCTAAAAGGTTAAAGGTTCTAACAGATTAAAGGTTCTAACAGGTTAAAGGTTCTAACAGGTTAAAGGTTGTTCAGGTTAAAGGTTTGAACAGATTTAAGGTTCTAACAGATTAAAGGTTCTACCAGATTAAAGGTTCTGAAAGATTAAAGGTTCTAATAGGTTGAAGGCTCTAACAGATTAAAGGTTCTAACAGGTTAAAGGCTCAAACAGGTTAAAGGCTCTACCAGATTGAAGGTTCTAGCATACTAAAGGTTCTAACAGGTTAAAGGTTCTAACATATTAAAGGTTCTAACAGGTTAAAGGTTCTAACAGATTAAAGGTTCTACCAGATTAAAGGTTTTAAAAGATTAAAGGTTCCAATAGGTTGAAGGCTCTAACAGATTTAAGGTTCTGACAGGTCAAAGGCTCTGACAGATTAAAGGTTCTACCAGGTTAAAGGTTCTAACAGGTCTAAAGGCTCTGCCAGATTAAAGGTTCTAACATACTAAAGGTTCTAACAGGTTAAAGGCTCAAACAGGTTAAAGGCTCTACCAGATTGAAGGTTCTAGCATACTAAAGGTTCTAACAGGTTAAAGGTTCTAACATATTAAAGGTTCTAACAGGTTAAAGGTTCTAACAGATTAAAGGTTCTACCAGATTAAAGGTTTTAAAAGATTAAAGGTTCCAATAGGTTGAAGGCTCTAACAGATTTAAGGTTCTGACAGGTCAAAGGCTCTGACAGATTAAAGGTTCTACCAGGTTAAAGGTTCTAACAGGTCTAAAGGCTCTGCCACATTAAAGGTTCTAACATACCAAAGGTTCTAACAGGTTAAAGGTTCTAAAAGATTAAAGGTTCTAACAGATTAAAGGTTCTAAGATATTAAAGGTTCTAACAGGTTAAAGGTTCTAAAAGATTAAAGGATGTTCAGGTTAAAGGTTCGAACAGATTTAAGGTTCTAACAGGTTAAAGGTTCTACCAAATTAAAGGTTCTAAAAGATTAAAGGTTCTAATAGGTTGAAGGCTCTAACAGATTTAAGGTTCTGACAGGTCAAAGGCTCTAACAGATTAAATGTTCTACCAGATTAAAGGTTCTAACAGGTTAAATTCTCTACCAGATTAAAGGTTCTACCAGATTAAAGGTCCTACCAGATTAAAGGTCCTAACAGGTTAAAGGTTCTATCAGGTTAAAGTTCTAAAAGGTTAAAGGATCTAACAGATTAAAGGATGTTGCAATTAAAGGTTCTAACATACTAAAGGTTCTAACAGGTTAAAGGTTCTAAAAGATTTAAGGTTCTTACAGGTCAAAGGTTCTAACAGGTTAAAGGTTCTAACAGATAAAATGTTCTAACAGGTTAAAGGATCTAACAGATTAAACGATGTTGAGATTAAAGGATCTAACAGGTTGAAGGTTCTAACAGATTTAAGGTTCTAAAGGGTTAAAGGATCTAACAGATTAAAGGATGTTGAGAATAAAGGTTCTAACAGGTTAAAGGTTCTAACAGATTAAAGGTTCTACCAGATTAAAGGTTCTAAAAGGTTAAAGGTTCTAACAGGTTAAAGGTTCTAAAAGATTAAAGGTTCTAACAGGTTAAAGGGTCGAACAGGTTAAAGGATCTAACATGTTAAAGGATCTAACACATTAAAGGATCTAACAGATTAAAGGTTCTAACAGGTTAAAGGTCCTCACAGATTAAAGGTTCTACCATATTAAAGGTTCTAACAGGTTAAAGGTTCTGACAGATTGAAGGTTCTACCAGAATAAAGGTTCTAACAGATTAAAGGTTCTAACAGGTTGAAGGTTCTAACAGATTTAAGGTTCTAACAGATTAAAGATTCTACCAAACTAAAGGTTCTAACAGGTTAAAGATTCTTAAAGGTTAAAGCTTCTTACATATTAAAGGTTCTAACAGATTAAAGGTTCTAAAAGATTAAAGGTTCTAACAAATTAAAGGATCTAACAGATTAAAGCTTATAATAATTATAATCCTAACTGCAGCTGTGGAAGCTTTAAGTCGTATTTTAAATTGAACGAACTGTCATCAGTGTGGGTTCAGACCTGGGTACGTGAATGATGTTCTCCTGATCTGAGATCTTTCCGTGTTCTTGGTGTGTCTAAATGCATGTGCTTAGTTCCGTCTGCAGAACTCAGGCTGTATTATTATGTGGTTCTAAGCAGATCTCTGGGAATTAGAGCTGATTTAAATCAGATTCTGGCTGTTTAAAGGACCTGAATAGAGACTGATTCTGGTTTTTCACGGTGAAGTAATGAGATCCTGGAACGCCCTTCTCCTGTTCCAGCTCCTCTTTCTGGTAGAGGTGAAGAACATAAAGCAGCTCTAAAGCAGCTTCCTGCTGCATTATCTGGTGTTCAGCTGGTGTCAGATGACTGCAGCAGGAGGAGCTTTACTGATGGAGCTTCTTCTCTCTCCAGTCTGCTACAGCTTCTATCACCTGGTTGTACAGAAATGATAATCTGATGTCACCTTCAGTGTTACAGACAGAAACCCCTCCTGATGCTCCTGGTGACCAGACCAGAGGAACCAGGACCTCCTGCTGTTCTCTTCTACTAACCCAGGTCTGCTTCCTGCTGATCTGCTGGTTAAACATCTCTTCAACAAACCCGTCAGACTATTCCATCTGATCTCTGCTCCTCTTTCCTGCTGTCAGCATCAGCAGCTTCTGTTTCACACGTTCAGACCAAAGGAAAACATCTCCTCACTGTAGAAGACATCTACAAAAACATCTCCTCACTGTCCAGGTAGAAGTCCTCAGTTAGTCCCTAAAGCAGGAGGAACTCTGAATAATGATAATAATAATAATAATAATAATAATAATAATAATAATAATAATAATAATAATAATAATAATAATAATAATAAGTTTTATAATGAATCCAGCATCACAGGCCTTCAGAATAAAACAGGTTCCTGAGTGTTTGCTTTAGTTTAATCACAGCTGCTTTCCAGGATCAAAGTCGGTTCAGCAGATGAGCTCCGTGCACAGAGAAGGTTAACATGCATGCTGGTGTTATTTATTTAACAGAAGGAATAAAAATTCTCACAGGTTTCCACCAATGAATCCTTAAATCAGAGAAGCATCAAAGACAAATTGATCGGAGCTCTAAGGTGGAGAGGACAGGATGGACTTCATTAGTTTGAACTCTTTACATCAGAGTTCACCGTATCTAAAGCTCCTTATTGATCCTTCTGTGATTGATTCCTAATCGGTGACCTTTGACCTGTTCTGATCAGGTGAAGCTCAAAGATCATCCAGGATCAGTCCAGGATCAGTCCATATTCTCCTGCTTCAGGTTTGAGTCTCTGAGTCCAAGTCAGACATGAAACCAGTCATTAGGAACATTCAGACCAGTTTAACTCTGTAGAGACCTTAATGTTGTTTACAGCCCTGTGAGTGTATTTGTGTGTGTGTGTGTGTGTGTGTGTGTGTGTGTGTGTGTGTGTGTGTGTGTGTGTGTGTGCGCGTGTGCGTGTGTGTGTGTGTGTGTGTTCTTGCAGATTGTAGGTTACAGGCTGTACAGGAAACAGGATCTGGATAAGTCATGAAAACTGCTTCCTGTTTCATCCAACAATAACAACAGTTTGAGGTCATGTGACTCTCTGGAGGCAGAGCTACAAGCCAGCTCCATTAAACCTCCAGGAGCCGAACACACACACACACACACGCGCGCGCACACACACACACACACACACACACACACACACACACACACACACACACACACACACACACACACACACACACACACACACACACACACACACACACACACACGCAGTCACTTCAATCCGGTTCAGTGAATCTGAACTGATTCTTCAGTTCACCTTTAGTTTTGGTGCCATCAGCAGCTTTGAACTTCCACAACATCCAGGTTCTTCTACTAGATGTCCCAGGAGGTTCTTCTACTAGATGTTCCAGGAGGGTCTTCTACTAGATGTTCCAGGAGGATCTTCTACTAGATGTTCCAGGAGGTTCTTCTACTAGATGTTCCAGGAGGTTCTTCTAGTAGATGTTCCAGGAGAATTCTAAGGCTCTTCTAAAGTCTTTCTAGTAAATTGTGCTTGTATGCTGCAGTCAAGTCTGTGTTCATTCAGTTCAGTTTTATTTATATGTTGCCAACTACATGTCAGATTGCTTTCCAGAACCCAGATGAACCCCCAGATCAGCCCTAAGGAGACAGTGGCAAGAAAAACACCCTTTAAATGTGAAGAAATCTGGAGCAGAACCCGACTCTTTATGTCGGGGGACCCATCTGCTGCTGGCCGGACGGGTTGAGAGGGACAGAAGAGGAAGAGGGGTAGAGGTAGAGGGATAGAGGTAGAGGGATAGAGGTAGAGAGGTAGAGGTAGAGAGGTAGAGGTAGAGGGATGGGAGAAGAGGGGGGGACAAGGAACATATAAAACACAGCTGGATACATGTATGATCAGATAGATGATACATACAAAGTAGAAGCTAACATGTAAACTGATTCATAGTTTACTGTTATGATGTACGGCTCTAGCATAAATATACTACATATATAGCTGGCAGTAAAATTCAAACAGTAAGTAGATGAGCATATCCAGTATAGTGAGGGTGATGCAGAGTAGATTGATGGAAATGGGCAGCTGGAAGCAGTGGGCTGGAGGAAGGTCAGCAGCAGCATCCCACAGATGGAGATTAGGCCAGTTGGTGGGAGAACCACCACAGATCTGAAGCATCCAGCTCTGGGATCAGGGACACTCGGAGAAAGGACACAGGGAGAAACAGAGTGAGTGTAATGCAATAATGGTATATATACTGTATATTAAATATAATGGTAGATAGAGAAGGGCTCAGTGCATCCAGAGAGGTCCTCCAGCAGCCTAGGCCTGTAGCAGCAGAACTAGGGGCAGAACTAAGGGACGTCCAAGAGGAAGACTCCAGCTGACCCCCTCAGGGTCCCCCAGTCAGTCCTAACTATAAGATTTGTCAAAAAGGAAGGTTTTAAGCCTGGTCTTAAAATTAGAGAGGGTGTCCGCCTCCAGAACCCAAACTGGGAGCTGGTTCCACAGGAGAGGAGCTGATAACTGAAGGCTCTGCCTCCCATTCTACTTTTAGAAGAAATACACACACACACACACACACACACACACACACACACACACACACACACACACACACACACACACACACACTGAGAAATGAATACAGAAAAACCAGTGAATAAACGAGGAATTCTGGAAGCTCTGGTAAAATCCAGGTGAGACCAATGACAACAACAGGGAAGGATAAAGCAGATAAAACAGATCAAACAGATAAAACAGATCGAACAGATAAAACATCTGTTCATTGATCAGCTGGAATGCTATCAATCAGAACTTTACTGGAGCCACAGTCTACAATAAATCATGGACTCTTATTTTCTGAAGACACTTTGTTCTTCTCCCAGTCTACTCTACCCAACATGACGTGTCCTCTAGCACCCTCAGGCTGCCTCTCACCGCAACAGCACAACATTTCCCCACGTGTGTTCTTCTGTGAATCAGGAAATGAAGCTTCTGCTGTTCTAGGTGCTGTTTTAGTGTCAGATAACTGTAAGACAGAATCAACCAGAATGAACACATCAGTTAGAGCAGAACCAGAACCAGCTCTGATACCAGGAACCAGTCGATGAAAACACTTCCAGGATCCAGACCAGATCCATCTCTGGGCTACTGTCCATAATGAATGAATATTCAACATGCTGATAGATAAATATTACTGGTCTAAACTGACCACACACCCTCCTTAAATGAACCAGGTTTCATTAAACTGCAGTTAGACTGATAATAAGGAGATGTGGAACCGTCAGTTCTGCTGTTCAAATGGAGGAATCTCTATACTAATGGAATTATTGCTTTTTTCTAATCATTTAAATTTAAAAAACAAGGCGCATTCTCCGAATAAAGCCCCACGTATGACCAGAAACACGTCAGTAACTTTTCAGATTCATCCATTAAATGGAAATAATAAGTAAAACAATTAAACTAATACTTTTAAAAAAATATACAATGTTCTACTGTACTATACTATACTGTAATATACTATACTATACTGCAATATACTATACTATACTATACTATGATGTAATATACTATACTATACTATACTATACTATACTATACTATACTATACTATGCTGTAATATACTATACTATGCTGTAATATACTATACTATACTATAATATACTATACTATGCTGTAATATACTATACTATACTGTAATATACTATACTATGCTGTAATACACTATACTATACTGTACTATACCATACCATACCATGCTAAGCTACACTACACTACACTATACTATACTATACTGTAATATACTATACTATGCTGTAATACACTATACTATACTATACTGTACTATACTGTACTATACCATACCATACCGTGCTAAGCTACGCTACGCTACACTATACTATACTGTAATATACTATACTATGCTATAATATACTATAGTGCTGTAATACACTATACTATACTGTACTATACTGTACTATACCATACCATACCATGCTAAGCTACGCTATGCTACGCTACGCTACGCTACACTACACTATACTGTAATATACTATACTATACTGTAATACACTATACTATACTAGACTATGCTATGCTATGCTATGCTACGCTACGCTATGCTACACTATTCTATACTGTAATATACTATACTATACTGTAATATACTATACTATGCTGTATTATACTATACTATGCTATGCTATGCTATGCCACGCCACGCCACGCCACGCCACGCCACGCCACGCCACGCCACGCCACACCATACTATACTATACTATACTATACTATAAAAATGCATTACAAACTAAAATGTATTATTATTATTATTATTAGCTTAGCATTCTAACAGTCCCAGCAGAAACAATGAGAAGAGACAAAGCTTTAACAGAGTCATCCACAAACTTAAAACACACAGCTACAGACAGTGAAACGCAACAATCCTTATCACGTGGTTTCCTCCCGACCTGGGCTCTTTCATAATAAAAGCGTCCCCTTCAAAATAATATCCAGGACTGAGAATCTGAAAAAAAAAATCTGTTTATAAAAATATTTCATCCCCATCTACTAATACTCTAATAATAATAATAATAATAATAATAATAATAATAATAATAATAATAATAATAATAATAATAATAATAATAACAACAACAACAATTATAATAGATTTTATTTGTAAGGCATTTTTCATTTCAGCAAAATCTCAAAATGTTACATTAAAGATATAAAAGGATAAAAACAAAACATCTTTAAACAACATGTGAAGAAGCCTACGGATCATTTTTCATTATCTTCACTCATGGACGAAACTGATCAACGGTAAAACACTGGATTTTAGACCTAACTTTAGTGCAGTCTTTATTTAGATTTCATCAGTACGGTAAATATCACAGCACAGAAATCTGCAAAGACTGAAGACATGAAGGAAGCTTTCATGGACTCCTGAAAACCAGAAGGGCTGCAGACAAATGCTTCAGACACTCCCACCTCCTCCAGGAGCAGACATTTCCTCTACCAGGAGGAGGTCCTTCAGACACTCCCACCTCCTTCACTAAGACACTTCCTTCTCCAGCTCAGACTCTCTGCTGCGTTCGTGTCGACTGACCAGAGTCCATGAACGCAGCGCTGTTCCTCTAACTTCAACCTGACCACACATCCAGCACAGGTAAGTCCTGATCTACTGATCAATGACATCTAATCAATCAGCTGCTGGTTAAACTGGTGTTTGTTCTGTTCAGTACAGCTGCAGTAAAACACTCCCAGTCCGAAGGATGTTATTCTCATTATTTACTCTGTTTACAGCTCAATAACCAAAGTAATGCTGTCATGTTTTTATGGTTCATTTCACTGTTAGATTCTAAGTTCCCGTCTGCTTTATCAGAATAATGTAAAACTGTTTAAAAACAGCAAATCTAAAGTGTTTCCTCCAAACTGGATCAGATTCTGTTGGTAGTTAGAGAGTAATATGAGCTAAAAACATGTTTGCTCAGTGAAAACCACGCCTGATAAAGGAGTTCTTATCTCCCAGGCATTCCTCACTCAGAAAACAACCGTTTACATGAAGTCTGTCCATGAAGGGAGTCTACCCATGCTGTCCAGGCACTGGAATTTATACCTGATTTCTACCTGATTTTTACCTGATTTTTTTTTTACCAGATTTTACCTGATTTCTACCTGATTTTCACCTGATCTCTACCTATCTCTACCTGATCTCTACCTATGTCTACCTGCAGCAGCACATCTGCCTCCAGCAGCTACATTCCAGCAGCTCTGCTCAGACATGTCGCTGTACAGCTTCGGCCTGGAGCCTCTTTCCTGCCACGCCTGGAACAAAGACAGAACTCGTAGGTGGAAACACTCACCTAGCCGACTTCTACACCACATAACCCTCCCTGTGATCTTTCCTTATCATGTGGGTTCAGTTCAGGGATCAAACTTCCAGCTGAAGCGTTTCTCCTTCTCTGATTGCATTAATGGATGGAGGACCACAGGTAATGTGATTATCCGGACAGGAAATGGACTGAGAGAGCATTAAAGCTGCTGCTGTCTGGGTTCAGAGTTTTATCCTGACCTGGAGGACAGCAGCTCTTCTGTTGTCCTGTTCAGACTGAAGGCTGCTGGTTTTTGGTCTTGATGTTCTCCAGCTCCTGCAGCATGTTGCTGTTCTTCAAGAGTTCAGATCAATCATATATAATAACTCATCTGAGTGGTTCAGTGAGATTTCTCAGAACTTCATCCATCAGTAACGTCCACATAATGTTCACATGAAGCTGATGATGTTTCAGAGACATTATTCTGACTCTCCTCTCCTGTATTTCCCGACAGAGATCGCTGTGAGTCCGAACAACAACGTGGTGAACATCTATGAGAAGAAAGGCAAAGACTGGGTAAAGATTCATGAGCTAACGGAGCACAGCGGACGGATCACAGGTACCATAAAGGAGCAGAGTCTGAACACTGGAACCTTCCTGTGAGGAAGAATTAAACATTAGTTAAGAGATGAGATCATCCTTTAGTTCACTGACTGATCTGATAAACTAGTTCCAACACAGAGTCCATCTGTTAGCTTCATTCTAAAACCTTCATAGCATCTGATGGTTTTCAACGGAGTCTGAAACGTTCAGCTGCTTTCGTTCGGATTTGTTAGAGCTGATCACATAAAAACTAAAGAGTTTTTCCCTTTATATACTCAGAGATGACACGTTTGAGCCCAGGTTTAATTCATCCAGACTCACATCGATCAGGGGTCAGGAACTTAAAGATCAGGGAAAAAAGTTTAAATGCTGTTCAGAGCGGAGAATTCCCAGAAAAACTCCTCCAGGATGAAGCTTAAATTCAGGTCCTGAGAAAATGTCACAGCAAAACTCCAGGAAACGCTGTTAACTGACAACATAACATCAGTGTGGTTCCCCAGGAATGTTAAACATTCTTCCTCCAGAACAGATGAAAATCCACGAGAACACTGAAGAACTCCAGCATTCCTGACTCTGAACGGGAACCCAAGCATAAAGAACCCAAACATTAAGAACCCAAACATTAAGAACCCAAGCAATAAGAACCCAAACATTAAGAACCCAAACATTAAGAACCCAAACATAAAGCACCCAAACATTAAGAACCCAAACATTAAGAACCTCTTTCAGTCCAACCAGAACCAGGCATCTGGAGAAGTGTGACTTTAAACAGAGTCTTTGTGAATCAGAGAAAAACTGGAGCTCTGAGACGATCAAACCAAACCCAGGATTTCAGTGTTTTTTCTGTTCTTCATATAAAGTTTATTAATGAATAAAAACTGTTTTAGAGCTTTAAACAGGAAAGTCAGTCCGGCAGGTGAACACACTGGTTTATTAAATGGTATTTAGGAAAAGAACCTTTCCAGAAGTTCTCATGAAGCTCCTCTTCACATCCACAGGCATCGACTGGGCTCCAGAGTCCAACCGGATCGTGACCTGTGCTTCCGACCGGAACGCCTACGTCTGGACCATGAAGGACGGCCTTTGGAAACCCACCCTGGTTCTGGTCCGGATCAACCGAGCCGCCACCTGCGTGAAGTGGTCTCCTCTGGAGAACAAATTCGCTCTGGGCAGCGGAGCTCGGCTCATCTCGGTCTGCTACTTTGAGAAGGAGAACGATTGGTGAGCATCAACCAGGAGCTGTTCTGTGGTCAGATGACCTGATGGTGTTGGTTTTGAAGGCTACAGGTCTTCAGAGTCACCAAATTATCCTGAGGATGGAGAAGGACCAACAAATTACAAACATCATGGTCCAGAATATATCTGTGAAACATCTCTATATTTATAAAACCTAAATGCTATGTTGGCTTTTATTCCCAGACTGTGGTGCTTTCAGCTCTAACTTCTGCCTCCAGGTGGCTCAGTAAGCACATCAAGAAGCCGATTCGTTCCACCATTCTAAGTCTGGACTGGCATCCCAACAACATCCTGCTGGCTGCTGGATCTGCAGACCTTCACTGCAGGTCAGAATCTAACTGAGATTAGAAAATTTAAATTTCCAGCAGTTTTATTCAGACCGTCCAGTAAAACCTTCATTACTTGATGGAGCTTCAGGGACATCGTAGATGTTTCGACCAGGATCTGGTGGTGAAGAAACAGAACCAGGATTTATTCTGTTTCTGAGTCTATTGCTGGTAAAATGTTGTTTTCACTTCTTTCATATGAAAGCATCAGAGAAGAAGATAAATCCTGATGATGTCTTTAAACTGAGCTTCTCTGTTTCTCTGAATGATGTTTCTTCTCAACTATCCAGACTCAGAAACAGAATAAATCCTGGTCCTGTTTCTTCTCAACCATCACTGGTTCACTTTGACTCAGTCACACATAAACCTTCTGAATGAATCTGGTTCTCTAGAAAACACTCTCTGCTCTAATGGAGTCTAATAGAACATTCAGAGAACATCTGCTCTCGGAAACTACCTGTTTTATTTTAACTGTGAATTAGTGAGCTTCAGTTTTACATCTTTAATAGGAAGCAACAGGTTTTAGTTTAAAATATTAGTGACAACAGCAAAATGATTTCCTAGTTCTGGTCTGAAATATTCATTAATATTAATAATTATATATAATAATATTAATAAATGCTGCAGCAGCTGCACTGATTTTGGTGTTCATGATTATTATCAACATTAGAAGAACCTGCTGGATGAGAACCTCTCAGACTGGTCATGTGGTGGAGATTTCTGTGAGGGCTTCATCTACGCTAGCTGGTCAGCAGACGTAGAGACAGACAACGTGCACAGTCACTCTCATGCCAACAAACACACATGTTCTGGAAGAAAACACCAGAACTACATAGAAACAGCTGCAGATTTCAGTCAGACAGAGCTCTGACCACCTCCAACGTCTCTCAGGGTCTTCTCGGCCTACATCAAGGACATCGAAGACAAGCCTGGACCGACCGCCTGGGGGGCCAAGATGCCGTTTGGGGAGGTTCTCCTGGAGCAGAAGGACTGTGGAGGGTGGGTCCACAGCGTGTCCTTCTCCCCCAGCGGAGACCAGCTGGCCTGCGTAACCCACAGCAGCAGTGTGATCGTAGTCGATGCAGCTCAGAGCAAACAGTGAGTTCAGGTCGATCTTCAGGTAAAAACCAAGTGTTAAACTCTGAGGACCAACATCTGTATGTTCTTCTCTTTACAGAGTGACCCAGCTGACCACCGAACATCTGCCCATGCTGAGTGTCCTCCACGTCAGTCCCACCGAGCTGATGGCCGCGGTAACTACGATTATTATTATTATTATTATTATTATTATTATTATTATTATTATTATTATTATTATTATTATTATTATTATCCTGTCCAAACCTGAACGCTACAACAATCTGGACAGGTAACACTCTATCACAGGTTCACCTGGACAGGTAACAGTCTATCACAGGTTCACCTGGACAGGTAACAGTCTATCACAGGTTCACCTGGACAGGTAACAGTCTATCACAGGTTCACCTGGACAGGTGAAAGCCTATCACAGGTTCACCTGGACAGGTAACAGTCTATCACAGGGCTATATAGAGAGAAACACTCACACCTACAGACAATTTAGAATCACTGATTAACCTCAGCATGTTGTTGGACTGTGGGAGGAACCTGGGGAACCTAGAGAACCTGGAGTTCCCAGCAGGAGAACATGGAGACTCCATGCAGAAAGACCAGAACCAGAACCTGTTCTTCAGCTAGCATTATATAATTCATGACATTATATATTAATGAATCTCTCTCTGTCAGGGCCATGACTCCTGCCCCTACCAGTTCACCTATAAAGGTCCTGGAACTCTGAAGTTTGTCAAGAAACTGGACATCCCCAAGCAGACGTCCAAAGGCAGCATGTCTGCCATGCAACACTTCCGTAACCTGGACAAGAGGGCCACAGAGGACGACTCCAACGAGCTGGACACCCTCCACCAGAACAGCATCACGTAAGAAACGACTTTCAGTAACTGTTTGACAGCAACACATTTTAAATGTTCTGGAGATCTCCATGTCGTCCCACGTGTCTTACTGCCCTGATGTCCTGGTATCTAACTATAAGACCTAAAGACTCTCTAAAGATGTACAGCGTTAGCTCAGGGTTCCAGTGAATATTTCTGGACATCTTCTGGTTGCACCACCATGTGGCCATCAAGGTTAGAACGATACGTCAGATCTTCTGCCAGTTTGAATATTTTACTGTGTCTGCAGAATTTAAATACTGACTCCATGTCTTTAAATGTGACAGCGCAATAAACTGGTTTCCTGTAGCGGCCCTGTAGACAGGTTTCAGTCCAGCTGCTGTCTCCAGCCGTCTGCTGTTCTTCCTTCAGAACTGGTGTTCAGTTTGTCCTGAAGTTCTTCAGTTTGTCTTGAAGTTCTTCAGTTTGTCTTGAAGTTCTTCAGTTTGTGTGTTTGTGTCCTGCAGGCAGCTGTGTGTTGTTTCAGGAGAGAAAACCAAGGTGGAGAAGTTCAGCAGCGTTGGTCTGGATGGTGCGATGGTCATCTGGGAGTTTAAGGTGTCAGACTTTACTCTGAAGTAAAGATGAGATCCTCTGATTTGTCTACACTGATAGAACCCAGCTGAGATTTCAACATGACCCTTTAATATTCACGGAAGGTGAAAATCGACTTTTCATTCCTCTGATGGAAATAAGCAGAGTGAAGAAACTTAATTGGATGCAAGAACATCTAAGACATGGAATTTAAAATTATTTAGTTCTTAGATATTTTTCTTACAGTTTTTCTCAGTCGCTTTGGTACATTTCACCAATAATCCTTGACATTTGCAGAACAGGAAGTGCATTTCTCAAAACAATTCATACGGATAGTAAAACACCATGGATTACCTGCTAAAGCCAGTCTCTGGCTCTAAATCTTTAGTTCATCTCTCAAAGTAAATATGTGTCAGTGAACATGTCAATGGCATCAGAATGACCAGTCCTGGTGTCGTGTGGATCAGACGGTCAGATTACTGAGTCATGTTGTCATTACAACAGTGTTCTCTGGAGGGATGTTCTGATTAAACTATGGATGAAGTGTAATGACAGTTATTGTAAATTGTAAGTTCCTCCTTAGTGTATGTGGGAGATTGATTCCAAGAGACTGGACAAGATTCACATTTAGGCTTTCACTGTTTGTGCTGTAATTTGTTGACAGACCACATCATTGTAGAATATAGAATATAGAATATTCTTTATTGTCATTATACAATGTATAACGAGATTACAGAGCTTCTCCTTTTCAGTGCAAGGAAATCTTAAAGATAGTGCAAAAACAATATATTTACATATATACAGTATAAATAACAGAGATAAATAACGGAATGAATATAAATAACAGTGAATGAGTCAGTGGTGTACTATATTGCACAGATACACTATATTGTTGGCTTTGTGTGAGACATGTGAGAGTTCAGGGTGGTGATACAAAAAGGAAAACAGCGCTGCATAGCACAAAGAAAAAACTACAGTAGAAATGTGAACATAGGACAATCTCCTGAGGGAAAACTGTACATACAGTGCTGTAGGAATTACAGTTCAGTCTTCCTACACCTCCTGACGTTCCTGTCTGTTGGACACAAGTTCTCATCCACATCATGAATATCTTCTCTTGTGTCTTTGATTGATTTCAGAAAACCCGAACCCTTCACACATTTCCCTTTGTAGAGAAATTCAAGATTCACCTGGGAGCAGTTTACCAACTCAGGACAGATTTAGAAAAACATCTAATGGAAATGTATAGAAACATCCTGACATATTCTAACAACTTTTTTAAAGACTGATGTGATGAACTAATACCTAAATGTTGTGGGGGGTGAGACTATTCAACAGAGACCCATTAGAATACATTTAGATCAGCAGGACATAAGCAGCTGATAATGGAGGAATCAGCAGAGAACTGGACAGAATCATTTGCATGGATGAACCAAAGCATTTACAGCTTGTTCAAAGAAATGAGAAACTGCTTTTTGATGTGAACAAGAGACACAATGATGTGAAGATTGAACAAATAGTTTAGAGAATTTCAATTCTGATCTGAGAAATGAACCAAAGCCACTGAAAAAAACTGTAATAAACATTATGATCATAGTTAGTATAATCTGGTATTTTCTATCAGCGGTAACTGACTAACATATTTACAGAACAATAAGCTCAGTGAGGAGTCATTTAGATGGAATAAAGGAATTACCTGAAACTTCCAGAGCCAATGGATAGAAATCAGTAAACTATATAAATATGATATAAATAAATCAGTAAACTATATAAATATGATATAAATAAACATACTGTTGTCGTGTCTGGAGGATTAATGAACTCTTCCTCTCTGGTTTCGCAGCACTGAGTTCTTCTCAGATCTTCCAGACGTCCAACACCTTCAGCAGCTGGACTTTAAAGTCTGTCAAGAAAAAACTGATGTTTTAAATCAATAAAGATCTGAACAACTGAAGACTAGTTTCTTCATTTTCATGTTGTGTTTTCATGACCTGATAGAACATCTGCACAAAGAGACTTTAGATCCGTTCATCCTGCAGCAGAACCAAGAGTCCAAAGAAGCATCTCCATCCTCCAGAAGAACATGAAGTCCTGCAGATGATCTGAGGAGCACAGTTCTGATCTCAACAGAAACTTAGGAGACAGAAGAATTTTAGAAGGTTCTCCATGAGGCTTCATGGTGCTCAGTGGTTTCATTGTGGTGATCAGTCTTTATGGGTCTTCTCCAGGTGGTTTTCTCCTGAATAGATCCTTGCTGGTGGATCTACTAGATCCTTGGATCTACTCTCAGATGGACGTCTTTGGATAAAAGCTTCCGATAAATGAATCTGTAGAACTGCAGGATCTTCTTTCTGTGTTTTTTAAAATCTGTCTTTAGAACATTCTGGATTCTCTGACTGCAGTCCTCCTTTAAGGTTGTAGAACATCTAACATGAAGGAACCTGATGGACATTTATTAGAGCTAAGAGTCTCTGCTTCTGGTTCTCAAAGTTCTGGTTCAGGTTCTGCTTCTCAAAGTTCTGGTTCTGGTTTTTAAAGGTCTGGTTCTGGTTCTTAAAGTTCTGGTTCTGGTTCTGGTTCCGCTTCTTTAACCCAGAACTCTTATTTTTTTAATTTCTCTTGAACCGGTTTCCAGTTGGAACATTTAGTGCAGAAATCACTGCTGGCTTCTTACGTCACGGATTGGACACAAACAAATCCCAGTCAGCCAATAGAAACACACTATTTTTCTCCTGACCAATGAGAATGCAAGCAGCCGCAACGTGTCGACTGACAGCCAATCGCAGGAGGCGGAGCTGTGACGTAGGCCGTCAGCTGTTCTTGTTTTGCTTCTTTTCCTCTTCTTCTCCGGATCTGGATCTCCGAACCCTGAAGGACCCGAACTCACGCCGAATCCGAGCTCATCTCCAGGGAGGCCGCAGGTTCCGGTCCGGACGGTTCGGAGCTTTTCTCCGCTGTGGATTCGTCTTCCGCCGACATCGAGCGACGAGGTGCTGCCGATCCCAGGCCTCCAGTCCAGGGCGGAGGGCGGGAAGGAGGCCGCCGGGATCCAGGATGGAGAGCACCGAGGCTGGAGGGTCTGGAGCCGACGGAACCGAGCTCCGGTTCGGCTGCGCCTCCTTCAACCAAGACTCCACGTAAGTAGGAGATGTTGAGATGATCAGCTGGTTCCTCCTGGAGGGAGGAGATGAATTCATGAACACAGACAGACAGTATTTAATACTACAAATAATACTAAAAGTACTCATTAATGAGTAAATAATACAGTTAAATAGTATTTATTTACACCCATCAGCCACAGCATTCTGACCACTGACAGCTGAAGAACATCCATCATCTTGTTCTCCAACGTTCTGCTGGGAACCTTGAGTCCTGATGTAGATGTTTGACATGAACCACTACCTAAACCCTGCAAGACAATGAGCCCCCATCAGCAGTCCTTGATACCAGGTTCCACCTCAGCAGGACCATGAACCCCGACACACCACAGAACCTGCTCAGGAGAACCTGGGGAACACGACATTTCTTCACGTTTTTTCTTGTTAAATTATCAAAAATCTCGTTCAGTCACTTCCTCTGCATCAGATTGGAGTTTCTGAACGAGTCAAACATGTTTACTGAGAATAAACAGCTTCATCAGTAATAATTAATCATAAAAGTCCTCCTCGTGTATTTAAACAGAACATGAAGATGAAGGACTCATTATTTACAGCAGATTACTCTCAGCTGTGTTCTAATTTCAGGAACAAACTCATGTTTTTGTCTCATTTATTTGAGCAGTAAAGTTATAGTTTGACAGGAAAACATGACTGGATCGTACGTTATGAGGTTAACACCTCATCAGGACTCCATTCTTCATTTAAAATCTGAGTAAGTTCCACCTGAGAGGCTCCTCCAGATCCAGAGCATCATAGAAGTATGTAGAGAAACACTGACCCCTCCTGGCAGCTTCAGCTCTCTGCCACAGTCTGGAACTCTGAGCTTCATCTCCTGGTCCTCCTCAGCTGATGCAGGTTTCAGATTCCTGCTGCCACAAGAAGATGATTACTGAGAGGACGACCATGCAGAATGTCTGAAACCTCCAGGAAAGACCAAGTGACCAACACTTCTTCACCACATTGTCCCTCTGATTATTATTAGTACTGTTATTAATATTATTATCAGTAGTAGTAGAGTTAGTATTATTTTTAGTGTTATTATTATTATTATTATTATTATTATTATTATTATTATTATTATTAGTAGTAGTAGTAGTAGTAGTAGAATTGTTGTTGTTAATATTATTATTGTCATTATTATTATTATTATTATTATTATGGCTCCCTGGAGGAGCTCCTCCAGTACGCCTTCAAGGACTGCAGTGAAGGAGTATTTATCCACACCAGGGCGGATAGCAAGCTGTTCAACCTCGCTCGTCTCCGCGCCAAGACCAAGGTGTTCCTGGTGCTCATCCGTGAGCTTCTCTTTGCGGATGACGCTGCCCTGGTATCCCACACGGAGGAGGGCCTGCAGCAGCTTGTAGATCGCCTCTCCCACGGCGAGTCAGTTCGGACTGACCATCAGTCTAAAGAAGACAAAAGTTATGGTGCAGGGCACGGACCAACCCCCCGTGATCACCATTAATGGGCATGTGCTGGAGGCTGTGGACAACTTCACATACCTTGGGTCTACGATTTCCAGCTCGCTTTCCCTGGAAGCAGAAGTCAGTAGCAGGATCGCCAAAGCCGCGGCAGTCATGTTCAAGTTACACCTCAGGGTCTGGAACAACTCCAGCCTCACGAAGAAGACAAAGCTGTGCGTGTACCAAGCCTGTGTACTTAGCACTCTCCTCTATGGCAGTGAGGCTTGGACCCTCTACACAAGGCAGGAGAAGAGACTCAATAGCTTCCACCTGAGATGTCTGCGCTGCCTTCTTCACATCCGCTGGCAGGACAGAGTACCAGATGTGGAGGTGCTGCAGCGCACTGGGATGTTGAGCTTGGTGGCCATCCTGCGAGAAAGACGCCTACGCTGGCTTGGCCACGTGCGAAGGATGGACCCTGGACGCATCCCAAAGGACCTCTTGTATGGTGAGCTGGCTGAGGGCGCACGACCAACTGGCCGCCCTCGCCTACGCTACAAAGACGTCTGCAAGAGAGACCTGAAGCAGTGTAGCATCGTTGTCGCCAACTGGGAAAGCCTAGCCGAGGACCGTGCGTCTTGGCGATCAATTGTGAAGTGTGGGGTTTGCGAGGGGGAACTCCTGAGAAATGAAGCCATCGCCTCAAAACGTTCCAGGCGAAAGGAACGCCAGAGAAATCAGGAAGCAACATCCTTTGTCTGTGCCATGTGCCACCGGTACTGCCACTCACGAGTGGGTCTCTACAGCCACTCACGCAAGTGCAGATAAACCGATACTTATTGGAACTACTCCATCGTCTTTTGAAGACGGAAGGATGCCACCGCCGCCGCCGACGATGACGACGACGACGACGATTATGGCTCCCTATAGAAAGGCCAACTGAACTGGATGCACTTTGACGTACCTTCCTGTCTCTTCAGATGTTTTCTCCAGGATGAACCCTGCTGAGAAGGTCTACCTATGAAGAGGTTCTAATGACGTTTCCATTTGTTGTGTAACTGTGTGTTTGTGTGTTGCTGCAGGTCTCTGGCTTTGGGAACCAGAACCGGCTATAAGCTGTTTTCTCTGACCATGGTGGAGAAACTGGACTGCATCCATGAGAGTGGTTAGTATGGAGCTTCTCCAGAGCTGAGAAGAAATCTGGGGCTGTTGTCCTCTGGTAGAGATGAGTAACAACATGTGATTAGACTGAGTGAAGTTCTTCTTGAGCAGTAGAACAGATTTATATCAAAGAATCACAGCCTGGACCTGCTCCTCATCAACCAGATTGAACATGCTAGCTCTGATGTTAGGGTTTATTAGTGATTATTATTAATAGATCATTATCATACTAGTGAGAACCACTGGGATGGTTCTGAGGGAGGGTTTGTGGTAGTTTCATTTCTGCATTTAGAGAAGTCGGTATTAAAACAGTGCCTTCACCGGAGGCTTCTCTGCTCCACATTGTTCCCAGCAGAGACTCCAGATGTCTACATCGTGGAGCGTCTGTTCTCCAGCAGTCTGGTTGTCGTGGTGAGCAGTGCCATGCCAGAGCGCATGAACATCTACCACTTCAAGAAGGGCACGGAGATCTGCAACTACAGCTACCCCGAGAACATCCTGGCTGTCAAGCTTAACCGACAGGTCAAAGGCTTCTCTAGACTTTCTGAAGAACACAGTATGATATTCACTCCATAAAATAAGCAATCAGGTGCTGATATCTTCCTGGCAGATTGAATTAGTTGACCCTAGACTACTGTCCTTCACAGCTCAGATCAATTTCTATCCAGTTCCAGAAGAACCAAATGCCAAAACCCAAGGCTTTAAAACAGAAGTCCACAAACCAGAAACACATTCACTACGTCCACCTTCTATATACAGTTTGTGAAGTCAGTAGAATGTCTTCACAATGAGCCTCTTAGTCCACAACAAACCATCTTTCTTGTGCGTCTCCTAAACTTGATGCCACCATGTGATGAAAGCTGCAGCTCATGGAAATGAAAGTCCATCCGTTAGCTATCTAATGAAGCTAAAGTTAGCTCCATCACCATCTACAGCTGACTTTAATGTTTGAAGCTGGTAAAACTGGAATTGGATGTCTTCTGATGGACACATAGAGTCATGAACTAAAGTTTAAACAGACCAAGAATTTTCAATCCAGTGACTCCTTTAACTCTGAATCTTCTGTGATGGAATCATTGAATCTTTGTCACAAAACAATCATGAATTTTGGTTAGAAAGTCTGACTGTGAAGGTTGAAGAGTCTCAGTCTTCTGTCCTGGAGGTGAACAGAAGACTGAGGAGCTCTGGTAGAGCAGAGGTGGACAGATGTTTCTCTTAAAGCTTGTTTCTGAGAGCAGCAGGTGAATCTGCAGTGTTTTCATGAATGGATTGTTGAGGAGCTGAGATGTTTTCCTCTTATTAATGACCTGCAGAGACTAGTGGTGTGCCTTGAAGAGTCCATCTACATCCACAACATCAAAGACATGAAGCTGCTGAAGACTCTGCTCAACACTCCGTCCAACCCCTCAGGTCTGACAGAATAAACCTCTTTATTAAACTCTACTGGCCGACCTTTCTGTTTCCCCCTCATTCGTTCCTACAGAAAACCAGTGTTCAGATGATAAATGCGTTCATTATGAAGCCTTCAGGTCAGTGTGGGACAAACACTTCGACATGATGTGATAAATGAAGGGTAACCATCACCCTGCTTCTACTTCCTGTGTCCATTCATTGGTTTCCATCTGTCTTGTTATATGATCAGCTATAACCTGTTTAAAGGCGCTGATATATTTAGAACTACATGAAGCTGATATCCCAGAAAACATGTTGTTTTATTTGATTCAGTTTCAGTGATAGATGTGGTGAAACTTCTTGTGTTTTTCCTCAAAGACAGTAATCCAGGACGTCTTTTAAGCTCCTTTCCTGTTAATTCTGAGTATATTTTGGGTTAGAGACACAGTTTAATGTGTGAACCAGATGAGAACAGACCAGACAGAAGAACTGAAGCTGAAGTTCTTTTTGTTCTACCTGAACTGTTCCTCTGCAGGTCTCTGTGCTCTTTCCATCACTCATTCCAACTCCTACCTGGCATATCCGGGCAGCTTCAGCACCGGGGAGGTGGTCGTGTACGACACCATCAGTCTGGTAGGAAATGCCGCAGATATCTCACCTGTCTGAAGGGCTTCAGGTGGATCAGCCGATTGTAGTAAACATTTTAGTTGTGTTTGACTCAGTGTTCCTGCAGAACCTGGTAGGTTGGGACAAGAACATTTATTTCAACATTACCCATCACCTGTCTGCAGGTATTCAGACACTGTATTTACGTATCCTGAATGTCCTCCAGCCTTCCTCTGCTCTGGTCTGATCTAGTTCCACCTCATCTGTCTTCATCTTATTAACTAAAGCTGCTGTTTCTGAATATTAATGATCCATGCAGCAGTCTGAGTCCTGCTCATGTCTCCTCAGAAACATCTGCTGGAGTCACAGAAAGTCTGTCGGTGGATTTAAGAGTTTGTCGCAGTTTCTTCTGTCTTCCTTTTCTTTTTACTGGTTCATGTCCTGTGTTAGAGAAGAAATGGTCTCACGTTGGGGTCAGTTTTTATCCTGTTTCACTGTTGGCCAGAAAGGGACTTTTTATTTTTAACCAGACACTTTCATCATGTAGAAGAAGATGAGAGCAGCTTTCTACTGTAACCCTCTGGTCCTGTAGCCTTTAGCTTCTTAGATCTGATCAGCTGCATCCACGGCTGGAGTTAAACCAAACTTTACCTGATAACACTCTTTACCTGATAGACACTCTTTACCTGATAGACACTCTTTACCTGATAGACACTCTTTACCTGATAGACACTCTTTACCTGATAACACTCTTTACCTGATAGACACTCTTTACCTGATAACACTCTTTACCTGAAAGTCACTCTTTACCTGAAAGACACTCTTTACCTGATAAACACTCTTTACCTGATAACACTCTTTACCTGAAAGTCACTCTTTACCTGAAAGTCACTCTTTACCTGAAAGTCACTCTTTACCTGAAAGACACTCTTTACCTGATAGACACTCTTTACCTGAAAGACACTCTTTACCTGATAGACACTCTTTACCTGATAACACTCTTTACCTGAAAGTCACTCTTTACCTGAAAGTCACTCTTTACCTGATAGACACTTTACCTGAAAGACACTCTTTACCTGATAGTCACTCTACCTGAAAGACACTCTTTACCTGATAACACTCTTTACCCGAAAGTCACTCTTTACCTGATAGACACTCTTTACCTGATGACACTCTTTACCTGATAACACTCTTTACCTGAAAGACACTCTTTATCTGAAAGACACTCTTTACCTGATAGACACTCTTTACCTGAAAGTCACTCTTTACCTGATAGACACTCTTTACCTGAAAGTCATTCTTTACCTGATAGACACTCTTTACCTGATAACACTCTTTACCTGAAAGACACTCTTTACCTGATAGACACTCTTTATCTGATAACACTCTTTACCTGAAAGTCACTCTTTACCTGATAGACACTCTTTATCTGATAACACTCTTTACCTGAAAGTCACTCTTTACCTGAAAGACACTCTTTACCTGATAGACACTCTTTATCTGATAACACTCTTTACCTGAAAGTCACTCTTTACCTGATAGACACTCTTTATCTGATAACACTCTTTACCTGAAAGTCACTCTTTACCTGAAAGACACTCTTTACCTGATAGACACTCTTTACCTGATAACACTCTTTACCTGATAACACTCTTTACCTGAAAGTCACTCTTTACCTGATAGACACTCTTTACCTGCATATAAAACAGGTCAGTTCATTCCAGTGACCATAATCCAAATGTCTGAACTGCTACAGAACCAGTGAGAACTTGTTCTGGTTGGTCAGAACCTCCCGGTTTAAATGCTTCAGGATGGGAGCAGAAATGGTTCTGACCAAAAGTTCTGCCAGATAAATAGTTCCTGGATGTCGGTCCAGTTCATCCCTTTTACCAGATCATCCTGTTCATATGTGCACATCTGCAGGACGGTCCAGATGTTGGCTGGTCTCTGTCAGCTGTAGTAAAGAGGTTTTAATGTGCAGCGTGGAAGCGACTGATGCCCTAAAATATACAGTAGAACATCTGGAGAACTGCTGGAGAACACAGGTTGTAGAACCTGATGTGTACAGATGTGACTGAGCAGCTGTGATGATGAAGAACAGTTTGTCCAGAGGTGAGCTCCTGCTGTTCCTTCGGCTGATGAAATGTTCTAACTTTGCTCAGGTTTCTTTTTACCTCCAAATCCATCATCTGACTTCAGCCTCACATCAACAAGAACATTCTCTGATTCATCCACCAGAATCAAGACGTTTCACAGAAAAAAGCATGAGAAGGAAATACAGTCACAGGGTTACACACATTTGGTTCCCTTTGGTTCCTAACTAGTTCTTTAGATGTTCAGATTCAGACTCTCCTCCAGACCAGTTAAATGCTCTAACCACGGTTCTACTGTTGTGTTGTTTCAGAACACTGTCACTGTGATTCCTGCTCATGATAGTCCTCTAGCAGCCCTCACCTTCAACGCTTCAGCCACCAGA
The DNA here is from genome assembly GCF_022539595.1 of Amphiprion ocellaris. Taxonomy (NCBI): domain Eukaryota; kingdom Metazoa; phylum Chordata; class Actinopteri; family Pomacentridae; genus Amphiprion; species Amphiprion ocellaris. The sequence continues at coordinate 33,192,111 of NC_072784.1, forward strand.
CTCGCCAGCGCCTCAGAGAGGGTAAGAAAGTTTAGGGTTCTCCTACCGACCTGCTGAAGGAACGTTAGGGTTCTCTTACCAACCTGCTGAAGGAACGTTAGGGTTCCTCACCAACCTGCTGAAGGAACGTTAGGGTTCTCCCACTGACCTGCTGAAGGAACGTTAGGGTTCCTCACCAACCTGCTGAAGAACCGAGGGTCCTGCTGTGGATGTTCATAAATGCTCTTCGGTGACCTCTGGACCTTTACTGACCAGAACTTTCATCCCTTAAAAGTGATTTTAAAAGCCTGGACTGTTCAGGGTCTCCAGAGGATAAACTCTGATATGATTTCTTGTGAGGTTTCCTCCTTTGAAGCCATCATGACCTGAAGATTTTCTGTCTGGAGCTGAACCATGTTAACAGATGTTTGTCTGCAGGGCACCGTCATCCGAGTCTTCTCTGTTCCTGAAGGACTACGTCTGTTTGAATTCCGCCGAGGCATGAAGAGGTCAGAGTTGTTCCTCATCTTTAACATCTGAAATACCATCCAGAGTTAGAGCTGGAGATGTGAGACGAGGAGCAAATTATAGATTTAGCTGATTTGATAAAATATAGAATAAAAGCTTTGATTGGTGGAAATGTTTGAAGAGCCTTCTGCTGGTGAAACCTCCAGACTTCATTAGTTGGCTGGTTTAGACACAAGAATCACAGTTCTGACTTGAAATTCTCCGATTCTTCTGGTGAAACATCACAACCAACAACCTCCTGGTTATTAATGGACTCAGCTGGAACTGAAGCTGAAAAACACAGCGAAGCATAAAGACAGCTTCTAGCTTCACAGATGTTTCTAAGAAGCAGCAGTTCAGGGAAACAAAGTAAAATAACAGATCTGACGTTTGAACTCACCAACACTAAAGAACACCTTAAATTATTCTGCTGTAGGGTCATCTGGCAGCCAGAGGTCCAGGAAACGCTGTATGGAAGGAATTATTTCACTAAATATCTCCAGTTCTGGATGCAGAATCCTACATTTACAATAGAAAAGATTAGAATTCATTGTTTGTCATTTTACGGAGAAGGACAGGATCAGGCAGCAACAGTCAGACGTAAGAAATGAGCAAATCTACAATTTACAGAAAGTAAATTAGAATAATATAATAATATTAATATTATAGAAGGTGTGTATAGATGTAATATATAGTTCAGTATTTATCCAGTAGAAGGTGTGTGAGAAAATGAGGATTCATCAGTGAAAAGCAGAAAGACTCGATTCCATCCTGATGTCTGATTTATTATTTCCTAACACCCGATCCTGCAGCACTGACCAACGAGTTAGTTTTCAGTTTAAATGGTCGATGTTTCCTCGGGTTTAAATGTTTTTTCAGTTTAAACGGTCGATGGTTCCTCAGGTTTAAATGTATTTTCTGTTTAAACGGTCAATGGTTCCTCAGGTTTAAATGTTCCTCGTTGGTCTGCAGGTACGTCAGCATCAGCTCTCTCTGCTTCAGCCCCGATGGTCTCTATCTGGTCTCCTCCAGCAACACAGAGACCGTCCACATCTTTAAACTGGAACCACTGGGACCAAGGTGTATACACACACACACACACACACACACACACACACACACACACACACACACACAGTTTTTCTCACCTGTGGCTGACGTCAGATCTTCTGCTTCCAGTGCTGAGGATGAAGCTGCCTCCTGGACAGCGTACATGGGGAAGATGTTCTCAGCAGCTTCCACCTATCTACCTGCCCAGGTGTCTGGGATGATGAGTCAGGACCGGGCCTTTGCCACCGTTCACCTGCTGTCAGCTGCTCAGAGGAACGTCTGCACTCTGGCTGTGTGAGTTCTTCTCAGTTCTTCTCCATGTTTCTGAAGCTAAGAAGCTTCTTCTGGATCCATTTCTCTCTTCTTGTCCTCTTTTAATTGGATCAGGTCTGACAATGTGCAGCTCTGATGTTCTCAGATGGACTAAATATCATTTCATCCAGTTCAGTCTGAGGAAAGATCACCTCAGATAGTTTACTGATTGATCAATCAATCTATTGATCAGAAAGATGGAGGACTCCATCATTCTCAGAATGGCACTTCAGCTGTGAGCAGCAGAGTGTAGAAGATGTGAAGAACATTCAGGTTTGAAGAGTAGACCAGAGAGGAGATCCTCTACCTGTCCTGTTTCATGACTGTGATCTGATGGAAACCTGCAGCTCGTCATCTTTCCTCATGGATCAGCACAAACCAACAACGTTAACCATCAAACCAGCAGCAAACACAACAAACATCCACAGGACTGAAGTTCTGAAGCTTTGAAGGACTGAAGCTCGGAAGCTCTGAAGGTCTGAAGCTCCGAAGCTCTGAAGGACTGAAGCTCTGAAGGTTTGAATGTCTGAAGCTCTGAAGGACTAAAGCTCTGAAGGACTGAAGCTCGGAAGCTCTGAAGGTCTGAAGGACTGAAGCTCCGAAGGTCTGAAGCTCTGAAGGTTTGAAGCTCTGAAGGACTGAAACTCTGAAGGCCTGAAGGTCTGAAGGCCTGAAGGTCTGAAGGCCTGAAGCTCTGAAGGCCTGAAGCTCTGAAGGTTTGAAGCTCTGAAGGACTGAAACTCTGAAGGCCTGAAGCTCTGTTCTTCCAACACGTCTAGAAACATCAGGAGATGTTGCTTCAGCAGGTCCTCAGCTTCATTTATCAGAAACTTTCACCCATCTGAGAGTAGATCCACCATGATGAAGGTCACGATAAACAAAACAACAGCATCGGCTCAGTGGAGGAAGATCTGTTCAACGTTCTCTAATGGTTCCCTCCTTCTGAATCCACTCTGAGAAATCAGCTGTTTCTTTGGATTAATTCCTCTAGAGTTCAAGTGTTCTCTCCAAGCTTTATTTTATCTACAACTACCAGTGAACTTCAGCAGATTCCTCCTCAGAGCAAACATCAGCTGATCACAGAAATACAGAAGATCAAAAAGTAGAGCTCCATGTTCTCCATCCATGTGGTCCATTCATGTGCTCCATCTATGTTCTCCATCCATGTGCTCCAATCATGTTCTCCATCCATGTTCTCCATCCATGTGGTCCATCCATGTTCTCCATCCACGTGGTCCATCCATGTTCTCCATCCACCTGGTCCATCCATGTTCTCCATCTATGTGGTCCATCTATGTGGTCCATCCATCTGGTCCATCCATATTCTCCATCCATTTGGTCCACCCATGTTCTCTATCTATGTGGTCCATCCATGTTCTCCATCTATGTGGTCCATCCATGTTCTCCATCCATCTGGTCCATCCATGTTCTCCATTGATGTGGTCCATCCATGTTCTCCATCCATGTTCTCCATTGATGTGGTCCATCCATGTTCTCCATCCATGTTCTCCATCTATGTGGTCCATCCATGTTCTCTATCTATGTGGTCCATCCATGTTCTCCATCTATGTGGTCCATCCATGTTTTCCATCTATGTGGTCCATCTATGTGGTCCATCCATGTTTTCCATCCATGTGGTCCATCTATGTGGTCCATCCATCTGGTCCATCCATGTGGTCCATCTATGTGGTCCATCCATCTGGTCCATCCATGTGGTCCATCTATGTGGTCCATCCATGTTCTCCATCCATGTGGTCCATCCATCTCGTCCATCGATGTGGTCCATCTACGTGGTCCATCCATCTGGTCCATCCATGTGGTCCATCGATGTGGTCCATCCATCTGGTCCATCCATCTGGTCCATCTATGTGGTCCATCTCTGACTCTTTCTTCTGTCGCTGTTTGCTGTTGATGGAGGTTAAACTTCAGTGAATGTTTTTAATGTAGTTGAGGACTTATATAAGTCGCAGTAGAAGCCGAGTAAAGAGGATGTCTGTGATTGTGTTAAAGCAGCTGTAATTTAAACTGGATCATTTGATGTTTCAGGATCCAGAAGCTTCCCCGGCTGCTGGTGGCTACAGCTGAAGGCCAGCTGTTCATCTACAACGTTGATCCTCTTCAGGGTGGCGAGTGCACGCTGGCCTTCAAACACAGGTGAGGTTGATTCCATAAAGGACCAATGGGTGTTTAAGATCCGGTTTATTGAGAATCTGGGAGGAGATTGTTCCTCTAATTACGAACCTACAGGTAAAGGACAAAGACTGAATCTGCCTCCTCATTAGTTCTGCTGGTGTCCATCTTTAGATGCTGTGAAGATCTAAAACCTGCATTTCTTCCTCACTAGAGGTTAAAGGAATGCTGTAAAACTCAGAACTTCACTGGACACAGTTATTCCCAGAAGAGTTTAGCAGCTTTGAATAACTCTGAACCAGTTCAGTGTAAAGTTGAGTTCCAGCCTTTCTTTTTCTCTTCTTTCTGTCTGATCTTCCTCAGGCTGTTTGGAGCTGAGGATGAGCAGAGCGAAGGAGAACCTGAAGGGTTGGAGGTCCCAGCTCAGTCCTGTCCATCCTACGCTGAAACTGCTGCTTTACCTCCGTCTGCTCCGGTTACTGCAACCCTGACCGGTTAGTCCCAGTAAAACCCTAAACCTGACCCAACCCTGACCGGTTAGTCCCAGTAAAACCCTAAACCTGACCTTAATCCTCACTGGTTAGTTCCAGTAAAACCCTAAACCTGACCTTAATCCTCATGGTTAGTCCCAGTAAAACCCTAAACCTGACCTTAATCCTCACTGATTAGTCCCAGTAAAACCCTAAACCTGACCTTAACACTCACCAGTTAGTCCCAGTAAAACCCTAAACCTGACCTTAACACTCACCAGTTAGTCCCAGTAAAACCCTAAACCTGACCCAACCTACAACATCTACATCCACATAAAGACTTTAACTACCTGGGATTCAGATTTCTGAGGATCTGAGGAGGATTCCAGCGTCTGTGACACACATTCTTGTCTAATAAACCAAAGACAGATGCGGCAGCATGAAGAAAAATCTGACAGTAGCTGATCTTATACTCTAACAGATATTAAATCTTTAGATCTTTAGACCTCCAGCTCCTTCAGACCCTCACAATTAAATCCGTGAATTTAAGGGAATGTGACTGGCTTTGCTTTATTGGTGTCACAGAAGAAAATCCAAAAAATCTAAAAGCTGAGAGTTCAGGCTCCTGGGCTGTCCTGTTAGTCCTTAATCCACGGCTTTAAGCCTGAAGCTTCTCTGGTTAATGCTGATGAGATGTTCTGTAGGATCTGAGGAGGAACATCTCTGAATGTTTGTGTGGAGCAACAACAAGGCTGAAGAATGCTGTCTTCTTTCACAGGCTACTCTGAAGATGGCGGCGCTAAGAAAGGAGAAGTCATTCCAGAACACGAGTTTGCTGCTGGACCTGTTTGTCTGGATGACGAGAACGAGTTTCCTCCTGTGAGCATCCAGAGGAGCTAAATGTCAGGTGGAGCTAGCTCTCCTTCAACAGCTTCAAGGTTTTCTGGTTTTCAAAACCAGCAAGAAGTCAGAAACTTCAGCTCAGCTGAGGTAGAAATTATCAGAAATAATCCAGATTATCTGTAACAGTTGGTCCACAGCTGAGAACCATCAGAGTCTAACAGAAAGTTAGAAGATTAGCTTGATTGTGGAGAAATGCAGTATTAATCAGAATGATTAAACTGTGAAAGAACACGGAGACTCAGTTTCATGACAACAAAACAAGGAAGGAAATATCCTAAAATCAGGCAGCTGAGAATAAAGACAAACCGTTTTATAAAACCACCACTAAGCTAAAAACCCGTAGAACAGGAAGGAATGGAGAACAAAGGAGCAGAACTCAGAGAAAATATTCAGCAATCAACCAAACAATAACAGTTATCATCATTTATAAAGATCTGAACCCATTAAAAAGTGGACCAGGGAGGAGAATCAGACTGAAGGAATTGACTGATCTAGAGTTAGCTAGATGAAGATGATCAGAGAAGAGGAGAGGTGGTGGTGATGATCCTAGATGGAGATATCTATCTGTCTGTCTCTCTGTCTGTCTGTCTATCTATCTATCCGTCTGTCTGTCTGTCTATCTGTAGTCTATCTATCTATCTATCTATCTATCTATCTATCTATCTATCTATCTATCTATCTATCTATCTATCTATCTATCTACTCTATTTATCTATAATCTATCTATAGTCTATTTATCTATCTATAATCTATCTATAGTCTATCTATAGTCTATGTATTATCTATCTATATCTATTTATCTATCTATAACCTATATCTATAGTCTATCTATCTATCTATAGTCTATCTATTTATCTATCTATCTGTCTGTCTGTCTGTCTATCTGTCTATCTATCTATCTGTCTATCAGGAGGACAACAGAAAGCTGCTATAGAGGTTCAGGATCCGAGCAAAAAAAATACAAATAAAATAAGAAAGGGGAAATCCTAACTGAGGGAAAGTAGTGAATGTCTGACCTTGGAGATTTTACAAGAATCATTTTATTTTTGTCTCTTCGTCCCGCTGAGTTAAACTCAGTTTATCTGACAGTTATTCATGAATCTAACTCTGTTTTCCAGATTAATTGGTGTCGGAACGGGACCGGAGGCGTCCAGGTGAGGCGCTCCTGAGCAGGTAGAAGAACAGAAGGACAAACAACACTTCAGGGTGCCAAGATCCTTCACAGTAGAGACGACCGCTCACTTCCACTAGCATTAAGCTAAAGAACAGCAGCATGTTCCAGAACACCTGTACAGGTACGCTGGGATTCTGCCACAGTAAAAACTTCCTCTCAGCTTTTCTCTGAGTTTCAAAATATCCGCTGGAAGGAAATTTAGACAAACTTACTGTTCCTAAAGAACGAGTGAGTTTCAGGAGCGTTTTCTGAACGTATTTGTTGCATGCTGGAGTAGAAATATAACCACAGTTACCATCAGTACTTGACTAATATTTTATTAAGTTGCATCATTGTAGCAATGTTTTTTATTTCTCATTAATATTATTTTACATTCTGAATTGTGATTTACTGCATTGACATGTATTCAGTTTTTCTGCGTAGCCTCCTGGAGATGTTCCAGGATGGAGATGTACTGTACGTCTGTTTGTGCCTGTAGCATTTGCAAAAAAAAAAAAAAAAAAGCAAAGTATTTTGCTAAATGCACAAGACCAAATCAAGAAAGAAATAAACTCATAGACTGGAGTATAAATGAACCTATGCAGAGCAAAACATTTGTCCTGTTGAGTTTCATCTGTTTTATCTTCGGTATCGGGTTAGTCAATCACACCACAGAACTCCCTCAGAGGTCTGGAGAACCTCCAGAGAACCTCCTTAAAACCTCTAGAGAACCTCCAGAGTGGGTTACATGCCACATTAATAGCGGCTGATGGTGTCTAATTTCCTGTAAATACGTTTGAACAGAAGGTTTACTGACTTGATAGTTTCCATTTCTTTGTGATGTTTTCTTGTCCAGCATTCCTGGAGGCTGAAGAGCAGCTGATCAGAGTCAGTTTATCACAGAGGCAACACAGAAACATTCACACCTGCAGCCAGTTAAGAATCACTAATTAACCTCTGAATGTGTGGACTGAGGGAGGAAGCTGAAGCAGAAGACCAGATCCAGGACCTCCAGCTGGGTGATGTTCTCCAGCTGTGTTCTTTATCAGTTCAGCATTATTTAATCTGATAATAATATAAAGGTTGTATTGTGCAACTCCATTGTGTGACCTGAAAACCAACAGGACTAGATGCTCCTGGTTCCAGTGGAAGAAGATAAACATCTGACAGTGGAACATGAAGGATGGAACCCAGGTCTCTGTGGCAAAGAGCAGCAGCATGAAACCTGAGACCCTCTGTTGCTTACAAGAACTTTATTGTGCTTTTCACTGTGAGGAGAATGAGGCAAGTCTCTGAGTGTCAGTTACTGTCTAATCTAACTTGTTGGTTTTTGTCCTGGACTGGAATCTCAGACACAATGTGATAAAGCAGCTGATAGATAGAAAAACCCTCAGAGGGTCAACAGGATCTGAGCCTAACAGGAAGAAATAACAAACAGAGTTGTGAACCATCTTTATCAACAGTTCCTGTCTCAGGACTGACTTCAGCTCTGTTACATAAGTCCTGTAATCAGGTTGGACTTCAGACTGCAGCGATTAGACTGTCAGAGTGAAAAGCAAACCAGAGGCATCCTGGGCTTCGTTCAACATGATTCTGTCTCTTCAATGGATTCTTGGGTTGACCTTCATGACTTCTTGACCATAAAATGCACTTAAAAAGATCACAAGAGATTCTTGAACACTTTTCAGTGGTTTAGTAACAACCAGTTTGACATTTAGAACCTTTAACAGCTACAGTAGAACCAGAAGTTTATATCCACTGATAAAGGCCATGGAGGGTTAGGGCTCCTAGACAATCCTGTATTTTGGTTCTTTCATAGATTTATTAAAGGTCTTTAGCAAATATGACAAAATCTGCTGGATCATAAAAGTTCATACAGAAATAATGTCCTTTAGTCATTTCCACCTCAGTTGGGTTCTTCTGGTTTCCGTCCAGAAGCTTCTGGTTGATCTTTGACTCCTCTGGACTGGTTCAGTTTCACTAAACTTCTTGTCTTTCTGGGTCAGACTTGGTTCTTCAGGTTCTAGTTTGGTTTAAATCAGGACATTGGAGAGACCAGTCTAGAACCTTCACTGAGTTCACTGAGAGGTCACCATTCGGGACCAACGGTTTCAAAGGGAGGGATTCACGTGCACTAATTTCACTAACATGTACGTGAGCTGGACTGGTTGCCAAGACAACGAAGCTGGATTAAAAGTGTGACGACATCACTCCACTAAATCTTTCTGCAGCAGACAGATGTTTGCTGCTGCATTAATGCTAGATTTATGTTCAAAACCTGTAAAAAAAACACTGAACTGATAAAGTGTTTAGATATTAACATAAACTAATCCGTAGATGATAATGTGTAAATTCAGGTGCTTTTTCTATGATTCCTCTCATTAGTCAGTCTCTAATAAAGTCCCAGCCAGTTCTTTACAGCACCGTCCTCCAGAAATGATCCACTAGAAGCTAATCCAACCTGAAGTCAAAGGTCAGAGAAAGGTACAGCAGCTCATGTAGTAATTTTACTACAGTAGTAGTTTTCCTGCAGGCCTTTTACTTGTATTAGAGTGTTTGTACATGGCTGAAGTGGTACTTTGACCTAAATATAGAATCTGAATACTTCTACCATTTCTACCACATTTGTCGGACTTGTGTTGGGTGTTCAGGTAGGATCTCAGGTGTCCTATCAGAGTTCAGGGCCGGCGCTTATCTTAGACACACCTCTGGATCTCACTGGAGTATTTCAGGTCAGAACTCTGAGAACTTTCAGCAGCAGTTAGAAGATCCCAGCGGAGAGAAGGTGAGTCTTTATTTATTAAACCAACCAAATCTTGATTTAACTCTAAAGTTTGCTTAATTAAAACAAAGCTTAGAGAAATGTTCAGGTTATTTTATTTAAAAGGTTATTATGACATAAGTTCAGTTTATGTAAGAAAATCTGGAGTAATCAAAATAATTATCTTAGGATGTCTGTGTGGAAGTTTAGAACGACTTCCTGATGTTTTCATTGTTCTCTAGAAAGTTGTCCAACAGCCAGATGGACTGATTATTGATTTCTGATCAATAAATAGACCAAGTATTCTGAGTGGTATGAAGCTGGTTTTAACAGAAGTTTAACATGGAGCTGGTTAGTATCTGTAAAGGTTAGACTAAAGGTTAGGGTTTTTCACGTTTACTTTAACAAAGAAATAACTAATAATAATATATTTTATTTGTAATGCATTTTTCATTTAGGCTGAATCTCAAAGTGCTCCATTGAAGATATAAAACGGATAAAAACAAAACAATCAGATAAAATAACCCTAAAAAATAAACTAAACATGTCGTCCAGAAACATCTCAGGCCAGAAGCTCCCTCACTAGATTTACCTCAGAATGACGTCCTACAGGAAACCACAGGTAGATAAATACCCAGGTAAAGAGGACTTCTGGTTCTATAAAGTGTCGTCAGAGTTCAGTTCCGGTGCTGCGTTCATGTTCATATGCATCCTGGTTCTGTTGGAGGAGAGGGTTTAGGGTTAGAGTTAACCTGCTGGACCTAGACCTGTTCATCGCTACGCTGCACACATGTGCACGTAGCGAACCAGCACGCGCTGCAGCCGCGTTCATGGCCGACTGGAAAAACGGAAAAATTGCTTCTGAAAGTTGAGAAACTCGTTCATGCACCCCACGCACGCACACACATACACGCGAGCGCACGGAAAAACAAGCACGCACAAACACAAACACACACACACACACACACACACACACACACACACACACACACACACACACACACACACACACACACACAACTGTAGTTTGTATTCATGTGGCGTTTTATTTTCCCGCCGACCTGAACACATCACACCGCAGCAGCTCGCGCACTCTCCATCACGAGGGAAACCCTGCGCGTTCACGACCGGCGCGGCCACGTTTAAATACCGGCTGGAGCCGGTGAAGAGCCGGAAATGATCCGGTAACGGCAGAAGATGCTGCAGAGCGGAACAAAGTCCTCCCGAACCTCCGACCGGAGGAGGACTTTTACCGGAACCGGGACCGGGACCGTTTCTGTGTCTGAGCTGCTCTAAACTCTGACATGACCACGGAATAAAACCCGGTTCTACCGGACCGGATCGGACCGGACTTCCTGCCGCTCTCCCGGTAAGTCAGACGTCCTGAGCGGCTCCGGTTACCGAAAAAATAAACGTTTATCTGAAGAAGAAACGGTTCAGCGGGTTTAGGCTCCACAGTTTAACCTAATATAAAATAATAATATAATATATAATATACAATAATAATATAATAAAATATAATAATATATAATATAATATAATATAATATAATATAATATAATATAATATAAACTAATAATATATAATAAAATACTATGTAATAATATATAACATAATAATATGTAATGTGATATAATAAACCGCGGAGCTTCATCATCATTTTCATCTTTATCGTCGCAGTGCGGGTAGAACAGCTGAAACCTGGAGGAAGAACCAGAACCACGTTTACCCTCCCAGTAAACAGATAATATAGATAATGATTATAGTTAATATAATGATTATAATCTAGTTAATACTGTAGTAGGTAGAGGTGTAAACAGGAAGTGTCTCTACTTGGTGTTTACCCTCCCAGTAAATAGAGGATAATATAGATAATATAATGATTATAATCTAGTTAATATCCCAGTAAGTAGATGATAATATAGATGATATAATGATTACAGTTAATATAATGATTATAGTTAATATAATGATTATAGTTAATATAGTGATTATAATCTAGTTAGTCTGGTACTGAGGTGTAAACAGGAAGTGTCTCTCCTTGGTGTTTATCTCATGGATTCCTGCTGCTGATGTTGATTAAATTATTTTGAACACATATGAAGAATATAAAATTCCTGAAACATCAGATGAAAAAGTGAATAAATCTAAACCCTGTCTTCAGTAAACATGAAATAAAAGCTGCTGCTGGATCAGGTCAGGGTAGGGTTACATGTTTACTGGAGGCAGCAGGTGAGGACAGGTGTGTTTATTCTGTTTACCTGTCTGTGGTTCTAATGGGGTCCATGAGCGCTCAGATCATATCAGTAAACTGATTACTGCATTGATTATTGATCAGTTGGAGAAGAGAGGAACGTAAATGAAAGCAAAATAAAGTTAAATAACAGAGGAAGAAGTATTCAGGGGAGATCCATTTCTCACAACTTCTACAACCTTCAGAGTTTCCTGAGGTTTCCCTGATTGCTTAACATGTAAAGTATTCTGAACAGACACCGTCTAACCCCTAATCCTACGAACCCTGCTAGTCCTGTTAGTCCTACTAACCCTAACCTCTACTAACTCTACTAACCCTACTAGTACTATTAGTCCTACTAACCCTACTAACTCTAACCTGTTTTTTCCATCAGTTATTACCAGCACATGCTTAGATTTGGAGGAATTCAGCCTTTTTATAAAAGCACAGAGCAGATCTGGACTAAAGGAGACGTTCTAGATGGTTCTCTAAATGTTTGCTATCAGAGCTTCCTGATGCCGTTATTGTGTCGTTATATTACCCATCTGTAATCTGATTTATTATTTTATCTTTTAGCTCAGAGCTTCTAGGTAGAACTTAAACCTCAGCAGGAGGAGCTACCTGATGTTTTCAGACCTCTGGCGCCCCCTAGTGGAGGTTTGCCTGTTTGGAGCCAGAGTGGATGGAGACGGTTTGAAGGATATCTAATATGTGTCTGGAGGCATTTAGAGATTTTAGATGAGCCATTTGCTCTGCATGAACTCAGCTGAAGGGATCATAGATGTTTACAGGAGCAGCTATGGAATCAGCTGTTTCCATCATCATTATTTTGAGACGCCGTTCTGAGCGTGTCAGCAGCAGATACAGGAACACATGTGGGATTAACCTCACTAACACTAACACTAACCCTACTAAATCTAACTCTACTAACCCTACTAACACTAACCCCTCTAACCCTACTAATAAGAACACTAACCCCACTAACCCAACTAACACTAACCCTACTAGCCCTACTAACTCTAACCCTACTAACCCTAACTCTACTAACTCTACTAACACTAACCCAACTAACACTAACCCTACTAACACTAACCCTACTAACCCTAACACTAACCCTGCTAACCCAACTAACCCTAACACTAACCCTACTAACTCTAACCCTACTAACCCTAACTCTACTAACCCTACTAACACTAACCCTACTAACCCTAACACTAACCCTGCTAACCCAACTAACACTAACCCTACTAACACTAACCCTACTAACCCTAACTCTACTAACCCTACTAACACTAACCCTAGTAACACTAACACTAACCCCACAAACCCGACTAACACTAACCCTACTAACCGTACTAACACTAACCCTACTAACTCTAACCCTACTAACCCTACTGACACTTAGGGTGGACCCGAATATCCGAATATTTGGTCGTAATGGTGGTATCCAGATATTTTAGTTAGGATATGAACCGATTCTAATCCCCCCCCCCAGACGTTAGGAAGCGAACCCGAATATTTGGGTATTCGTCATTAATTGGGGCCGAATATCTGGAGCCCAGAAACTAACCCTAACCCTAACCCTAACATGACTAACTCTAACCCCACTAACCCGACTAACACTACCCCTACTAACCCGACTAACACTAACCCTACTAAGACTAATCCTACTAACCCTACTAACTTTAACCCTACTAACACTACCCTACTAACCCTAATAATACTAACCCTACTACTCCTACTAACACTAACCCTACTAACACTACTAACACTAACTCTACTAATCCTACTACCCCTACTAACACTAAGCTACCTCAGGGTGGACCTTTCCATGCAGTTAAACATTTCCTGGGACTGGATTATCAGTTTGTCTGTCGGTTACATTAAACAAAGGAAGTAGAGTGATAGTTAACAGGAGCGCAAACAAACATAACAGAGAAAACGTTGCTGTTTCTGGTCCAACATCCAGCAGCTTTGACTTCAGAATGACATTTCTGTGTTCCTGTATACAGGTAGCCATGAGGAGGACCAACAGCCAGTGCTGTCTGGGTCCAAACCTTTACCCAGAGGTTCCTGATGGTGGCTGGGGCTGGGTGGTGGCTCTGGCCTTCTTCCTGGTGGAGGTTTGTACCTACGGGACCCTGAAGAGTCTGGGAGTCTTCCTCCAGGATCTGATGGAGGAGTTTGGAGAAAGCAACAGCAGAGTGTCCTGGATCATCTCCATCTGTGTCTTCGTCTTTACCTTCACTGGTCAGTGAGCTCTATCACCTGGGCTTTCTGCTTTTAGCTGGCTTTTTACAGACATGCGGTAATAAAAAAGTACTAAATGTACCTGCAGATGTTGAACCAGGTGGACATGTCAGAGACCTCTGGTCCTTCTACAAACCAGACACATTTGTCTTCATTCACATTACAGGAAGTTTGTTGAGGATTTGTTTAGGTTTAGGGCAATGTCTGCTGATGCTGACCTAAAGGTGTTATTTACTGATGAAATTAATCCAAAGTTTCATTGTCATTAAACAGTGTTCATCAGGTTCAGTATTTCATCTTTTTCACCCCTAACAGGTCTGATTTTAGTTTATTAGTTTTCCAGGGGGTAGCTGCAGGAGAACTGGTTGTTTGAACTTCGTTATACGATGATGTTCGAGGTTTGGACCTGGATCAGAAGTTAATCCTGAGTGTTCTTCCACCCTCAGCTCCGTTATCAACCATCCTCAGCAACCGCTTCGGCTATCGCCCAGTGGTGATGATGGGAGGATTCCTCATCAGTCTGGGAACCATCAGCTCTGCCTTCACCAGCTCCATCAACGAGATGTACGTCACCACTGGCATCGTCTCAGGTATAGCTGCTGATCCATGTGTTTGTTTGGTAGACTGAAGGACTTCTAGTGTCCACAACAAAAATTGTTTCCTCCAGAATTGTCCAATGAGTGAAACGCCTCTAAACACCATCCAGGAAGTCTGCTCCACCATCTGAACCTTCTAGGAAGGACTGACAGCAGGAAACTGTGGAGCAGCTAAACATTCCCAACAAGCTGTACGTTCCCTTTCAGAGCAGCTTTGATGGAACAGGAACTATACTGATGAAAGTCATAGATTGATGAACTTGTTGCTGTAGTTTATATTAACGTGTTTTTTCTGTGGACAGGAAGCACTGCTAGCTCTCCCACCGTCATCATCTGCTGGACTTCAGCTACTTCCTGTCCTCTCCTGTCTACCTGCCGTTAGTGGTCCAGCAGCTGTAGCTTCCTGTCCTGATCCAAGCCGTCTTCTCTCCTGTGTTATTCAGGTCTGGGCTACTGCCTCACCTTCCTCCCCACCGTCACCATCCTGGCCCAGTACTTCTCCAGACGTCGAGCCCTCGTCACTTCCGTGGCTTCCTCCGGAGAATCCTTTGCTATCTTTGCGTTAGCTCCAGGTGAGTTCAGACAGGTAGAATCAGTTCTTCCTGTTTTGGGTGTGGTTCTAATGTTAGAATGTGAAACATGTCGCTGGTTTCTCCTCACATCTAAACATTTATTGTGAATCAAACTCTGAACTTTCCTCCTCTTCTCGTAGCTCTCACTGCTCTGAAACAGCACATCAGCTGGCGCTACTGTCTGGTAGTTCTGGGAACGGTTCAGGCCTCTGTGATTGGCTGTGGGCTCCTCCTTCGTCCAATCATCATTGAGCCTCTGTCTGTGAAGGAGGATGGGTCACAGGAAGACTCCCTCTCTCTGAAGCAGACGGTTTACGAGCTGGAGAACGAACAGACCAGAACCTCCATCAGCTCGGGTGCATCTGGAGGTTCAGAGGACTCGGGGGTCACGTCCCTCTCAGCCTCCAACGTGGACCTGAGGACTGCAGGAGGAGAAGCCATGGCTCTGGTGGAGGAGCAGGAATCATCTCCTCCACCAGAGAAGGATCAGGGAGAGCCAGTGGAGGTGGAGGCAGGTCCTCTGAAGCCCTCCAGCCCTAAACTCCTGGACTTCTCAGTGCTGAGAGATGGTGCCTTCATCTGGTACTCCCTATTTGGACTGTTTGCTACGCTGGGCTTCTTCGCTCCTCAGCTCTTCATCATCGAGCTGAGTAAGAGCAGCGGCGTGGACTCCATCGTGGCCTCCTACATGCTCTCTGTCATGGCTGTGGCTGAGATCTTTGGCCGCCTGTCCATCGGGGTGGTGCTGAACCGGGTCCGCTGCAGGAAGACCCTGGTGCTGCTGGGCTGTGTGGTTCTGCTGTGCCTGGTTCTGGTGGCCTTCACCATCGTGTGGGACCTGTGGGGTCTGGTGGTCTGCTGTGCCCTGTACGGCTTCTTCATGGGCACTGTGGCCTCCACTCACATCCCCCTGCTGGCCGAGGAGGACGTGGTGGGCATTGAGAAGATGTCCTCCTGTGTGGGAGTCTACGTCTTCATCCAGAGCTTCGCTGGACTGGCTGGTCCACCTCTAGGAGGTAAACATCTCTGCTGCTTCCACTGTACTTCTGTTTACCTGTGGAGATCCTAACGGTGTCTCTTCTGTCCATCCAGGTGTGTTGGTGGACCTAACTCAGAACTACGGTTCTGCTTTCTACTCCTGTGCCGTGGGGATGGGCCTCAGTGCCATCTGCCTTGCTCTGGTGGGTCCGGCTAAGTCCGGTCTGTGCCAAAGACCAGGCAGAAGCAACGGCGCTGAAGAACAGGACAGAAGATCTCAGGACGGCGACCAGCCGGACTTTTTGGAGGTGGACTTGGTTCTGGAGGGCAGTCCGGCCCAACAGACCCAGGATGAGGACCAGACCTCCATCATATGAACCCCAGCAGGACTCAAAGGACAAGAACATCCACAGTCAGGAGGTCCAGATGTCCAGAACACCAGCTTGATCCAGATCTCAGGGGTCCCTGTTCACTTATCCGAGCTTAGAAGGAACCAAAGAGGTCATGTTGTATAGAGTAGAACTCATTAATATGATGGAACCAAAGTCCTGACAGCAGATTCTAAACTCCGATCACCAGCTTCAGTTCCTGTCTCCTTCAAAATAAAATGCCTCACTGGTAGAACTAGCATTAACAGAACAGAGACTAGAACCCTGTAGTCTTTAACTAACGTCATGACAGACTAGAACCCTGTAGTCTTTAACTAGCATCAACAGAACAGAGACCAGAACCCTGTAGTCTTTAACTAGCATCAACGGAACAGTGACTGGAACCCTGTAGTCTTTAACTAGCATCAACAGAACAGAGACTAGAACCCTGTAGTTTTTAACTAACATCAGCAGACCAGAGTAGAAACCCGTAGTCTTTAACTAGCATCAACAAGACAGACTAGAACCCTGTAATGTTCATGTTCCAGGTCTGAACCAGGCGTTAGTGAAGGAAACATCCAGTAGAAATTTCAGATATTAAACACTTAAAAGCATCTAGCAGCTGTTAGTTTAGTTCTAGTTCATCAGAACGTGATTTAACCATCCATCCATCCATCCATTATCTATACACCGCTTAATCCTCACTAGGGTCGCGGGGGGGGCTGGAGCCTATCCCAGCTGACTCGGGCGAAGGCAGGGGACACCCTAGACAGGTCGCCAGTCTGTCGCAGGGCCACATACAAAGACAAACAAGCACTCACATCACACCTACGGGCAATTTAGAATAATCAATCAACCTCAGCATATTTTTGGACTGTGGGAGGAAGCCGGAGTACCCGGAGAGAACCCACGCATGCACAGGGAGAACATGCAAACTCCACGCAGAAAGATCCCGGGAAAGCCGGGACGCGAACCAGGGACCTTCTTGCTGCAAGGCGAAAGTGCTAACCACTACGCCACTGTGCAGCCCCGTGATTTAACCAGAACCTGTTAAACTAAAAACTAAACATCCATGAAAAAGTCCTGAATCCTGTTTGACCTGAAAATAAAGTTCATTCTGTTCTTAAAATTAAGAAGAGGAACCAGCAGGAGTTCAGAATGATAGAACCGTTTGAACGTTCCTGTTAGCGTGTTCATGGTTAGCATGTTCATGCACGTTCAGTTCTTAGATAAATGTCTGGACAGTGAAACTCCTCACGGCTTCAACACGTCACTGAAAAAGTCACAGTTTACCTGAAAGCATCGAAGCATGAAGGATGGAGTTTACTGCTGCTACAGCTGGACCTCCTGATGTTCTGTCAAGAACATCTAGGTAGATGCTCTTGATAGAACATCTACCTAGATGTTCTAACAAGGTGCTACCTGAGCAGCTCCCTGATCCTTGATGAACTGATCCTCGGTGAACTGATCCTGCTTCTCGTTGTTCTTCTGTTTTCATGTTGATGAACTAAACATTGACCTTCCAGATTGAACAGAGATGAAGAACCTGACCTGGTTCCAGAGAGAACGTCTGAAGAACCTCCACACTTGACTTGAAGTTTACATCACAAAGCTTTGCTTCATCACTGGATCACTTTTATTTAAAGTGTTTGTTTTTTTAGAACTTTTTTCATTTGAAGTTGAGTCCAGGCAGGTTCCTGTCTGTTAACTGCTGAACCACTTTCATGACCGTTTTTAATAAAATCTGCAAAATGATCATCTTTCTGTCCAGATTCAGTCTGATCCATCAGGGTGCTGTCAGTATGTTAGTGGGGAATATTAATATGAATAATAATAATAATAATAGTAATAATGGCAGGGTGCACACTTTCCACCATCTTATTGTTCCTTTTAATCAGAAATAGTCTTTAAATAGTAAACAAAGTCACGATATTTCATTGCACAGATCATAATGTGACTGAATAATAATAATAACATAATCAAACTATTTATCCTACTGGCTCTGTTGCTTCCGCAGAATCAATGGAATTCACTTTTAAATGTACTGAATTTCATTGTTGCTTTTAGCATTTACTGATATTTAACTGGAAATCTGTAGAATAATTTTAACATCTTGTTTATCTCTTATTATAACATCACTGCTTTACTGGAGTCTCAGAGAGAAATAATTCTAGTTTCAATAATCCTGGTGCTGATTTATTACAAGAAGCAAAGCACTGACTCTTATTTCCAGTGATTATTATTTACATTTTAAATCAAAAGGTCAGAAACATCTATTAACCCCCAACCAGGTGTCCTAATAGAACAGAGTATTAGTAGTTTATTCTGAATATTAGTTCCAGATCTGTTCATCAGGAAGAGAAAAGCCATAAAACACTCAGCAGAGAATCTAGATTCAGTCTGATGATCCTCAGAAACTCATTAAACCATAAGTTGATCCGATTCATAAAAGCTTTAGAAGCTTCATGAGGAAAAAAGTCTGAAAGCTTCAGAATGAAAAGTCAGAACAGTTTATATCTGAGCAGGAATCTTCCTGGAACGTCCTCAGTGAGGTTTTAAATCATATTTACTCATAAACAGATTATATAAGAACATAAAGTGTTTATGGGATGGAATCAGCTGCTGTTGTTTCATTAGTTCAGCTAACAATATTTTAATTAGCAGAATAATTAAATGCTTCATATATTTTATATGGCTAAACCTCCAACATTTTATCACAAATTATCAATGAAATATTTCTATAAATGATAGATTTTAATGGAAATGGGATGTTATCTGAGCTTCTCCTCGGACTGAACATTGAGTTGAAGAATCGTGACATGAAGACGACGTCTTTATCTGGAAACTGAACCGAACCTGAACAGAGGACTCCAGATGTGAGGTTCTCTGGTTTGTGTGAAGAGAAACATCATCGACAGCAGCAGCGTTAGAAAACAGCTGGATTTATTGAGTAGAAGTTAGACTGTACAGGAAGAGAAACGTTTCATGTGAACGACTTGAAGACTTTTTGTGGCCTCGAACTGTTGAAGATGATTGCACAGCAGAGCAGAAGGAGGCACTAACATCAGAATATTTGGCAGATTCTTTTACTGATGTAGTTTTAAGACACAGTTCTATAAGACAGCGGCATTAAGAGCATCATCAGAGGAACATTATTCAATAAAACACCGTCATGGCTGAGGAACACTGCTGTTGCATAGTTTGGACTCAGTTTCCTCGTCAGGGTCTTCAGACCAAACACTTTAAAACGAAGCTTTTCTCTCTACTATCATAAAGAATTAAATATTTGATGTAGAACATTAATGTCAGGTTCACACAACACAAAGATGCAGTGCAAAAAAACAGTAACACATAAGTGTAACAAAGCAGAGTTTAGAAAGAGGAGCTTCTGGAGATCAGAGCTTCCATCAGAGGAGCTTCTGGAGCAGAACTCTAAAGTTCCATCTAGGACCTTCCATCAGAGGAGCTGGAGACAGATGGAGGCTTCAGAACAACTCCAACAGAAACCTGTCCAACGCTGTAACAGTGAATTTTCAGACAGTGATGGATGTGTGGAGGAGGGAAAGGAGGGCAGCTGATCACCAGGGGGCGCTGTTCTCTGATGGAGATTCACTTCATAAAAACCTTCAGACTGAACAAGAAGCTCAATGAGGCCTTTAATCCTGAAATACGAGTCGTTTACAGCAGACCTGATTTAGAGGTTTATATTCGACCAATGAGAGTCTGCTGGCTGGAAATGGAAACAATCAGACGCAGTTAGAGATTAATAACAGTATTAAATATGTTCTTCATTATTCTAACCCTAAAGCCTGATGGGTTCTAATAAACTAAGTACAGCTGATGCAGTTTTTCTCTACTCAGTTACTAGTTAGGACTAAAAAAACACAGGACTAGTGACTCTACTAACCCTACTAGGCAATGACTCTACTAACCCTACTAGTCAGTGACTACTAACCCTACTAGTCAGTCAGTGACTACTAACCCTACTAGTCACTGACTACTAACCCTACTAGTCAGTCAGTGACTACTAACCCTACTAGTCAGTCAGTGACTACTAACCCTACTAGTCAGTGACTACTAACCCTACTAGTCAGTGACTCTACTAACCCTACTAGTCAGTGACTACTAACCCTACTAGTCAGTGACTCTACTAACCCTTCTAGTGAGTCAGTGACTCTACTAACCCTACAAGTCAGCCAGTGACTCTACTAACCCTGCTAGTCAGTGACTACTAACCCTACTAGTCAGTCAGTGACTCTACTAACCCTACAAGTCAGTCAGTGACTCTACTAACCCTACTAGTCAGTGACTAACCCTACTAGTCAGTGGCTACTAACCCTACTAGTCAGTCAGTGACCCATGAAATGTCATTTTAGAAAAAAAAGTACAACAAAGTGCATAAATCATGGCTGACATCTCTAACAATTTTACGGTCATTTCCAGCCAGAAGAAACTAGTTGGTCAATATGAAGACTTTTGGACTGAACTGTTCTGTGCTGAAAAATAAAGTCTGCTGTACTTTGCCAAAAGGTTTAAAACTAACTGTTGTGCTTTAAGACAGTTTTGTTCCCTTCATTACTAACAGACTGAAACCAGCAGCAGCTGATCTTTTCCATGGTGTGGATGTTTGGACTTGTGGAAGGTTTAAACATTAGGCTTGACTACCTTTATTATGAAGTTTCTCAGCTGCCTTCAGCAGTCGTTGATCTCACATGATCAATACAGTTCTGCTGCGAACAATGTGGCTGTTAACCCTAACCCAAACCACCCTAACCTTAACCCGCTAACCCTAACAACCCTACTAACCCTACTAACCTTAACCCAAACCACCCTAACCTTACCCTGCTAACCCTAACCTCCTAACCCTACTAACACTAACCCTACTAACCTTAACCCAAACCACCCTAATCTTAACCCGCTAACCCTAACCCATTAATCCCAACCCAAACCCTACTAACCCTACCAACCCTACTAACCCTACTAATTCTAACCCTATTAACTCTAACCTGCACACATCAATATGAGCCAAACTGTATTTTCATACTCAGTCTAGGTCCTGTATATTTTGTGGAGGACACTCACAGAGGAACTGATCATTCTAACTAAACACTAAAGTAACAGCTTTTAGTTTTCCACAGCTGGTCATCATGAATTCATGAACTTTCCTGCTGGAACTCAGTGCTGCTCAGACTTCCCCTCCTGTGGACTTCTGATGCTGCTGGAGGTTTAGTAAAGGTTCATTACTGAGAACCGTCTTTATGTAAGGTCCAGTTGTGATGTGAAACTCTGGAGAGAGCTGAGCAGCATTCAGAACATCAGAACATCTGCTCCTGGTGACAACATGCAGTCTGAGCTGTAGAACTGAAACAGTTTGTTCAGCAGCATAAAGGCCAGTCTGACTTCATGCTCTGGTCTGAAGCGATGACATGGATTTATTGTCCAGTCCAGACAAAGAGACTCTGCAGCTTCAGCTTTAGTCCAACAGCAGACAGAAGCTTTCAGTGTGACAGAATCATGCTGCCAAGTCTGACAAACTCAGCTTCCTCTTTTCAACTGTTGGAAAACACCAGAGCCATCATGTGACTTCACTGCTTCACGCTCAGACGGCAGCAGAATCCATGCTGGTGTAAAGGACAGAATCTGTAAAGCTACAAGACTCAGACCTGAACTAGCATCAGACTGATTCATCCTGAGGCTGGAAGAAGAGGAACAAACACCGAGATGTCAGAAAACTCAAACCCTCCACCTAAAAATAGTCTCTGCTGATCATGTGACCTTTTTCTAAATGTGTTGCTCAGAACTCTGAGCTGTTTGCTGAATGAACAGTCAAATAAACAGTCAAGTAAAAAGGTGATCGGTGACTACACTACTGATGCACTCCTCTGTCCTCCATTTATTCCATCTTTTCTATAAGAAGCACTGAAAATCTGAAACAGCGTTAATTAAAACAGGAAACTGAACAAAAAGTCAGAATTAAACGATCAAAACAGGAATTCTTTTCTGATAACAATAATACTAACATCCTGATCAGGTCTGAATGGGGTCATTCTGGAGATAACGAGGCCTTTAGAACTGTAAAGCTTTGGTGATCAGATCGTTTCTTATTCTGCTGTCAGGTTTTCTAGGTTCTAATTTAGAAAACTGATTAAAGCAGGAAAGTCTCTGAAACTGTTTTTCTGTTCAGTTTCCTCAGAGATTCGCTGCTGTCAGCAACAGGAGTCTTTACTCAGTTTCATGCTAATGTTAGCATGAAGCTGAATGCTAACTCTGTTGTTTAGCAGCTAATGTTAGCATGAAGCCGAATGCTAACTCTGTTGTTTAGATGCCAATGCTAGCATGAAGCAGAATGCTAGCTCTGTTGTTTAGCTGCTAATGTTAGCATGAACCAAAATGCTAACGCTGTTGTTTAGCTGCTAATGTTAGCATGAAGCAATGCAGACATGGAGGACTTTGGAGCTCATGTTCATCTGGAGAAAGCTGAGCAGCAGAAACTTCTCCTAGAACACCAGAAGCTAACAGCTGTAGCTTTAAACAAAGACTCGTACAGGAAGTGAGTGAGTTCCAGCAGCTGTTAGTACTGAGAGGAAAACACCATATAGTAGACGTTAGAGGACAAACTGTACATAGATTTATACAGAGAGCAGCCAGGAGACCTACTGAGGTTCTTCAGAACATCAGGCTGCTCCATCCCTTTAGTTTAACTTAGGATGTGTGGAAGGAGAGACAGGTACCTTTAAAAATTAAAATCATCTGAATAATACAACACTTCAGTTGGCAATTTTACTCAGAGGAAGAAAAAGAAAACTGCAAAGAAAAAAACTGCTTTTTGCACCTTCTTAGCTGAAGTGGAGATAAACCATGTGTTTCCATGTGGCTCCAGCAGAGATCTGACCATCTTCAACCTTGACCTCTGTCAGGGCTTCATTCAGGTTTTCTTTAAACATTTAAACTCCAGGATTCTTCCAGTAGTGACTCACTGTTTACCCCAGAAGATCTGGAAGCAATGAGACTCCTGGAGATCCACAGAGTTCAGCACTGATAGACTGACTTCTCCAACAGCTGGTTTATTTAGGATCTAGTGTTTGTAGCACCCATGTCCTGGTGTTAAATGTGGTCTGTCTGGGTTTGTTTAAAGGCACACAGGAAACATGGCAGCAGGAATCATGAGGTCTGAGGAAGCTCTGGAGACCTTCAACCATCCAACCACCAGTGGATGGGCCTCAACAGCTGATCTCTGACCTGGAAGTCTTTGGTTCAGAGTTGTGTAAAGGGCACTTTGAATACACCTGCATACTGACATCACTAATTAACCATTTTCACCGGAAACTAACATGCCAATTATGTTCTTAAATCACCAACTGTTTGGTCAATGAAACTTAAACTGTTAGCAAACATCTGTGATGAAACCCTCAGAATCCACGGTGACATCCTCAAATGTCTGGTTTTCTCTGAGCAACAGTCAAAAGGCCAAATATCTCCACTTTACTGATGTAAACCTGGAGGTCTGATCGGGTATCTTAGTACCAGCTGTACAGACCAGACAGCATGCATAGAAACTACATTAATTCCAGGTGTAAATGCAATTAGGAGGTCTTTTTGTCCAGACCCGGATAGTCAGACATGCTCCAGGTTGAAGATGGATGGAGTTCTGCTTTGGAAGCATCTTTCAGAACAACAAACCACAGATCTGTTGCTGGACTCAATGGCTTCAAATCGTCTAGAAGTGGTTCATAACGTGCCCTGAGAAACAGAGAAAGAGAGAGTACAAGGTGTCGCCCTGCAGTAGCCTGTTAGCATGGTGCCCTGCAGTAGCCTGTTAGCATGGTGCCCTGCAGTAGCCTGTTAGCATGGCGTCCTGCAGTAGCCTGTTAACATGGCGCTAGTGGTCCATCCATACCACCTCTTTAAATAAGTAACAGTCAGTGAGAAGCAGATTAAAAAAAAGAAACGCAGCATTAGAAAACTCAACGGGAATCTGCAATAAGTGTTCCTATGTGTGTCTGAGTTAGCCCTGGTCCACCTGTTCACAGGAATTAACCCCACCCAACCCAGTGATGTCATCACCAAGCGTCAGTGGAGAGCAGGTGTAGAACAGAAGACAAAACTAAGCAGGTTCTGGACAGAAGGAACACCTGGAAACAGCTGCTGACGGCTTTAAAACCTAGAAAGACTCCGAGCAGCAGAGGAAAGAAGGCAACCAGACCAACACATGGGAGGGAACACCACAGAAGAAGAGTGGGGTTAGAGGTCATTTACAGTGGTTTGAAGGTCAGGAGACCGGAGCTCTCAGCAGAAGTCTGTTTAAAGTCACAGTGAACAGTAAGGCAGAGAGCAAGCGTGGAGGGTAGTAGTGGTGCTGATTACAGTCAATGAGGAGGGGAACGCCACTCTGCTTAGGAAAAGGCACCGTGGAACAACTTTCCATTGCCCTCCTCCCGATCAGTTCCCTCACTGCAGCATCAGCTGCTTGAGATTGTCGTGCAAAATGGTGTCTTTGACGTCCCGGAACACCAGCCGGATGTTCTCAGTGTTAATGGCCGTGGTGAAGTGGTGGTACAGTGGCTTCTGCTGCTGCTCGCGGCGCTTTTTGCGAAAGCATTCAACCAGGAAGCGCTGGACGTCTGCCAGGCTGGTTGGGTCACCTGAGAACTCAGGAAAATAGTCTTTGATGGATACCTGCTTGACCTTCTCCTCCAGGAGGTCTGTCTTGTTGAGGAACAGGATGATGGAGACGTTGCTAAACACCCGGTTGTTGACAATGGTCTCGAAGATGTTGAGGGACTCGCTGAGCCGGTTGGTCTGTCGGTCCTCCATCAGAACCTGGAGAAGGCAGATATGTGAGGTTAAAGGTAACAGTGACGAGTATTTCTCTAATGAGAAGAAGGTTGGTTGAGTTCTACTGCAGAAAGACCTGAGATAAAAATGGCTTCTAACTATAGTAACATATAGGGCTGGGCGATAAATCGATTTTATCGATTAATTCGACTCTGTACTTAATGTCAATTTGTTTTAATGAAAATCGATTTTCTCATCAGCACCCGCCACCAATGCCTGCCTGAATCTGTCCTCGTTTTAGGTCACCGATGCCTAGTTCCGAAGTTTGAGGACAGTTTCACGATGTGTGGAATCTCTGCACACCGCATCCAATTTGCATAAAATAGAAGTCAGTCTACTCTATGCAAATGAGCTGCAGCCCTCTCCAGGTAAACACACCTGATCGCAGCGGAAAATGCACCGCAACCAGACCAGCATGCCACATGCGGCGCATTTCCAGCTGTGATCTGGTGTGTTTACCTGGAGAGGGCTGCAGCTCATTTGCATAGAGTAGACTGGACTCCGGCGTGCGGAGATTAGGTAGGGGGTAAAAAAAAAAAAAAATCGGATAAATCGTGAATCGGGATTTTTTGTGAAAAAAATCTGAGATTTTTTTTTTTTTAGGCCATATTGCCCAGCCCTAGTAACATGTTCTTTCAGCTTTTTACTACAGCAGGAACATTTCAAAGTGGTTCCCTGGTCAAAGCTCTCCTCTGAGGTACACCTCAAACCAAACCAGAACCTAGAAGAAGCTTCATCTTCATGATTTCCCGGATGTAGAAACAGGAATGTACAAAGTGGACTTTGATTCTACAGCCCTGTTCTACTGCACAAACTCAGTTGAACTGTTGGTTCTGCTTCTCTGAAGAATGCAGTCAGCTCTGTTCTACGTCTGTCAGCAAGATTATACAGAAAATATCAGCCCTACTGCATGCAGCTTGGTGGAGAGGAGGACCACCAGGAGAACCTATGAAGTCCAGACCACTGAACATTAGTAGACCTTGATCAGGTGGAAGATGTACTCTCCAAGTACCTCCAATCATCTCCACTGTTCTCTGCCTGAGTTTTTGTGTCTTTCTTCCTCCTACTTTGTGTCCTGATACCTTACAGCTGGTACTTCTGGAGCTGCATGTTTTCTGTTCCTTCTTCACCAGACTGGTCAGGACAGTTTCTCCTTCCCTTCCGTCAGGGGCGGATCTACTGGGGTGGCATAGGGTGGCAACTGCCACCCCTAGAAGATGCCTTGCCACCCCGGCTGCCACCCCAGTTCTGAACGATCTAATTCAAAAATATGTACATGAAAAGTTGTGGCCGGCCGTACAGAGCGAAAGTCCAGGAAAAACGAATAACGTGAGAAGCTCCGATGTCCGAGTGCTTTCGAATGCACCATGTAGACGTCACGTCCTGTACAGTCTATGCTGCTACAGATACGAGGCGACACGCCCCCCTGAGGGGGCTGTTCTTAGACCTCACTCATGTGGATGACAGCTGGACTTCAGTGTGACAGTAAGACACTAGTTAGACTGGGTTAGACTACATGGTAATATAACTCTTCACAATGTATTAAACGCCAATAGTGTCTAAATTCACATAAAGTGTTTGCTTGCGAGACGAGCCACGGTTTCCAGTGAGTCTGGGCCTTGCTAATTTTTACTTATGTAGCTAGCTAATGTTAGAGAACAGCCACAGAAGGATGGTGGGGGATCGTCTGTGGAAGTTTTTCTTTTCTTTCTTTTTGATAATTACAACCTGTGGTTCTGACAACAGACTGTAAGTCAAAAGAAATCAAATATTCAAGACTTTATAAGACTTTACATGACATTAAAGTGTAACCAAACCCCCAGTCACAGCAGGTTTTCATGCACTGTTTGAAAACTACATCCTCCTTGTTTAATGCTGTTTTTTTTTTTTATATATAATATTTGGTGTCAAGGTCATAATAACACCAACATTGATGTGTTTCATCATAGTACAGTCATATCACTTAATTTACAGCTGAAAAACGTTTACATGTTAAGTATCTCTTTAAAGGTTTAAATTGTACACATCAGATTGTATCATAGTTAATAATGAAAATTATCAAAGGAAAATACATAGTTCAGTCAGTGTGATTCTTGTAGGAGACAGTAAAGTATGAAGAGGAAGGGAACCAGCAGCAGCTTTTCCCAGCCTAAAAGAAGAGAGGAGGAAGAGCATCCCAGAGAGAAGATGGAGGAGGAAGAGTTCAGAGAGAGAAATGAAGGCATGCAGAGCTCAGACAGCGAAAGGTAAATCAGAGACTATCTCTGGTCCAGCTGCTATGAATATTGCTTTAGTATAATATATCTGAGTAAGAGGTACACCTGTCACAATAATTACCTTTTTGGACAAATTATTATCTGATGTAGTTAGTCTTTTAATTTTAATATGATAAGTAGATCCTTAATTCGTAAGAATATCCAAATATTGGAATTATAGAATTATTGTAAGAAATGTCTCAAATAAAGAGCATAAAAAAATAAAACCACAAATCTAAGACAATAAATAAAATTATCTGGACTCTGACTCTGTTCTAGATGAATTGATAATGTAATTATTGTGGCAGGAAGAACATAAGTATAGATCACACAAATGCAGATTTCCCAAAACAGTGCATAAGAGAGACATTGTCTAGTCTTAATCTAATTTGTTGCTAAATTTAAGACACATTTTAACATATCTAGCATTTGGTTTCTTCAAAGTGTATAAGGTTGACTTTATTTCAGTTTAAATATTTTCCTCTTTCTGCTAGACATATCAAATCACATATTGTGATTGACAGCTAATAAGAACAACTCATGTTTAGGATTGACTGACAAATACAAATGATATTTACTTAACATACTTATTTCAGCAGTATTTGCGTAATTTGAGTAATGTTGCTAACAGACAGACAGACAAACCAATGCCACATGACTGCCAAGGCCCTGCCTCCTTGGCAGAGTGTAAATATATATATATATATATATATATATATATATATATATATATATATATATATATATATATACATATGTATATCTCAAAGTGCTGCTTCAGGGGTTGTTCAGTTTCTCTATGATACTGGAGGTCTTGACATGCTATGTAGAGTCTCCTGAGATGATGAGCTGATTTGGCAGTCAAGAGGTTTCATGCAGATGTACAAAGTTCCATGAATTGAAGTACCTGAACATCTTCTACTTAAACTACCAGGAGATCTCCAAGCCTCTGTGTTGAAGACCACCGGGACCATCTTTAGGAGAAACCTGCAGCTCACCTCACTCTACTGTGAGATCTTCTGCTCCAGGTTTCAGTGAAACGTAGAAGCTGTCATAGACTCACCTGGTCGTATTCAGACGAGGAGACGAGGAAGAGGATGGAGGTGACGGAGTCGAAGCATTCGAACCAGCGTCGTCTCTCAGAGCGCTGACCACCCACATCCACCATTTTGAAGGGCACATTCTTAATCTCAAAGTTGTACTCGTGGATGCCTTTAGTGGGCTTTCTGGCCAGAAGGATGTCCTGCTGGCTGGGAAGGTAGTCCTGCAATTAGATCATCGATTCATTAGAAGAAGGTTCCACAGATTCAACAGTTTCCAGTCCTTCCAAGTTTTACACCAAAACTTCTCAGCACAGATTCAGTCCAATAATAATAATAATCATAATAATGATAATAAGAATAACAATTATTATTATTATACAATTGGTACAAGTTGCTAAAAAGGAAGATTGTTCATAGAACCTCATTTATCTTGAAGAACAACTCATCCTGGATATTATTGATTTAAAAAAAAGAATAAAATCAAAAACATCTGTATGGATAGCTCCATCTGCATTTCCTGGTTTAGCAGACAGAACTCACATCATCATTTCAACAATAACTTCACTGATTTTTAAATATTCTTCTGATGCTCTTTCACCATACAATTTTACACAAAACCTACAAATACAGGAACATAGGATTAATAAAATGAGAATAAATGAGTTCATTTTATTTTATTAAGAAAAGCAGCGGTGCTCCTACCATTAAAAAACAAAACCAACAATAAGAACAAATCATGTTGTGTATATTGCTGCTGATTTATGAAATAAAAATGAAATTTGAGAGTCAATGCTGCCTCCAAAGTTCTTGTTGAGTTTTAGATGGTTGTTTCTGGAACCAAACCAACGTCCATCATTTAGGTCCAGTTCACACCACGACTGGTCGACATGTGGAGGTCTCCATTTATTCCTCAGATCTTTGTACTTTCCATCTGAGTCTTCTTCGTCCTCTCTCTGGTCTGAAAATGAGCATCAGTGTCTCCTCCATTCAGAACAGAAATCTTGTCTGACCACCAAGGTCTGAGCCCAGAAACCAGCAAATAAAGACTTTGACCTTCTGGTGTCTCAGATTAAGTCCTACAAACCAACTGTTGGACCACACTAGAAACCAAACATGTTCATCATCTGAATGTCTGTCCTGGACTGTGAAGAAAAAAAGGTCTCCAGGAAAAGAGGAAGATGTGATGCTGTTTAAGGGGAGACAGCTCATATTTTTCAGAATAGCTGTACAAGATTATATGTTTTCATGGTGAAAAAATCCATCAACAGCTGAAGAACTAAAAGAAGAAGTACACTGCCTCACCTCCACACTGCTGACCAATTTAAAGCTTGAAGTTTGGTTTTGGTTGGTCAGACCTCCTTAAGGTGGTATCAGACTGGGTTGAGGTTCTGAAACTATCCGACAGGTTCGTTTCGACTATAAATCCAGCTTCCTTGTGTTCTAGGGAGTGACGGCAGACTTCATCAATGATGAATGAAACTCTGATGTAACATCATCACGAAACGTGAGGCTGAGGGAATGACTCCAGCAGATCCACATTCACAGCATTCCAGAGGAGAGGAGTCATCGGAGAGACTGGAGGAACCCGGATACTGTCCCCAGGATGTCGTCTGACTTATTATTCAGACAGAGCAGGAAGAGAGCTTCAGAAACACAAGGAAGAAACCAAGCAGGACCAAAGCACAGCAGTAGGGTTCTTCTTTACCATGAATATGTTTAATCCATCCTTGTTGTTCTCATAGCGGAAGATAGATGTAGCTAAAGATAGACGTAGATATAGCTGGAGATAGATGTAGCTTTAGATAGATGTAGCTGAAGATACATGTAATTGAAGATAGATATAGCAGAAGGTAGATGTAGATGAAGATAGATGTAGCTGAAGATAGATGCAGATGTAGCTGAAGATAGATGCAGATGTAGCTGAAGATGGATGCAGATGTAGATGAAGATAGATGTAGCTGAGGATAAATGTAGATGAAGATAGATGCAGATGTAGCTGAAGAAAGATGAAGCTAGATGTAGATAGATGTAGTTGAAGACAGATGTAGATGAAGGTAGATGTAGATGTAGCTGGAGATAGATGTAGATGAAGATAGATGTAGATGAAGATAGATGTAGCTGAAGATAGATGCAGATGTAGCTGAAGATAGATGCAGATGTAGATGAAGATAGATGTAGCTGAAGATAGATGTAGATGAAGATAGATGCAGATGTAGCTGAAGACAGATGAAGCTAGATGTAGATATATGTAGCTGAAGTTAGATGTAGCTGAAGATATATGTAGATGTAGGTAGATGTAGTTGAAGATAGATGTAGATGAAGACAGATATAGATGTAGCTGAAGATAGATACACATGTAGCTAAAGATAGATGTACCTGAAGATAGATGCAGATGTAGCTGAATATAGATTTAGATAAATGTAAATGTAGCTGAAGATAGATGTAGATATAGCTGAAGGTACATGTAGATGTAGCTGAAGATAGATGTAGATGAAGATAGATGTAGATGAAGATAGAGGTAGATGATGATAGATGCAGATGTACATGAAGACAGATGTAGCTGAAGATAGATGTAGATGAAGATAGATGCAGATGTAGCTGAAGACAGATGAAGCTAGATGTAGATAGATGTAGCTCAAGATAGATGTAGATGAAGATAGATGTAGATGTAGTTGAAGATAGATGTAGCTGAAGATAGATGTAGATGTAGCTGAAGATAGATGTAGCTGAAAATAGATGTAGCTGAAGACAGATGTAGCTGAAAATAGATGTAGCTGAAGATAGATGTAGCTGAAGATAGATGTAGCTGAAGATAGATGAAGGTAGATGTAGATAGATGTAGCTGAAGATAGATGTAGATGAAGATAGATGCAGATGTAGCTGAAGATAGATGTAGCTGAAGATAGATGTAGATAGATGTAGCTGAAGATAGATGTAGATGAAGATAGATGTAGATGAAGGTAGATGTAGATGAAGGTAGATGCAGATGTAGCTCAAGATAGATGTAGATGAAGACAGATGTAGCTGAAGATAGATGTAGCTGCAGATGAAGATAGATGTGGCTGAAGATAGATGCAGATGTAGATGAAGATAGATGTAGCTGAAGATAGATGTAGCTGAAGGTAGATGTAGATGAAGATAGATGCAGATGTAGCTGAAGACAGATGAAGCTAGATGTACATAGATGTAGCTGAAGATAGATATAGCGGAAGGTAGATGTTGCTGAAAATAGATGTAGCTGAAGATAGATGTAGCTGAAAATAGATGTAGATGAAGGTAGACATAGCTGAAGATAGACGTAGATGAAGATAGACGTAGCTGAAGATAGATGTAGCTGAAGGTAGATGTAGCTGAAGGTAGATGTAGCTGAAGGTAGATGTAGATAGATGTAGATGAAGATAGATGTAGATGTAGCTGAATATAGATGTAGATAGATACAGATGTAGCTGAAGATAGATGTAGCTGAAGATAGATGTAGATGAAGATAGATGTAGATATAGCTGAAGATAGATGTAGATGAAGATAGATGTAGATATAGCTGAAGATAGATGTAGATGAAGATAGATGAAGATAGATGTAGATGAAGATAGATGAAGATGTAGCTGAAGATAGATGAAGACAGACGCAGATGAAGATAGCTGCAGATGTAGCTGTAGATGAAGATAGATGTAGATGTAGATGTAGCTGAAGATAGATGTAGATGAAGATAAATGAAGCTGTAGCTGAAGATACACTATATTGCCAAAAGTATTCGCTCACCTGCCTTGACTCGCATATGAACGTAAGTGACATCCCATTCCTAATCCATAGGGTTCAATATGACGTCGGTCCACCCTTTGCAGCTATAACAGCTTCAACTCTTCTGGGAAGGCTGTCCACAAGGTTTAGGTGTGTGTTTATGGGAATTTTTGACCATTCTTCCAGACGCGCATTTGTGAGGTCACATACTGATGTTGGACCAGAAGGCCTGGCTCTCAGTCTCCGCTCCAATTCATCCCAAAGGTGTTCTATGGGGTTGAGGTCAGGACTCTGTGCAGGCCAGCCAAGTTCATCCACACCAGACTCTGTCATCCATGTCTTTATGGACCTTGCTTTGTGCACTGGTGCACAGTCATGTTGGAAGAGGAAGGGACCAGCTCCAAACTGTTCCCACAAAGTTGGGAGCATGGAATTGTCCAAAATGTCTTGGTATGCTGAAGCATTCAGAGTTCCTTTCACTGGAACTAAGGGGCCAAGCCCAGCTCCTGAAAAACAAAACCACAGCATAATGCCCCCTCCACCAAACTTTACACTTGGCACAATGCAGTCAGACAAGTATGGTTCTCCTGGCAACCGCCGAACCCAGACTCAGCATCCGCTGACCCCGCTCCGTCAGTTTACGTGGCCGACCACTTGGTGGCTGAGTTGCTGTCGTTCCCACACACTTTCACTTTCTTATAATACAGCTGACAGTTGACTGTGGAATATTTAGGAGCCAGGAAATGTCACGACTGGATTTGTTGCATAGGTGGCATCCTATCGCAGTTCCACGCGGGAATTCACTGAGCTCCAGAGAGCGAGCCATTCTTTCACAAATGTTTGTAAAAGCAGTCTGCATGCCTAGATGCTTCATTTTATACACCTGTGGCCATGGAAGTGATTGGAACACCTGATTCTGATTATTTGGATGGGTGAGCCAATACTTTTGGCAATATTGTGTAGATGTAGATGAAGATAGATGTAGATGAAGATAGATGCAGATGAAGATAGATGTAGCTGAAGATGGTTCTCTGACTCTGGCAGTATGCTGGGCTCATTGTTCTGCTAACTCAGAAACCTTTAAGACTCAGAACTGTACAGGAGTCAGAGATGTAGTGACTAGAGATGTTCTGATCAAGACAGATATATCCCAGTCTGGTACCATTTTCTACAATAACACACACTTCAAGTACATTAAAGTTATTAAAATGCATCCAGTGTGACTGTATGACTACTGAATAGCTCAGTAACGCATTAAAATGTGCTTCTGCATCCAAACTGGGCTCTCATGAACCTCGTAAAGCTCCAGCAGGCCACAGCTTAAATGTAAGTAGAGGTTAGTTCGAGGTTAGTTAGAGGTTACGTAGAGGTTAGTTAGAGGGTTAGGTAGAGGGTTAGTTAGAGGTTAGGTAGAGGGTTAGTTAAAGGTTAGTTAGAGGGTTAGTTAGAGGTTATGTAGAGGTTAGGTCCTGAATATATATATCCTGAAATATGGGACAAAGTCAGACCTAGAATATGATATAATGTTTGAAGTAGAAAGAGTGAGTTAAAGAATGTTGATTATTATTATTATTTTAATTATTATTATTAATCAGTTTATGTAATAAACCCCTTCTAAAATCAGTTTTCTGACTGAGGTTGAGGTTTCTGAGGTGGATCTCAGACTTTACAGCTCAGTCCTCTGAATGAGTCTGACCGCTGAGGAACACCGACTGCTGCTCCAGGAAAACTTCAGTAATCTCTGGTGTGTGAGCTGCAGACACCTCATAGTTCAGGTCCATGATCTCCAATAAACATCTCAGCATCACAGTTGAGCTCTGACAGTCTGAGGGATGAACCCACTCACCACATGGAGGTAAAAGACTACAAATAGGTGCATATCTGAGCCAGACTCCTCCCATGTTTCAGCTCCTCCCATGGTAAACCTGGTCTAGATCCACCTCCATCACCAGAGAAGATCCTCCACATGAAGGTTGGACCAGCCAGAGCTTCAGTTTGAGCTCCTTGAGAAAAATGTTCAACTGCTAGACTAGTAGAGAGAACTGTGGAACTGCTGATGACACCGAGTCATGTGATCTCTGAGTCATCACTGACAAGCTCACGCAAAACCAACAGCATAGAACAGAACCGAATAGAACAGAACAGAATAGAACAACATAGAGCAGAATAGAATAGAACAGAACAGAATAGACCAGATAAACTTTACTGTCAGTCCCAAACGGTGACAGAAACTCTCCTTTGACAGACTCTAGCAATAAAAATGCAACACATAAAACACAGCATGTATAATATAAAGATTTTTTTTAAAAAAAATGTATGTATGTATGTATGTATATATATATATATATATATATATATATATATATATATATATATATATATATATATATATATATATATATATATATATATATATATATATATATATACAGTGGGGATTGAAAGTTTGGGCACCCCAGGTAAAAATTTGTATTAATGTGCATAAAGAAGCCAAGGAAAGATGGAAAAATCTCCAAAAGGCATCAAATTACAGATAAGATATTCTTATAATATGTCAAAAAAAAGTTAGATTTTATTTCCATCATTTACACTTTCAAAATAACAGAAAACACAATAATGGCATCTGCAAAAGTTTGGGCACCCTGCAGAGTTAATACCTTGTACTGCCCCCTTTGGCAAGTATCACAGCTTGTAAACGCGACAAAAGTCTTCCAGTTCTTTGAGATTTCTGGGCTGTCTGTCACGCACTGCTCTTTTAAGGTCTATCCATGGATTTTCAATGATGTTGAAGTCAGGAGATTGTGAAGGCCATGGCAAAACCTTCAGTTTACGCCTCGATGTAATCCACCGTGGATTTTGAGGTGTGTTTAGGATCATTATCCATTTGTAGAAGCCATCCTCTCTTTAACTTCAGCTTTTTCACAGATGGCATCAAGTTAGTGTCCAAAATTTGCTGAAATTTTATTGAATCCATTTTTCCTTCTACTCGTGAAATGTTCCCTGTGCCACTGGCTGCAATACAACCCCAAAGCATGATTGATCCACCCCCATGTTTAACAGTTGGACAGAGGTTCTATTCATTAAATTCTGTGCCCTTTCTTCTCCAAACGTACCTTTACTCATTCTGGCCTAAGAGTTCTATTTTAACCTCATCAGTCCACAGAACTTGTTTCCAAAATGCATCAGGCTTGTCTATATGTTCATTTGCAAACTTCAAACGCTGATTTTTGTGGTGAGGATGTAGAAGAGGTTTTCTTCTGATGGCTCTTCCATGAAGACCATATTTGTACAAGTATCTCTTTATAGTGGAATAGTGTACCACAACTCCAGTGTCTGCCAGATCTTTCTGGAGGGATCTTGCAGTCAAACGTGGGTTTTGACTTGCTTTTCTCACAATCCTGTGAACTGTTCTGTCTGATATTTTTCTTGGTCTTCCAGATCTTGCTTTAACTTCCACTGTTCCTGATGACTGCCATTTCTTAATTACATTCCGAACAGAGGGTATTGGCATCTGAAAATGCTTTTCTATCTTCTTATAGCCTTCTCCTGCTTTGTGAGCATCAACTATTTTCAGTTTCAGTGTTCTAGACAACTGCTTAGAAGAACCCATGGTGTTGATTGTTGGGGCAAGGTCAGATGAATCTGGGCATTTAAAACCTTTGAGATTGACATCACCTGGTCTTTCCAGACGATGACTGTGAACAATCCATGACACTGTCAGGTCTCAGCTTTCCAAAGGGGGTGGTGCATGCTATAAACTCTGCAGGGTGCCCAAACTTTTGCAGACACCATTATTGTGTTTTCTGCTATTTTGAAAATGTAAATGATGGAAATAAAATCTAACTTTTTTTGACATATTATAAGAATGTATCATCTGGAATTTGATGCCTTTTGGAGATTTTTCCATCTTTCCTTTGCTTCTTTATGCACATTAATACAAATTTTTACCTGGGGTGACCAAACTCCCATGATCCCCACTGTATATATATATATCAGAGCGTACGGCCGTCTGAAGGAAACGTTAAAAAGAAACAAATACAAAGTGAAAGTATGAAAGTTTTGTACGAAGCTAAGACGTTAATTAACCTGAGAACAGCATTCTAACAAATATGATGTATTTTTAACTCACTGTGCTCATTCTACATTCATGTTGCACGAATATAATAAATATAAATATAATACTTTATGTGTTTAAAGTATATTATTCTATTTTCACCAAAGCCAGCCACCAAATATAATTTCCACTCATTTGTGTTTTTCTGCAGAACAATTTTTCGTTGAGTTCAGTTTCAGTAATTTCATATAATTATTGCAAATACAGGAAAGATATGGCAAAGGCAGTTATAACATATTTAGATCAACTCTGCTGTTTCCCACAATATTTAGTCTAAACAAGTTCAATAGTTTTATAACTTCTGGTGCAGTAGAAATATTTCATTTAATCAGTTAAAGCGTGTTTCAGTGCAGCTTTATTAAGAAAAACTGTAGTGGTTTTATTTTAACATAACTAAGAATTAGGAATTATGTTTATGTCTCAGAAATAAATCTGTTTGCGTATATTTTATTTTTCTTTTCTTTGGAGATGAGCAGTGTTTGTGGAACATCCAGATGTATCTGCAGGTAGCTTCATGGAGAACCAGCCTAGTGTGGAGATGTGACTAAATACAGGAAGACGACTGTTTCACTTCTGTTTTCCACTAACTAGCTGAGCGCTATCACACCGATCATCTGTGGAGGGATGTGAGGCTGTCAGTGAGTGGACAGGACTTACCGACTGGCCAAGCTTTTCCAAATTGTCCAGGAAATACTTCACTGACTCCCCCTGAGAGAAAAACAGAAATGAGTTTAGTCTCACATCACAGGACTTTAAACTGCTGCACATCTACCCCAGTTACACTAAGCTTTCCCTATAACACCATCCACCAATCAATCACCATCTGCCAATCAAACACCAGCCACCAATCACCATCCACCAATCATCATCCACCAATCAAACACCATCCACCAATCACCATCCACCAATCAAACACCAGCCACCAATCACCATCTACCAATCAATCACCATCCACCAATCACCAAATTCACTGTAAATGATTCAGATGTGCAGAGCTAAAACACACTAGAACTGGTTCTGTTGTAGGACACTGGTTCTATTGTAGGACACTGGTTCTGGACACTGGTGCTGTTGTAGGACACTGATACTCTGCAATGGTCAGCTGACCTGTGATACGTTCAGTGACCTCACAGTGATCAGTTTTCGGGAGCAGCTCCAGCTGATATGGACTCATTGATCTATGAATCAATCAGCAGCGTGCTGAGATGAACCCAGTAAATAACGAAAGAGACAGAATCCTTTAAACTTCACATCATTCTAAACCGTGTTACCTGACAGTCATTACCTCTAAGCAGAACACAGTATTTGCTCTTCAGTAAAAACTAGCAATTCAGATGTATGTTATTTATATTACAGGTAGGAACATTAGGAACCAGGGTGTTCTTCATTACTGACTTCTAAACATCTTATTGTTCCAACACATTTAGACCTGATATTAACCTGATAAATATCTAAAGGAGCAGGAAGCTGTGCTCCTCTTTGGGTTTAAGACTTTGGATTTTGGGCCAATTCTTGCATTAAAACCGCTAAAAAACCTTAAATTATGGCGAGCTGTACACAGTAAATTATTTCTGTTAATGAATAATTACTCATTGATTGATACCACAGCTGACTATCAGTTAAAATCCTTGAAGAAATCTTAGGAGATGCAGCAACATGTAGAGGAAAGCTTCACAAAATGACCACACCTGTAATATCCCAACAACAGCACAAAACACTGAAGCTCAGCCAGCCGAATCTTTGAATATCTGCTGGAGTCTCACTGCAGGACTCAGAGATAAAGATCCTGTTAGGAAGCTGTTAGAGCCTTAATCTAAACTTGTAGACAGCAATGTGGGTTACGGTTAGGGAGAAGGTCAGGCCTCCATCAGCTCTGCTCCATCAGCTGTAAGAAGACTTTTTCTCAGACTTCCAGTGTGGTCCGTTCACTCTTTAACCCAGTTACAGGACATCCCACAGTATCAAGCAAACATAAATACTGAGCTGATGGAGTCTCTAAATGTGAAAATTGTTTCTAAAATAACTGACAAATGATTCTGGGATCATCATGTGATGAATAACATTCAGAATTTAAAGTACCAAAACTCAGTTCACTGATTAACAACAACCGAATCCATCCTCTTGACTCGGCACCACTGGACCATCCCACCACTGGATCACTGGACCATCCCACCACTGGATCACTGGACCATCCCACCACTGAACCACTGGATCATCCCACCACTGGACCATCCCACCACTGGACCATCCCACCATTGGATCACTGGACCATCCCTCCACTGGACCATCCCTCCACTGAAGCACTGGACCATCCCACCACTGAACCATCCCACCACTGGACCATCCCACTGAACCACTGGACCATCCCACCACTGGACAATCCCTCCACTGAAGCACTGGACCATCCCACCACTGGACCATCCCTCCACTGAAGCACTGGACCATCCCTCCACTGGACCACTGGACCATCCCACCACTGGACAATCCCTCCACTGAAGTACTGGACCATCCCACCACTGGACCACTGGACCATCCCTCCACTGAAGCACTGGACCATCCCTCCACTGAACCACTGGACCATCCCACCACTGGACAGTCCCTCCACTGAAGCACTGGACCATCCCACCACTGGACCATCCCTCCACTGAAGCACTGGACCATCCCTCCACTGGACCACTGGACCATCCCACCACTGGACAATCCCTCCACTGAAGTACTGGACCATCCCACCACTGGACCACTGGACCATCCCTCCACTGAAGCACTGGACCATCCCTCCACTGGACCACTGGACCATCCCACCACTGGACCATCCCTCCACTGAAGCACTGGACCATCCCACCGCTGAAGCACTGGACCATCCCTCCACTAGACCACTGGACCATCGCTCCACTGAAGCACTGGTCCATCCCACCGCTGAAGCACTGGACCATCCCTCCACTGAACCACTGGACCATCCCACCTCTGCCCTAACCCTTGAAACTTCTACACAAGCTCAGATGTTGCACCAGAAGATACGGAGCTCAGCGAGGACACCTGGGAACACCAACAGGTCCTGGTCCATAAACAACATGCAGCCTGATACATCAACCTCAGTCCTCCAGGAGAGGACAGCAGATATTTAAGGAGAATGTATCAGGACCTCAGTAATAAACAGGCATTGTGTTGGTGGATAAACTGTGTGCTGATTGGAAGAAAAAAGAAAACTGAGCAGATGTAATGTCGGAGTAACTCATAAAGGAATGATTAGTGGATGTGGTCAGCTGATTGTTCTGAGTGAAGGGGATCCTAACAGCAACTAAATGCTGGATTCTGCTGCACAGCTCACACTGACACATTAACAATCCTCAGGAGTCACAATAGGCTGTGAGATCAGTTCTGTACAGCCAAGTGTTTGGATTTGTGTATTTACTCACCAGCTGGAACTCCCTGCGGCGATCGTAGGCGCTCTGGATGCCCTGGTCGGCCCACAGCGCCCGGATGGATGGCAGGTAGTGCTGAAAGACTTTGGGCTCCACCATACCGTGACCATGAGCCATCGCTGAACGGGTGTCGAATGCCATCATGGTGTCTCCGTGTCGTTGGTTGGATGGGTTCCCCCAGGAGATGTGAAGCTTCTCACGAGCATCCACCAACACTCGGATACCTGGGGGGGGAACAAACAGGTCAGAATTCTGTTCTAGTTCAGATTATCTGTCTCTCTGTGGATTGCAATTACTGGCTGCAACCATGACTGACTAATCTGCAGAGTGTGTTTAAAGAAACAACTCTGTCTTCAAAATGACAGAAATGGATGAATTCAGATTCAAACATCCAACAAACCACTGAAAATCCAAAGATATTTAGAAAAACATCATCTTTACGTATGAAAAGACACAAACACACAATTTTATGTATTAATAAACAAAGACATGATCAATTATTGAAACATGTGCAGTCTAGTCCATTAACTGACTGTGGCAGCTTCCATCTCAGAACAGATTCCATTACAGTCCATGATCCACAGGAAGACCAGGAACCAAAGACCCGTTCAGACAAACACTTCCTCCTATTGATGTGATGGAATCTGAATCACCCTGCGACAGACTGGCGACCAGTCCAGGTGTCCCCTGCCTTTGCCCCAAGTCAGCTGGGATAGGCTAAAGTCCCCCCGCAACCCTAATGAGGACAAAGCGGTGTATAGGTCATGGATGGACGGATCTGAATCAGCAGACTGTTCACATTTCCTTACAGGTAAGTGGAGGGAACAGAGATAAACCAGAACCTTCTGGATGGAAACCAAAAGAACCCAACTGAGGTGAAAATGGACAAAAGACATCTAACCATAAATCAGCATTTCTGCTTCTATATTTATGATCCAGCAGATTCTGTCATATTTCCAGAAGACATCTGATAAATCTATGAAAGAACCAAAACGTGAATGCTTCCATCATTCTGTGTTCTAGGATTCATTGGAAACCAACACTTAATGATTCACATGGTTGGTATCAATGGATGTAAACTTTTTTCACTACTGTTAGTCTGTAGCGCGACTCTAAAAGAAACCCTGATAAACCTTCAACGAAGTCAAAAGGTTCCATTTGTCTGGTAAAGTTCTACATGAGCACCATGATGAGTTCCAAGGATGACTTTAACAGAACTCCTTTTCTAAGGGTTATTTTAGTATTCAGTTGTTCCGACTTCGGGAATGGCTTCAAATTCTATGAAAACAGATAAATTCACAGCCATCAGCCACCATCTTTACCTTCTATGATGAGTCTGTTAATCTTTGAAAATCATTATTTGGTGGTGCAGAGCAGCAGCCTGGAGACAACTGCTGGTGAACATCAAGCCTTAAAGTTCTAGTCACTGTTTCAGACAAGCGTGCCATAATGGGAATTCATCAGTATTAAACCCCTCTGTGTTCTCTGCAGGTATATTGTGCTGTTCTTCACCTCTGAAACCATAATGTCATGTTGGAGTATTCTGGGTTTCCATGAGATCGTCGGTTTCCCAGTTGTTCTGAGGAGGACAGAACATTTCATGGTTCT
The DNA here is from genome assembly GCF_022539595.1 of Amphiprion ocellaris. Classification (NCBI taxonomy): domain Eukaryota; kingdom Metazoa; phylum Chordata; class Actinopteri; family Pomacentridae; genus Amphiprion; species Amphiprion ocellaris. The sequence continues at coordinate 33,233,388 of NC_072784.1, forward strand.
ACGGGACAAGGTCTAAACAGTTGATTTCTGGCTGATTTTTAAATGAGAAACGTAAAGTCATCATTTATAATTTAGAATGTTAAGCACACATTTGGATTCTTTTCTGGACAGAAATGCACACAACTCATTCAAGGACCGTCGGAAATATGGAAACATAGGAACAGTTTCTGTTTATCCAGTTTCTGGCTCTGATAGATGACATCATTTTGGTAACGTTTAAAACACAGCAAGGCTCTCAGACCTGCAAGTGGGCTAATCTGGTTCAGAAATGATCTCCGACATAGAAGATCAGGATCTAATAACGTGCTCTCTTCTTCAGGTGAGTCAGTTTAGAAATTCAGTCATGTGTTCCATAAACTACATTAATTTTAGTGCATTATGTATTGTAGGTCACCAGATGTGCTGCTTACCTTATGGCTAACCCTAGCCCTATTGCTAACCCTATGGCTAACCCTAGCCCTATAGCTAACCCTATGGCTAACCCTAACCCAACATCCCGTCTAATAAACGGAGAACATTCTGTGGTTCTAAATGAAGCCAAGAGGAACGTTTTCATTAAAACGTGTCTGAATGACAAAATGATTTCAACAAACTGCTGAATCCAACAATGTCCAACATGCTCCACCGGTCAGATCCTCCAATGAGACATCTTCAAACCGCTGACAGTTTCCTTTTAGCTGCAGCAGCTCCAGCATCAGGCTGAACCACGGCAGGTGTCAGAAACTTCCTCTGACTGGAGCTCAGCGAACTCTTCCAGCTTCCCTGTTTACCTCCTGAACCTCCCTGGATTCTGTTTGTGTCAATTCTCCATCTCAGAAAAGCAACTGGACTCCTTCTGGAGATGTTTCAGCTCTCATCAGGAGGCCTTCAAAGCTTATAATAAACTCAGTAAATAGAAACAAGCAGAATAAACTCAGTAAATAAAAACAACCAAATAAACTCAGCAAAAGTTACAGTTGGGGAACACTGATGCATGTTGGAGTCTAAACCTCCACAGACCAACATCTTCTGTTTGATTCCCACCGTAACATCGTCTGTGGATCATCAGAATCTTCTGAGAACCTTCCTCCTAATGCAGAAGGAACAGAAGACACTCGGACCAGGAAAGCAGTGAAGAAGTAGGCGGCTTGGTGGATCAGTGGTTTTCTCTGGTGCCTCACAGCTGAAGTCATGGTTAGAATCTAGTTCTGGTCTTACTGCTGGGTTCTGACCCGGTTCTCCAGCTCCAGGTTAATTGGTGGTTCTAAACTAGGTGTGACTCTGAATGAGTCTGTAGGCATCACACCTGTGATGGACTGCTTATCTGTCCAGGTGAACCCTGAAGCAGGTGAGTCCTGGGTCCTGAATCAGGTCGACTAGTGTTTCTCCACTTTTTGCTGATGTCATCTATTTATAGTTAGTAATACTCTATTTATTCATTTCTCATCCTTCATTCTATTATATATTGTATATATTATGTTATTTTAATTATGTATCTTTACTGTATATTGCTGCTGTAACATGGAAAATTTCCCCTGACATGGGGAGTAATAAAGGATTATCTTATCTTAACTTCTGTTTTGTGACTCTGTCGAACCATTGAAACAGACCAGTGACTAAACATTAAACTCCAGTTCAAGTCCAACCTTCTGCTGGAGAACCTCTGGCCCTGTAGTTGATGTTCCTTTGCCAGACAGATGCTTTATGAACATCTGACTCTCCTCAACTAGAATTACAGACGAGGACAGAATTTAAATGCAAGAACTTCCAGGTCTGACAGTGGATTTGTTCACTTTGAATATAATTAAAAAGATTTTTAAGAATATTAATGAATGTAAAAATGAAAGAAAAAAGAAACAATAAAACTGCTGCAGTTGACCTCCAGGAACCAGCTGGACCTTCTCTGTAGAACATTATGGACAGAAACATTATTTAGGCTCCAGAAAGGAAGACGTGGATCTAAAACTGGTTCTGATTTAACGGTGATGTTCGACTGGAGGCAGAAATACTCATTAGTTTGACCAATTAAATCTGAATTAATCTGAATTAAACAATTAATCTGAATTAATGAATTAAATCAGTCAAATGAAGCCGGACCAGGTCTCATTCACTGAGTTTAAACTCCTGAAGTCTTCCGTATTGAATTTTTCCTGCAGACAAACCAAAACTTCCAACACCAAACAAACATTAATTTAAAATGGCCTCTGATCTAGAACCAGAACCAGCAGAACCTCAGGAACCCATGAAGACCCTCACATGGAGTTCCCTACGTGTGGATTCTGTCATGTGCTCTCATGAATGAAGCCTGTAAACATCCAGCACCATGTGGACCTCCAGGGTTCTGCTGGTTCCTGTTCGAATATCAGAACTGGTCCGGTTCTACAGCAAGTCCTCAGAAACACAGACTGGGAGCCTCCGGTACCGAGTCCGGTCCAGACCAGCATAAACAACATAATAACAACAACATATAAACAACATAATAACAACATACAAACAAGACATAAACAACATAACAACATATAAACAACATGGGCGTTTCTCTGGACTCTTTGTGGAGCTGCAGCCGTTAGCTTAGCGGCTACTGACCGAACAGAACCGAACCCTGGAACAGCCTCACGGTTTAAACCCACCCGGACCCGATCCCGGTCCAGTCTCACCTTTAATAACGTTGCTGAAGATCGTGGCTCTGAAGTCCTCCTTGGCCTTCTGGTCGAAGTCCTGTCCGTGGATGATCCGCATCTGCTTCAGGAAGGTGGACTTTCCGCTCTCTCCCGCCCCGAGCAGGAGGATCTTCACCAGCCGCTTCACGTACGTCTTGTCGCGGTTGATGCACTTATCGATCTCCCGGGACTTCCGTAGCTGTTCGGCCTCCCCGCTGGTCAGGAGACAGTTCGGGAAAAACACCGACAGCACGGAGCGGGACGGCAGGAAGTCCGCCATCTTTACAACAGCTTCATCACACACGGGGACGCGCTCCGCATGCCCGCTGCCTGCTGCGTTCAGGGGCCACAGGAACAACGAGCTGCAGCATTTCACCGGTGGAACACCTCAGCCGGTCCATCCAGGACCGGAGCCAGAGTTTACCGGAAATAATGTTGGTTCAGAAACTAAATGCACCCTAACGGGTAAAATAGTGAGTTCAGAACCATAAATACTTTATGGATCGGAACTGCCATCACTGCATTCTATATTCTGTTGTTGTTATTAAAAGTTAGTAGTTTATAGTTCGGTTCTATGGTTCGGTTCTGGTCAGTCTACAACAAACTTCAGCTTCAAAGGAACTTACAATTTCCAATATTCATGAACGCAGCACTGAGTGGTACAGATGCTGGTGAGCTTCAGTGTTTGAATCAGAACCAGAACCAGACAGAATCCAGTCAGAACCAGAACTACAGACCAAATCCAGTCAGAACCAGAACCAGAACCATAGACTATCCAGTCTGTAGATCAATGAAGTGTTTTCCGTCTATAGAATTCTAAACTGTGTAATTCTGGTCAGAATCTCTGTCCGGTACCGGTCCAATACCAGTACCGGTACCAGTCTGCTCTGATGTGGAGGGTTGGTAATAATAAGAATTCTGATCATTCATCATTTATGGCCCAGTGAAATTATTAGAGTAAAAACCAAACAGGAGACCATCTTCCTGGTCCTGGTCTTATCTGGACCTCCGTTCTGTCCTTTCAGAACTAGACCAGTCATATCAGATTTTACTCAGAGCGGTTGTTGTTATAATAATATACGGTTTACATGATCCATAAAGTGATCAGTTTGTGTTTCAGAACCACCTCCTCCATTCAACCCTCCAGAGGAGACCTGGATGTGGATCATCTTCCTGAACAGAACCAGTGACCCGGTACCAGCTGGACTCTCCCATTCAGAGACCACCTCTCTGTCTGAAATGTTCTTTATGTTCCTGGAAATCTTTTCTCTTGATGTTTGACCTTTAAATATGTTTTAATGAACTAATTGTATTTTAGTGTAGTTATTCAGACCATCTATGAAGTTCTCAGAGGTTGAGACTCTCCAGCATCCAGACATCATCTACATCACCTACAGCATCTACATGATCTACATGATCTACAGAATCTACATGATCTACAGAATCTACAGCATCGACATCATCTACAGCATCTACATCATCTACAGAATCTACAGAATCTACAGCATCTACATCATCTACAGCATCTACAGCATCTATATCATTCCAGACAGCATCTACAGCATCTACATCGACATCATGTACATCATCTACAGCATCTACAGCATCTATATCATCCAGACATCATGTACATCATCTACAGCATCTACAGCATCTATATCATCCAGACATCATCTACATCATCTACATCATCTACAGCATCTACAGCGTCTATATCATCCAGACATCATCCATGAAGCTTTGTGTGCTCTGAGGCTGTGATGTTATAAAAAATAGATTTTTACATTCTGGATAATATCAGAGTAACAGACTCACTGTGTCATCACAAGTCTACCTATAAAACAATTTTAAAACACATTTATTTGGTCTTTCTTCAAAAATCCTTTGCTACTTCAATGGCCACACCTCCTTGACCTTTCAACTTCTCTCCACGCTTTCTTAAGGTTGGCTCCTAGTTCACCTGATTCATAGGCGCCACGCTGGGGGGGGCGCTGGGGCTGGGGTGCAGCTTATAGGGGGGGCACCAAGCCAAACAGGTTGGGAACCACTGATCTACATCATCTACAGTATCTACATCATCTACATCATCTACAGCATATACATCATCTACAGCATCTACAGCACCTACATCATCTACAGCAGGTTTGTAACTGGATGACAGGAGAAGCTTCCAGCAACTGATTGGAGGATAAATCCATCCTTTCTATCCGTCTTACAGGAGAGTGTTCATGTTCAGTGCAGGACTCTCTGGTCTACCAGCAGCTAGTCCTTGTATATCTGGGATATTTTACTCCAGGATTTATTTGTTTTTATCAACATCTGATCCAGTTTTCATCCGTCTGCAAATATGACGATCAGAACCGCCCGTCCGGACCGGGTTCAACACTTCCGACCCCGGATGCACTGCCTCAAAAAGGTGGGTGGAGAACAGTAGTAGTTATAATAGTACTAGGAGTAGTATTTACAGTAGTACTTATAGTAGTATTCATAGTTGTATTAACAGTAGTAGTTATAGTAGTATTAGTAGTAGTATTAACAGTAGTATTTATAGTAGTATTCATAGTAGTATTAACATTATTATTATGAGTAGTAGTATTAAAATTATTATTAGTTGTAGTATTAACATTATTATTAGTTGTAGTATTAGTAATAGCATTAACACTATTATTAGTAGTAGTATTAGTAGTAGTATTAACATTATTATTAGTAATATTAGTAGTTTGTGGCCAGCACTACAGCGTGTTTTACTCTTTTATTGATTATCCTGAATTCAGTTTAAACACAACAGACATTTTAATTGATGTGAACTTATTGTAAGTTAAACTTCTGGAGAATATTTGCTTTTATTGCATTCAAAAGGAACACATAATGTGAAAAACAAAACAACAGCAAAAGACACTGATCAGTTATTAGTTAGACTTTATCTTCCAACACATTAAAGGTTATTTTCTTGCTGGATAGAGGCAGACCTGAATAAAAGCAAAGTATTCACCCATGATTTGTTTGCTAGCAGCAGAGCAGAGGATTATAACAGATAATCTGTAATTCCTTGCTAAAACCAATTAGCTCTGCTGCTCTCTGCTGCAGCTGAAAGTGTTTAACAGGACAACCTCCCCTTACTGTTGATCACAGGAGGATGAGAGGAACTAGTAGATAGTAGAGTAGAACTAGTAGAGTCATAGTACCACTAATCAGGAGGTATAGAAGGAATCATAGTACCACTAATCAGAGCTCCTAAAATGACTCCACAGACAGTGAACTACTTTCAGCAGCTGCCTCAGACTGGGCTCAGGGGTTTTCAGTGGTTTTTCACTGGACCAGTGGCATCTCCAGAAAAGGGGCTCCACTAAAAATCTTGGGTGAAACAAAAACCAGAAGTCATGACTGAATTTCAGGAGTTCTATTTAGCTGCTGTTGTAAAGATGCTGGTTGAAAAGTGAGTCAGTAAGACACTGATGGATTGACATCCTCTGGTTCCTTAGATTACAGTTAATAATAATGATCTGAAAACATTTCGGTACGTTGAATGACCTCCCTGCATCTGATAGGAGACATCCAACCTTTATGATTTCAACTCTGAAACTTCTGTCCTTGTGTGATTATTATGGGATAGTCCAGTGTGTTTCACTGTAACTCGGCTCCCTGTTACCACATTAATTGATTGATTAGAGCGCGATACACACTTCTGTTAAATCACTGCTGTTTTTTCCCACTGTTAATGTCCTCGTTGTTTTTTAGTTATTTATTTATTGCTTCTTGTCCAGCTGGAAGCCATGGTGGTGGAGATGCAGGACCAGAAAAGTGGAGTTAAAGGCTCAGAGCAGAAACTCAACGTCACTACAATCCCACATGTCCTCACTGGTGAGACACACGCACGCACGCACACACACACACACACACACACACACACACACACACACACACACACACACACACACACACACACACACACACACACACACACACACACACACACACACACACACACACACACACACACACACACACACACACACACACACACACACACACACACAGTCTATAGATATTCCATTGTTTCCATGCCACCAGCTTCAGAACACGATCCCAGTCTGGACATCAGCTGAAAACTCATTGACCAGCATCACTTCTCCTGTTTTTATCTTCAGAGCTGAACGGATCTACAGTTTTAAGTTACGTTCACTGCATTTTGACGGTTTAGACAACCCTAACCACCAGCCTGACCTTCAGCTGGAGCTGTTAAATCCAGAGAACATTAAATGCTCCTCAGCAAACAGCAGATGGACACATTTAGAGACTAGCTGGTGAAAGTATTAGTCGCTGTAGTATCTGGTGGACACCACCATGTCTCTGAAGGATATGTAAATGTACCGTGTATTACAGTTTATTAATCAGCATAGATATATTCTTTTATTGTATTTTCCTTTCAGATTTTTGCATTGTGGTCGTTTTTTTTAGTAGTTACTTTATAGTGATTTTCAGAGTATTATTTGCTTCAAAAGCTGTTTATGTAAAGAAAATACCACAGAACTAACACAGAAATATACAATAATAAAAAGAAAAGACATGAATCTCCTCCTTTTGGTTCGTTCTCTGGTCCTAACCTGAACCTAAGTGATTACTTAGAAAGCCTTTATCTGGCCCGTTTCTGTTTGTTAATGTTTGTGTTTAGATCCAGTCCAGTCTGCTGGTCACTTCTGAGATTGAAGACCAGAGTTACGCATCGGTCTGTGTTACTTCACTTGAATTATCTGAAGCACAGACTGTGAAGACACTGACAGGCTGCCTAAGCTGCTAACAGAGGCTAAATAAGGCAGCCTACAATCCGATGAGATTTGGACGGTGCTTTAAGAGCCAAAGTGGCTCTTTAATCTGGTCTAAGACCTGCGAAGGCCATGCTGTTCGGATGAGTCCACTGAGTAGAACCGTTCCAGTTTAATAAATGACTGGTTAGTGTGATTTACTTTATGTAGAAAGACTTCTGGTTATTAAACTGCTTTGGTTATTTTGTCCTCCATCATTTCTCCAACTGACTGCGGATCAGATACGAACTCTCTAAGGTCATGAATGATCCATACACAGTGGTAATAATAAACACTCAAGACCTGTTTTCTTTGACTTCCACTTGACTTTTTTGTGTATAAAAGAGGGAATTAGCAAATGTGATGCTACCCGCTGGTTTGTGGACTTGTGTTCTGAAGACTCCAGTTTGCATCTGGCTGTAGCCGTCTTTTAGATTTGAAGACTAAGAAGCGGATCTTAGTGAGAGCTGAAGGACACTCTAGCTACCTGTCACTCAGGTAAAACATGCCCTGTTTATTGTCTGTTTTACCCTAAAAGGGACCCTAATTCACACAATGAACACCACAGTGTTTTCAAAAAGCCTTTAAACTGAGGATGGAGACCAATAACTCATTAGAAAAATGTTTGTTGAGGAAACAGATGGAGAGAAGAAACCTCCTTTCCTCTTTGATCTATGAACAATCAGACTTCTCTTCAGTCAGAGGAAACCATCTTCTTTATAGAATTTATGATTATGGCCTATTTTGTTGTTATTTATATAATTCACCTAGTTGTATTTTACATTCCACAAAACAAGTGTATCTCTTTAAAACTAGCGTTTCTCATCAGAAAACAACAAAATAACTGGTCAGTTAAAACAAGAAGCTTATATATCATAGAATGCAGCTGATCAATAAATAAATCTATACACATAGCACGGACACACAAATTCCTAACCCTGAAACTGCAATCACCAGCTTTCTATTAATTAACATTCTCTGCTGAAGCTCATCTTTTTTTCATTGTCAGATTGTTCTTCTGAATTATTTAATTAACTAAAACTGTTACAGTGTGCGGAGGCTCAAGTGCAGGAAATGAGACTTCAGCCCAGGGAGCAATTTAAAAGGCTTTATTTACAAAGCAGGAACAAGATACAAGAACTACAACAGGAAACTGGAACTATTCGATAATGTGGAAATAATCCTTTATGTCCCAGGATAGATAGATTCCTCCTAGCAGGAAGGCGGACTAAATACAAGACAGAAAGAGTAATGTTAGCAAACCCACATATGGTAACACCAAGGCAGGAATAAATCAGGAAATACTGTAGTATACAGATCAACGACAATATTTAAACTAGCAAACCCACACATGGTAACACCAATGCAGGAATACTCTAATTGAACAAGAACTAACACAGGGAAGACTGTGAAATAACCATATTCAATTCATTCATTCAATAGACTAAGACCTTGGTCGAAAACATCAGCCAAAATGTTTAGATAGATAGATAAATTTTATTGTCTGTCCCAGACGGTGACAGAAATACTTCTTTGACAGGCTCCACAATAAAAAAACACATAAAAACACACTGAAAACACAAGTTCGCAAAGTTGATGTCTAAAAGAAATGTTAAAAAGAAGCAACAGCCGATAAAAATACATAAATAAATATATAGTGCTCAGTGTCTTATTTTATTTTGTTCAGGGTGGTTATTGCAGTGGGATTAAAGGATTTTTGTAGACGTTTTTGCAGGCCACTGGGACTTTGTAACGTCTTCCTGATGATGGCAGTAACTGGAAGGAGTGATGAAGGGGGTGAGAGGAGTCCTCTGGGATCAGGGAGGCTTTCCTGATCACAGAGCGGTTAAACAGTTCAGAGTTAGGAGTTTGTGCTGAACCAATGATTTTGCTGGCCTGATTGGCAATACGGGAGAGTTTAGTTTAGTGTTTTTTGGAGAGGCAGCTGTACCAGGATGAAATGTTGAACGTGAGGATGGATTCAAAGAGTGAGGTATAAACCAGGGTTAAAATGCTTCTGCTGACATCAAAAGTCTTCAGTTTCCTCAGCAGGTGAAGGTGCTGCTGTGCTTTTTTTATACACTGAATCAGGCTGATTCCCAAACGACACGCTGGTGTCGATCTCTGTTCCCAGATACTTAAAAACTTCAACCTGCTCCACAGACTGACCCTGTATATTGAGGGGTATAAAAAGAGGCGTCGCAGATTTACCTCTGCCCCCCACAGCACAATTCCTTTGTTTTTGAGATGTTCAGCTCAAGTGAGTTCTTATGAAAAGCTTGGACCAGGTTGTTGACCGTCTGCTGGTAATGGGTCAGAGCAGCACTGTCCGGCAGGTGAGCCACCAGGTGAGCCACCAGGTGAGCCACCAGGTGAGCCACCAGGTGAGCCACCAGGTGAGCCATCAGCATATTTAAAAAGAGTCATTCCTTCACTGGTGCAGGAGATGCTGTTGGTGTACACAGAGAAGAGAATGGGGGATAAAACACAACCTTTAAAATCAACTTGCAGGATATAAAACCATTTAAAAACAGACCTGTCATGTAAAAAACTCTGAATCCATAAAACGAGTGTGGGGTGAACCTGAAACTGTGAGAGGTGGTGCAGTGGGTGTCTGTGTGGACAGTATTAAAAGCAGAGAAGTCCATGAATAAAATCCTGGTGTGGGGGTGTGCAGAGTCCAGCTGTTTGGTGACAGTGTCTAAAAGTGTGAGGCTTGCATCCTCTCCTCCACGTTTAGCCTGATAGGCGGACTGAAGGGGGTCCAGTTTGTTTGTCAGCATATCTGGCAGGTAGTTCCCTACCACTCATTCCATGTACTTACATAACACAGAGGTCAGGGCCACTGGTCTGTAGTCCTTCAGCTGTCTAGGGTGAGTTTTTTTGGGAATAGGGATGATGATAGATTCCTTCCACAGATTAGGGACACACCCGGAGTCCAAAAGGAGCTGGAAGAGTCTGGTGAGGCCTCCACCTAGCTGAGTGGAGCAGTCTCTGAGCACCTGCCTTTGAGCCTGTCAGGACCAGAGGCCTTGTGAGGTTGGCGTTGGAGCTGGTGTGTCAGTCAGAGTTTGTAGTTTGGCAACAGAGACGGCGAGGCAGGTGACGGACGTCGGAGGTTTAAGAGTGACGGAGCTGAATCTGACGTGAAGTCACCAGAGATATCTAGGGGTAGACCACACATGGGTTCTGCAGGGGAATTCAAGAAGACAGAAACCAGGAATCCGGGGTAACACGAGCAGGCAGGAACCAATCTGGAATGGAACAGAAACAAGATTACACAGAGCACAAGAGACCAGGAGCCAAGACTGAATGGTGACTAGAGAACGTTCACGGTCCAGCGCCGAGTGGTGAGTGGCGTGAGCTTTTATGGAGGAATTGAAGTGGCTGATTAAACTGCTCCCACGTGCTCGTTCACAGCTCTCGCTGATTAATTATAGTTGTCACCTGCTGCCAGCCTCTGTGCACACGCACACTTAATTAGAAAGAGAAACCAAAACACAAGGGGGAGGGGAGAGCACTGAGCTACCTGGAACCCACAGCGGCAGGTGTGACAAAAACTTACAGTATCCGTGTGGTCTGCATCCACCCATCATCAGTCCAACATTAACATTTGTCCAATATATGAATTAATACACCGATCAGATGATTTAACCCTGCTGAATATGTATGTCTTTACACATGGAAGGATTCTGGATGATCCAGATGTTTCTACAGATGACTGCTGTACGAGTTAAAGGGTGCATAGTCATGGTGGGAGGGTAGTTAGTGGGGACCTCTATTCAACCCTGAAGTAGTTTCATCTGTAAAACCAACAGAGCTGAGATGAAGGAGTACTTAATTAGCTGAGAAGAAATGATTTTATTACACCAAAAGTTCAGTGGTTTCAAAAAAAGAGCCCAAGACAAATGATGTGATTGATTAAAGAGAAACTATGATTGATTTCTTGGTCTGAGGAATAACAAGCTGTTGTTTAAGGCTTGTTAAAAATGCGTGCTTAAAGTGGTGGAAACTGATCCACCATGAAACTAGTATTTTTGATGAACTGTGTACATAGTAACCTCAGTGGATCAGATCTTCTCTGTGTTTCCATACAGGGAAGGACATCATTGCATGGATTGCCAACAAGATGAAGACCACTCCAGAAGGTAGAATCTATGGACTTTAAAGGCTGTTACTGAAACACAGTGTCAGTTATTGAAGAAGTGATGGAGTAGAAGGAGTTTCAGATATTAACTCCTCTTCATCTTGCTCCAGAGGCTCAGACCTTCAGCACCATGTTGGTGGCTTACGGCTACATCTACCCTCTGCAGAACCACAAGAAGCTGGTCATGTGCAATGACTCCAGCCTCTACCGCTTCCAGGTAATGCTAAGCCCTTAGTTCTTCTCTGCTGTCTGTAATTAGATTTGGTGGTTGATCACTGATTGCTGCACAGCTCACTGCTGCTGGACACAGTCATCTGGAACACTTTAGAGCATTGAGGGATGGTGTGACTATTTTTTTCTTTAAATAATGCTAAGCTGAAGCACCTGCTGACAATTCACCACCTGAATGATACGACTTTTAGTGTTTCCTGCTTTAGATCCAT